>NW_022589731.1:5447715-5830750 GCF_004348235.1 Phoca vitulina | reverse complement strand
GTCATGTATCATATGATCTCACTGATATGAGGAATTCTTAATCTCAGGAAACAAACTGAGGGTTGCTGGAGTGGTGGGGGGTGTGGGAGGGATGGGGTGGCTGGGTGATAGACACTGGGGAGGGTATGTGCTGTGGTGAGCACTGTGAATTGTGCAAGACTGTTGAATCACAGACCTGTACCTCTGAAACAAATAAATCATTACATGTTAAAAAAAAAAAAAAAAAAAAGATAGCAGGAGGTGTAAAATGAAGGGAGGGAAATCAGAGGGGCAGATGAACCATGAGAGACTATGGACTCTGAGAAATAAACTGGAAGTTCTAGAGGGGAGGGGGTGGGGGGATGGGCTAGCCTGGTGATGGGTATTAAAGAGGGCACGTTCTGCATAGAGCACTGGGTGTTATATACAAACAATGAATCATGGAACACTACATCAAAAACTAATGATGTAATGTATGGTGATTAAGAAAACATAATAAAATTAAAAAAAAAAAAAGATAAACAGACCTAGATTTAAAGCCCGGAGGACTGAATTTAAATCCAAATTACCCTAATTTTCATGTGTGCCTCTTATTCAACCATTCCAATTCCTCAGATGTAAACTCCTCAGAGATGTAGTTTCCTTATCTTAGAAAAGGAGACAAAAGATTTATGAAAAGTGGACAGTGCCTTACCTAGTATTAAGGGTAGAAACCATTAACCTGAACTTTAAAGTTATACCAAAATTCAGATAAAAGGCCATAATTTTTTTATCATGTGGTGCTTTTCTGAGGTAATACACCGTATTTTCACGAGTGACTAGCTATTTGTATCCTCCAAGCAATTTGGAAATCCTGTCTTTGATGGTACTGGCTCCGTAAGTTTCCAGTATTTTGGATGGACAGGACTGGGTTTTGGAAATAATCACATGGAATACTGCGAGAGTTTATAGATGACTTAAACTCAATAGGTAATGTTCTATTCCTTTGGCTGAGAGGTAGGTACAGACGCGCAGTAAGTTACTTGTTATGTGCTTTGACTATGGGAAAAAACTAACAAATGCAAAATTGACTACTGACAAATGAGCCCTCTTAATGCCTATGATCTCCAGGCAGGACTCGATTATCTTTGTATTACCTGTGTTCTCCTCTCTTAGGGAGAACTCTCAGAAGGAGATACCTTTCTCCTTATGCCCATGATCCTTCTCTGGACCACTGCCCTAAAATTCTTGTGAGGTTCATCATTGAATTGTTTCATGTGTGATTGTAATGTCTCCAGGTAGAACATCTACACCCTGAGGACAGGGTCTGTATCTTCCAATCTTGGGTTTGTTTCCTCACAGCATAAAAATACCTGCAGAACCAAGACTGAAGGCCCCAGCTCTCCATTCTGTCCTGGCCTAGGTTTCCGGGGACTAGATGTATTGGATTTGGGCACTCTTTTTCTTCCCTATCTGACATTCTATGATTCTGTGAATTCTCATATAAAAACACCATGAATAATTTGCAGGAAAAAAAATAAATAAAACAGCTCTCAAAATCTAGATGCTTCTCAAATCATAACGTAAACAAAGGAACTTACAGAACTCTGCAGTAATCAGGCTGAAAACTATTAAATTTTGGAAACAGAACTTCTGCCTTTGAAAGAAATAAACTAGTGATAACAATTCATTAAAATCATACCTATTTCTAAAGGCTACAGTTTCCCTTTCCAAACTCAGGACATTTAAGTACAAAAGCCCAGTGGCTTTTTTTGGATGTCCCATCATAGGGGACATTTACAGGGCAAACACACAGGTTTTCTTTTTCTTTTTTTTTTTAATTTTATTTATTTATTTGGGAGAGAGTGAGAGGGAGAGAGGGAGGAGAGGCAGAGGGAGAGAGAGGGAGAGAGAGATAATCTCAAGCAAACTCTGTGCTGAGCACAGAGCCAAACGTGGGGCTCGATCCCAGGACCCAGCGATCGTGACCTGAGCTGAAATCAAGAGTCGGAGGCTCAACCGACTGAGCCACCCAGGCGCCCCACAAACATACAGGTTTTTAAAACCCTTCCCTGCCAAGCAGCCATGGAGCTTCTGAACTGCATTTCCAAGCATCCTTCAGTGCAGTTTCCCAGACAATTTCCTAAGCGAATGGAGTACTTTGGCATTTGGCCTCTAGCTAGTTCTTGATGCCCATTGATAAAACTGGGCTATAGGAAAAGCTTGTCCTGAAGATGCCTCGGTGTCTTTCCCATTCTGCATTTCTATTCTTCTTTCCACTCTTCCCACTGCAGCCCACATACCGGATCCTCTGTGTAGACTGCTGACATTTGAATGGCTAGGACTCCACATATGGCACTATTGAAACTGAAGTGCTGTCTTATCTTTTGACTCTCTCTGTACTCCCTTCATTGCTTAGAAAGGCTAAAATTCAGATAATATATTGGATTTCCGAGCCTACCTTGAGTTTAGTTTGGACCTAGAGTAGGTCAATGAAGCCTGGAAGAAGGAAGAGAGTATCCACCAAGAGAAAGCAAGTGTGGCCGAAGGGAAGATGGGAGAGGTAGACAGAGAACTGACAGAAGGGACTCAGGAGGACCTAGTGTCCTTCCTGCTGTGGAGCACAGACATGCAGGAGCAGGCATGCAGCCCGGGGAGCCGGCGTGCGATCTGTCAGGATCTGAAGAGTGCAGGCGAGAGTTGCGGCCAGCAAACTGAAGATGGCTAGCAAGCAAGATGGAAGCACATGGGTTACTGACACCACCGTGACACTTAATGAATCAACCCGGGACCGTCTATATCTTGCTCGGTGACAAAAGAAACACACTTATTCTAAGCTATTTTGAATTAGCTAAAATCTTTCTGATTCAAGCCCAACATAGACTCTTTGGGGTTTTTCCACCCCACTGTCTTTTGTACCATGTTTGAATTCACAACCGTACTAGAAGGGAGATGATACATTTTCCTTAATTTCTAACAGTTGGAGGACATTTTTATGCAATAAAATTGGACTGTGAAAAGTGCATGGAATGACTAAATTTTAAAACATATGTCAGATTTATTTATTCTGCAATTGTATAAAAGCATACAACTTTGATGAAGGTAGAAAAAAATATCAAGGAAAATTTCAACACAGGAGAGGTGGAACAGGACTCTCCATGCCCCTGAACTGAGGGATATAAACATATCCTATTACAAAATAATAGTTTAGAACTGAAGCTAGTGACACCCGAAGTTCATACAACCCTGACATTTGAGTCAGGCCAACTATAAAGCCTGTAGTTGGTCCTCTGGGGGAGGCGGAGGGTAATTGAAATGTGGCTAAATAGGGAATCATTATTCATTGCCTCCTGGCTCTTGTCAGCAGCACTCAAAGGTCTAGGGAACTGGAAACTTCATTAAATCCGTAATAACCACATTTCCAAATTGTGGCCTTTGTCTCGGTTTAGTTACCTGTTTGCCACCAAATCATCCCTTGCTATTAGTGTGGAAATTAGCTGAAAGATGGTAACCGCTTTCCTCAGGATCTTCCTCAGAATAAATTCATGCACAGCTCTCCTTCTATTTGAGGACTGCGGGAATTTGAAAACAGCAAATCAGTTATCACTTGTTAATGTTTTGTTCACTAGGGAGCATTTTTAATTAAAAAAAAAATTTGTTTGAAAGTGGTGTTTGCCTCACATCTGCTGACATCTGGGAAACTAACCGTGACCCACCCTTCAGCTGTGGGTGACCATGTTGAATATACCGCCGTAGAGTATTAGTTTGATACCTTAAAAAAAGAAAGACAGTTTTACTATTGAAATAAAATTTAAAACTGCATTTTATTTCTGAGAACATAGCCTGGTTAAATGGAAATGAGGGGAATATAGTTATTAAATTGTTCTCCACAAATGCTCTGTGTCCCTTGGGCTGGGTTGCTGTTCCTGGTGGCAGGTCTCGCTGCTGAATTGCTTTCATCGGCGTGTCAGACTAAGGTTGGAAAACAAACAATGTGTTTCAGAATGTCTTCTCTTTTAATTAATTATGACAGCGTAATTTGCTTCAATCTTAAACCAAGTCAGAACTTGACAATATTTTTCTTAAAATGTTGAGAACAAGTTCATAAAAGCATGGAATAAAAGTACATCTCCTTGTGCAACTTTTTTTAAAATGAGATGTCCAAATGATTTTTATAATTTTACTGAACTAGCTGTTATAAATATTAACTTTTTAGACTGACACAATCCTTATACTATCATTAATGAACTATGGAAAATGAGGTCTAAATGCTGAAATCATTTGGCAATTATTCAAATAGTTGGAGTATCTTTTCCAAGGAAGGATTATGAAAGGTGAAGTGTCAGTGTTGGATGGGAACATATTTTATACATTCATCGGTAATTGGGTAATCAGTGCAGTTATTTCTGATATTGGGAGTGCTGAGAATTTTTTTACATAGAATATTGAGTAAAGGCATTCAATTTAACAAATACTAGGCCTTTATTGTACTTATGAGAACCATCCCTCCTGTCCTCACACACACTCAGTCAATCAGTTACAAAACTAAGATTACGGGTAGATTCCTATTCAATAATAAAAAACACTGTTATTTACTGAGGGCACTCAGGTCCAGTGCATAAAGTTTGTAATACTCAAAACAGTCCTGTGAAGTTATATAACAAGCCCATTTGACAGCCATGGTAAATGAAGACCAAGGAGTTTACAGATCATGCTCTGGAAGTTATTGAACCAGGATTCAGAGAGAAGTTTATTTTGTTATTCTACAATTAAGCTCTTAACCCACTATGGAACAAACGGTGTGCAGGTGCACGCACACATACACACACACACACACTCATGCACATTCACAGCGTGAGGAAGATGGCTGTAGTGCTGGTGCTAATTGCAGGGGAAAAAATGGAGAAAGTGCATTCTAAAAAGAGAAATTCATGAGGACCAAAACTAGTGGCTTCATTAACCTTCTCCCACCAAATTCTGAAAGTTTTAGGGGATTGTCACAAAGAACAGTTATGAGACATGACTGTAGGCTCCAAATTGAAAGCATGAAAACAAAGTCAGGATGTATGCTCTGTGCCAGAGAAATAGAATCTAGCTGAAGAAATCCCGTACAGACAGGACCAGCACAGAATCCTACACCTGTTTGCTTTAAAATACTTGCTTCACTCAAGCTTTACTTCATAAATATAAGAAATGATTTCAGATACACACTTTATAGTATACTCTGTTTTTACTTCCCATTTGATTTTTAGAATGAATATGGTTAGCAGGAAATACATCATGCTCAACTTAGGATCTTTAAAACTCAAATATCCAGGACAATTTAATCTTATTTTTATTTTTTAAGTATTATTTAAAGATATTTTAAAGCTGGTTTGGGAATGGGGTAAATTATATTAGGTTTGAAAAGGACAATTGTAAAAGTAAATGTAACAGTAAAAATAAACAATGCCTCAAAGAGTACCCAGCACATAGTAGGTCTTAACTAAATATTTGGTAGATGGTTAGATAAAGGACAATGGCAATGTATTATATTATTGTTTTTGTAGCATATGAATGCTTACCAGGCTACAAAATTTCATCTAGGGGTGCTTGGGTGGCTCAGTCAGTTAAGCATCTGACTCTTGATTTAAGCTGAGGTCATGATCTCAGAGTTATAAGATTGAGCCCTGTATGGTGCTCCACACTGGGCATGGAGTCTGCTTAGGATTCTCTCTCTCCCAATTCCTCTGCCACTCCCCCCCCCTCTAAAAAATTCATCTAGCATTGGCTAAATGTCATCTTGAGATTTTATTTAAAACATGTCTGAGATGATGTTTCATTCTGGGGAAAAAAAACAGAAGGAAAAAATCTTGCATTTGAATCATATACTAGAATACCAATTTTCATAAATAATATAAAAATATTTCCAGTGTCCTGTTTCATTTTAGATTAAGCCTGAACAAATAAATACTATGAAATCCTTCAGAAATAGTATTTCTGTTCCTCAAGGAGGAAATAGATGTGAAGAAAGAAATGCCTTCTTTTATTTTTTTTTTTCAAAATGTTTTTTAGATTTTTCATTTTATAAAATTATTTGGGGAAAAAAAAAAAAAAACTCCTGTCTCCTACTTTTTATGTTCCACAAATGAAAGACATTTTTAGGAGTCTACAGCTCTCCAAGTAAAAAGTAATCATAAATTGAATTTTGCAAGACTCTGTTTTTTTTAATACTGACTTAAAAAATATAAAAACAAGGAGGGGTTGCTTGAGAGAGATTCAGAATCAATCTCATTTTAGTGGTGACTGCTCATGACTTGCATAAAATAAATTAGTCTTGTTTGGAACAATCAGAAGTACATAATAGGATTGTAAAGTAAGACAGCATGGTTGCCTGTCTGGCAAAATAACAGAAGGAAATATTCAGCTCATCTTTGTTAACCCTTTTACAAAATCATTAATGTTTGTGGCAGAAAAGGGAAGGAGGTATCAATGGTTAACTTCTCCAGCCAACAGCCTGGTCAAAGAATGAACTCTATTTATTTATTTATTTTAAAGATGTTATTTATTTATTTGACACAGAGAGACAAAGTGAGAGCAGGAACACAAGCAGGGGGAGTGGGAGAGGGAGAAGCAGGCTTCCCGCGGAGCAGGGAGCCCGATGTGGGGCTTGATCCCAGGACCCTGGGATCATGACCTGAGCCGAAGGCAGACGCTTAACGACTGAGCCACCCAGGTGCCCCTGAACTCACTTTTATTTAAATACGTTGTATGTGCATTGGGCTTAATGTAGTCCAAATAAAAGATGTTACTTCTCATTGTCGAGAATAAAGTTTGGTATGAAATACATAATAACCATTTACTTAACTTTTTGTTTCATTTTGGACTTCTCAAATCTTCAGATTGTTTTCTGGATGAGTCATAATAAGCTAAAAAATCTAGCATATTCCATGTGCATCTATGTTACCAACAGACGTTGGAGTACTTTGTTGGAGTACTGTTTACATGCGAGTCACCAGGTGCACGAGGGATTGGTGCTCTGTGGCAGCTCCGTGCTCCAGGAGCTGCTGACCTGCCTAATAGAAGAGTGACTCAAATGATGCAATTCTTCACCAAGTCTGGCAAAACAACTGCTCTTTGACCTCTGCTTCAGGAAACTGAGGCTTGGCCACTGTGACAGAATTGTCACTCTTTCTAGACCCCCTTCACCCCTTAGAAGTCTCTCATCCAAGTACTTGTGTTAGGGAAATTGTTATGCCCCTTGCCCCTGAATATTTTCCGAATTGTTCTCAGAAGGTCATTTTGGTGTCATGGACTCTCTCTCTGTAATCAGGAGTTTAGATATTTTTCCCTGGATTTTTTCTCTCAGGAGTACTTAAGGCAGGTTGAATGCACGCCCCATAGTAGTGCACACTTGTGTTAGCACATCCGTGTTATCTCCCTGTTAGCCCACTCCTGGTAACAGCCCGTGTCCCATGTTAGCCTCTAGCATTTTAGGCTTCTTTCATGTCAAAGACACAAAGGAGAAGCACTTTTTACTCTTTAAAAGCAGGGTTAATTACATGGAAAAGATTTCTGAAAGGCCAAGGAATGAAGTTCATGTGCATTTAAACAGCTTCAACTTTGAGCAAATGCAACTCCTGCGAAGCTGGCTTTTGTTACAGGATAGTGCCGGAAGTTAAGGGCTGGGGAGGTCAGCCCAGAACAGGTAGCCATCCTGTGAATGGAAGAAGAGCCAAACGGAGGTAAGGTACAAGCAAAGTCGGCTGGGCATGCAGGCTTCCTACCTCTTACTCTTACCTAACCACTATATTTTCCTCATTTCCAAAGTTCCAGCTGCAAAAGACCATGTGTGTAAGGACATGTTTGAGGATCTTGTAGACAGAATCTAGAGGCTGTGAAGCAGAAGCATTTGTGAATAACAGAATCAGGTGGCAAATGAGAGGCTGCTCAGAATCCTGCACTATTCCATGATGCTGGGATCAGGACAGGTGTGAGTTTCATTGTGTTTGCTGTTTCCCATAAAGAATTCTCTGTGCTGAGAGTGGAATCACCTGCTTTTTATTGGTTTAGTTATTTTTAGAGAGGCAGGGGGGAAGGGCAGAGGGAGAGGGAAAGAGAATCTTAAGCAGGCTCCACGACTAGCACAGATCCCGATGCGGGGCTCAGTCTCAGAACCCCAACATTATGACCCGAACTGAAATGAAGAGGCACACACTTAACCAACTGAGTCACCTGGGTACCCCTAAAATGACTTGTTTTTTCTTGCTACATGCTAGAAGTTCATCCTTCTCCCTGCAGTGAATGGTGGCAGTGCAGAGATTTTCTTGGAAGCCCATCATTTTTTGTTTTTGATTAATTATGCAATTTCACTATTGAATTTTGCATCTTATTTTCACTTCCTATTTGCCTATAAAGTTCATTGTTGGGATTTAGTTATAATCATTTCATAATTACTGTATTACATCATTAACTGATGTCCATTCAAGCCATTAACAATACCATTTGATATAAAATTCATCAAGTCTTAATGGTAATCTGTGGCATTCCTGTAGTGGCCAATCTCTCCTCTCTGGCTCCTTTTTTTTTTTTTTTTAAGATCTGAAAGTGCTTTTGGATCCAGAGATGATCTTAAATCCTACCCCATTAGTAATCTACAACACCCATACACTTCTTATGGAGCCTTTGTTCTCAAACACAGCTCCATCTCCCTTCACCATCAGTTACTATGTTCCTCTCTGTTCCTACCAGCTCGAATTCATTATATTTCTTCCCAAAAAATATCAGAAAGGAAGTGATAGTTTCAGAAACATAGTGCTATATTGTGACCTCCCTCAGGACTGACTTCTTGCCTCCTAATGTCAAACTGCATGCTTGTCATTCTACTCTTAAGGCTTTACTAGGTTTGAGTGTCCTTGTATTTTCTGGATCTTCAAGAAGATTTCTATTTTATTTCCACCCACACTCTCTGTGGGCTCCTTTGGTACATTATCTTACCATTGTTGGACCTTAGTTTCCTCATCTGTACAATGTGGAAATGGGGCAGGATCATGGTCAAAATCGATTGCTGTATTTTTTTGTTATACTCAATTCCATTTAAATATAATTATATCCTAATTGCTTACAGGCTAAAAGAGCCCCATCACTAGCTTTTATGTGAATTAAAAATTAACTATAGTTAATACTGTGTTGTATACTTGAAATTTGCTAAAAGAATAGACCTTAAGTATTCTACACACACACATAAAAAAATTAATGCTACCTATGTGAGGTGATATATTTTTAATTAAGCCAATCATGGCAATCATTTCACAAAATATAAGCATGTCAATGCATCATGTTACAATATATAAATATATACAATGTATAAATCTATACAATTTTGTCAATTATACCTCAATAAAGCTGAAGAAAAAAATGTTAGCTACTAATAAAATGTGTGCTTCTCAAAGAAGAATGATTTAAGTGGACTGAATATTACCTCTTTAGAATACGTTGGATCTCAGATCTGGTATACACCAAAGGTTCATCCACTCGGGACAATGGAACAACAATGATAGAACCCCTAAGAAAGTAAACCCAAAAAAATCCATTTTGTCTCAGCAGAGTCTGGGGAATAAAAATCATGAAGCAGGCTTGGGCAGGCAGATTCTAAGCCTCTAGCAGACAGCACAAGCATGGGAGGGACCTGGGCAAGTGGTACAAAGAAAGATCAGGTTTTAGTTTTATTATATTAGTTTTAATGAGGATGTATTTTGTACCAATTTTGCTGAAATATTTCCCTCTTGGACCAGCTTGGCACCAACTAGAATGCTCTAATAAGACATTCCTTCCATTAACACATTTCTTTGGATAAGGCAACAAATTATGTCATTTTGTGAAAACTCAAACCCTAGCTATGCTTCATTTTACAATATTTTCAAGCTTTGTGGGATTATTTGATCCATTTCAGGATGTAGGATCAGTCTTACTTTTTTGGAAGGTTTCTCTAATCATAGAATCCTTAATGTCTTTTGTGGGATCTTCTCTTTATCCCTGGCATTCTGAAATTCTGAAATATGTTCCT
This sequence comes from Phoca vitulina, assembly GCF_004348235.1. Taxonomy (NCBI): domain Eukaryota; kingdom Metazoa; phylum Chordata; class Mammalia; order Carnivora; family Phocidae; genus Phoca; species Phoca vitulina. The sequence goes on along the minus strand of NW_022589731.1, from coordinate 5,820,747 downwards.
AGCTTTGGGTGTATTTTCATTCTTTGTGCTAAGCTAATAGTAAACTATTTTAATCACTGTCACTCAGTCTTAAGAAATTTAAAAAAATGTGATAGAAGTATTGATACCTATCATGTTCATTGGAAACAAATTCGAATCTCTTCACACCATATTTGCTTCTTTGAGGTCCTGGAGACACTGTTTGGCACAGTCATGATTTCTAGGCTCATGCCTCGTTCCCCTCCACCCCGTACCTAGTCAGTCCAAACTTTGTGCCCTCTCTCACTCATTCAATTCCGTTAGTCACCAGGGCTTGGTCCAAATCCCATGTGCTCTATCTAGCAAGACCTCTGACAATTCCAATGTTCATGACTCTATTATTTACTGAATCCCATTGTCAATGCCGCACACTTAAGCACCATATTATATACATGGCCACAGGCATGAGGAACTGTAAATATATTAGCATTTCCTAATTTCTTCTATTTAAGTACCTATACTTTCTCTCTCTCTCTCTTTTTACTTTGTTGTCAAAAGAATATCAGGTGATTTTAATAGCAAAATAACTACTGATGATAGTCATCATAATAGATTAGAACTCTAGTTTCATAGGGGTGCCTCGGTGGCTCAGTTGGTTAAGCATCTGACTTCTGATTTTGGTAAGGTCATGATCTCAGGATCATGAGATCCAGCTCCATGTCTGGCTCCATGCTGGGCATGGAGCCTGCTTAAGATTCTCTCTCTGTCCCTCTCCCTCTGCCCCTCTTCCCCCCTCTCCCTCACACACGGTCTCTCTCTCTCTCTCTCAAAAAAAAAACAAAAAAAAAAAAAAAAAAGGAAGAAGAAGAAGAACTTCACTTTCATAGAAAATGTAATGTTTTTCCAACAGCTTTCACTTGAAATCTTCTACCATTTCCTCTCTCAGATAAACTACACAAGTTCCTTTCAACTTTCCCAATGAAGAATGTTACACTATCGCGAATTACTACAAAGATTTCTTACAGGAGTAGAAAACAAGTTTTTTGATTGCTTTAAAAAAATTAGCTAGAAAATTAAGCCCTTACTTTCTCATGGCGACTGAAATAAATGCATGCTCCAATGAAAAGGAGCATAAATCAATTTCAATATTCTCACTGAGCTGCAAATTTTGTTATTGTCCCTCTAGCACAATATAGTTGCCATAAACCATGTCTAAGTAGGCAGAAGAAATTACTTCCATGAGATATTTTCAATTGGATGAGACTTTTTCGGTTTTTCTGTTCTACCTTATAAGTGCATTTTAATTTAAATGTATTCTTAATCATAGCAAAAGAAAACTCATCTCCTCACAAACTAACCAAAGAACATTAATTTCTAAAGTAATGGAATATTTTAAAAATTCATCCAAAATATCCTAGTCAAGATCTTTAAATATTCTACTGGTATTATTTTTAAAAGGTATTCCATTGCACTGTAATTAGATAGAACTTTTTTATTAGTGGAACACATGAGATGATATATGCTTTCCAGCTCCCATTTCCAGGTTTGTTATCAGAAAAACACATAAAATAACAGAGTTTCCAAAAACAGAGGCTTTCAGGGAACGTCTTGATGAGGAGCTGGGACATGCAAACTTCTGTGTTAAAGCCGTCAAAGACAAATGTAATCAAATACAAGAAAGCAGGCTTGTGAGATGGGGAATAGAGGAAACTGATCTTCACACAGTACATTAGGTGATATATGATGTGCTGAGACAAAATGCCAACTTCCTCACTTTCACATTCATCCCAAATCCTCACTTTCAATGCCTTCATTTCAAAGGAGTCTGCCAGGGATGAGGAAGTGGGTTGGATTTGGTATATGAGTGATAAAAATGAAGTGTCCAATTTGTGCACATATATATCCTCCTAAGGACAAACTGCTGGGTTCCCCCAAGAGAGTGAGCTGCCACTGTTTCCACCAAAATGCCCACTCACCTTTGCAGGGAAGTGGGCGTATGGCTTGTGTGTAATCAGTAAAGTGCAGCAGAAGGGACCCTGCATGACTCTTAGATTAACTGCAGCTTCCACCTGATTCACTGCAACACCTGTCCTCAGAGCCTTGAGCTACCATGTAAGAAATTTAACTTCCTTAAAGCATCCAGGCTTTGAGGAAGCCAAGACAAATAAAATGATCACATGTAAACTCTAAGGTTGGCAGTACTAATCTTTGAGTCATTTCAGTCATATGAATGCATGCAAATTGTCCCTTTGATGACTCTAGTTTTCAGCTAGCGAGTCACCTCCAGTCTGAGACTACCCACCTGAGGCTCCAGACATAAAAAGAGATAGGGTACCCCACTGAACAATAACCAAATTCCCAACTTGCAGAATCCACAAGAATAATAAAGTAACTATTTTAAGCAAATGAGTTTAGGAATAATTTGTCACACAGCAATTTAAAATAAAAAAGAAATTTGTTATTTGCAATTTGGGGCAAATAAAACAACATATATCTACCACCAGCACATAAAGAATACAATAATTTGAGTGAGACAGGTGTGTTTTTTTTAAATATGTTTCCTAGATTTTTTTGGTGGGATGGGTTGGAAGTAGAGCATGCAAGTGAGAAATAAGCCTAGAAATGTTGGTTTGGACCAGTATGTCCTTTCAATCAATTGAATTTCACTTTATATGCTATTTCAAAAGAGGATATGCAAAGACCTTCCTTGACACTCCTTCTCTCTAGAGTCCCCTTAGCAGATTTTGCCATCTTGAGCCTTAATTTTAAAATCTAGTACCTAATATTTTGTTTCACTTTCCACAGTATCTCAAAGGATGCTCAGGCACAAAACAATAGCTAGGCCCTTTGGGCATCACACACTCACTCACAATAAATGCCACATCTTGGAGATATTCTTGGAAGAATGAAGACTCCAAATTGTGGTGTTTATGGATTTCACAGTGTCTTCAGTCAGGAGACAGGGACTGTAATCAAACCTTGAACCTTTATAGTAATATGTTCTGCACCAGCCTGGACGTTGATCTGCCCCTGATCCACTGTATTCCATTTCACTCCCTGTCAGTGAATTGCAGAGTGCTTTTCTACTTTTTTTTTTTTAAGCATTTTTCCTTTGAATTTGGAAGGAATGCTTCAAGATAAGTGTGACAGTGGCAATTTTCTTATTTTTCTGAAGCACTACACCTCAGAAAGAGGGATGCTTTTCCAAGGTTAAATGGGTAATTAGTAACTCATCCAGGACTGGAACACATACCATAAAATTTAACATGAGTAATTTAACAAATATTTATGGCACACCTCTCTAAGCCCTGGTCCTGGGTTAGGCATTCCTTGTTCATGAGGACTGAAAGCTTGCTATAGAAAAGGGGCTTTGCAATCAGCATGGTGAGGACTAAACCAAGTACAATGAGATTACAGAGAAGAAGCAAGTAACTTTGAGCCAAAATGAAATGCTGGCATGTTTTAAGTTAAGTCGTTGAGGATAAAAATGATGAGCTGCAGGGAGCAGAGAGGCATTTAAATGTGTTCCTGTCTCAAAGAAGAGAATGGGCAAGCACACAAAGTGCCCAGAGTGTGGAGGGAACAGGACGGCATTCAGTGTAATTGAAGTAGGGCCAGAAAAATATAGGTAGGATATCGAGGTGTCCCTTTAGACGATTATAAATTCACATTAGTATGAATACACACCAATATACACACAAATATTTATTTATTTAAAAATGCGTGGCTTACTGTCAACTGGGATAAAGGTCGTGGGAAAGGACTATTGGGAATCTGCCTGGTTTCTATTACAGTGAGACATTCTCATCTATTCCAAATTTACCTGTAGACATAGGTAACACTTGTCTAGCGTAGTGTCTAGTGTAGGGACCACATGATGAAATTCAGCCTTGCATTTTGGAAGTTTCACTATAGACCCAAAGCAGCCCCCCAAAATATTACAACCATTGTAAAATTACCCCAAAACGAGATGTGGTCAGTGAATATTTTCCTCTTGTAAAATTTGAGCATTATTTTTGTGCTTTTTATAGATTAGTGTCCTGGGCAACTACTTTCCCAGCAGCCACTCTCCCCTGCCCACTGTCAGGCTGAAACATAGGGAGAAAATGGAAAAAGTGGCAGAAGATAAGGCCAGTGGCCAAGTTACAACATTTGGACTAAATTCTGCAACCTATTGAGAGAGAGAAGAAGTTCTGTGTGTGTGTGTGTGTGTGTGAACAGAACACAGAGCCTAACCTCCCTTTAATCTGTCAGTAGGTCTTAAATTCCGGGTGAGAGATCTGACTGGTCTTCGTTAGTCTATAACTTTAGAGAAAGATATAGCCAGGAAATGCCCTAATAACCTATTTTAAAACTTTATGCCATAAATTCATTGGTTTTCACTTTCTTTCAGCTTCATTTTTAATTTTAGGTACATCTTACTTCTTCCTTCCTAATTCTACCTCATTACCCCAGTCTCCCTATTTTAACCCCACAATTCTTTTTATAATACTATATAGATGACACCTTTATTTTGTGATATGGAGACAAAGTAATCTTTCCCTCATTAAACCAATGAAGAAGCCAAACTATTGTAATACCTCAAAACACTTCTCCAGTGAAAGGAATTACCTGAGCAACTTAAAGATACTGTATCAAAACTTGTAGATGGTCTCAGAAAATAAAGTACATACAAAACCTACTGCAGTACACATTCAACACATGCTCCATAGACAGATGCTTAATGATTAAGTCTTACAAGACTTAGACAAACCTGTCCCTCAGTAGAACTGTTCCCATTGTGACAAACCAGAGGGATTTAAGTTCTTCGTTAGAAGGGACTTCATTGAATAATGTACCCCATTAGATTTAATGATTTTGGGTGGGGATGTCTGATTTTTTTTCCTCCTGTGGGAAAAAAATGTAGTGTCATTTCATTCTACCAAAAAATTTGAGCACACAATTTCAGGAACCAACAATGAATCTGAGGACAGCAAGTAACCCATGAGTTTTGACCTCAGTTGCTTCCTGAGACTGGAACCCAACAGTGTGCCCACCAATGGCGTGGTGCATTTGAGTGACACAAAGTGCATATGTGCAGGTCATGGCTATGTGGAACTTGTTCCCTAATTTAAACAAGGCAGGGTATTATCCTGGCACCTGATAGCATTCATAGCCATTCCATTTAAGTCAGCTAAAAGAGTAATCAAGTTTCAGTGAATAAAACTATTGCCTTGGAGGATCAGAAAGTGTTCTCTTTTCCTATGGTACATTATTCTATAATTTTTCTGATATAGTGTTCAGTCTGGGGACAAAATTGCTACATTACACAGGGCTGCTTTCAAATCCAAATAGGTTATGCAGAAGACGTCAGGAAACCTGGAAAGTAACTCTAAGGTCTCTCTAGTTACTCTCTGGAAAGGAACTTCAGAATCATTTATTTTCATAGTTTCCAACCTTCTTTTAGCTGCTGACGCTTTTTTTTCTCTCTCTACATCAACCTTGGACAATTAATTCAACACAAATAATACATAGACGTCAAGTGCTCTGATAAGAGATCCAAGTTTTTATCTTAGCTAAAAATGTTCCTAACAATGTGAAATTGAAAAGTCACCTAATTTCTCTGTGCCTCCCTTATTTTTAATCTTTGAATAGGAAAAATAATACCTGTCTTGCTTCATAGTATTTTAAAAACCAAGCAGGTAATTTATGTGAAAATACCTTGGAAATATTATATGTATCTAAGATATTCTTAGGGCATGAAAATAAAAGCATAAAGTTAGCATGTTTTTAAAGTAATAAATTGTGTTATAAACCAGGAGTATTCTAAAATGGAGAAAATGAAATATTATTGGTAGTGTAGGCAATGACCCTTTTCTGGAAATTCTGGATTGCCCAAGGATTAGGATTTAACATGTCCAGGTTTGGGGATAAGAGAACATGATTTTTCCCATGTAATGCAGAAGGGGGTGCTGTGCATTTGCAAACCCTCTCCTGGATTTTCTTCTTCCTTCTCTTCTTTTCCAAATTCTCCATTCTTCTTCCTTGGTGTTAGGACCCATATTGCTTCTCAGGACACATAGGGTACATTATTTACATTTGCCCAGTGAGGCTGGGAATCACACAAGATTTCATTAGCAGTCTGTTTCCAGTAGCCAGAGCCTTGCTGTTGTGAATTCTGACCAATCTGAATGGCAGTCTGGCATTCTCCTCAGTGCCTTTTCTGCATACCACATTCTCTTTAAATTACATAGGACTAAGTAATCACCTAAAATGATAAAATTCCATTGGGATCCATATCACTAGGGATGGACAAAGTTACCAATATAACATTGTAAATGTTTCTTCTCTCTTTCTATCACATTTTGAATAGAAAAGCAAGTGCTCTATGTAGGAGGAGGGCGGGTATCCTGAACATGTTCAGTGGACTAGCAAAATAAGAACATAGGCTTATCAGGGCACAGTGGGAACATATAATGCAGGGAACATATAACTTCCTATGCTAGGACTTGTTTATCTGTTTTCAAACCTTCTTGGAGATGGAACAGGAGTATAAGATACATAACCCCACAGGCTTCCTATAGATGTGATGAAACAAATTGCCTGCATGCCAGAGGCAGCCCTGGGGCCTCCTGATGTTCCACATGTAAGCACTGCCACAAAGTCAAGGGTCCCTGATATATCTGCAAACATTCTGCTGCTCAAAGCAATAATCCAAATTATGCCGAGAGAGGTGGTGACAACAGCATTTCTATGTCTCAGTCTTGCCCCTATAATTGTGATGGCTCATGAAGATACTGGTCTTAAGTCTATCTTTGGAATCAGCAGAAAACAACCGTTTTCCATTCTGAAGCAGGCACAATGACTGATTGGAGTAGGTATAAAAATCGCTTTCTGCTTTATGATGTGTGGATTAATGAAAGTATTAAACCATTCTAATGATAGATAAGGAAATTATTTCCACTGTAGCTGAAAGAAATAAAACTGCTCCATCTTAAATTAAGGAGGTCTAAAACTTTGCAAGCTCATCAAAAGTGCGTGGGCAACAAAGAGGTACAGGTTTATGACCCATTCTGGAGCACCTTAATTTCTTAACATCCATCATTTTTCTGCTTCATTACTGTTGGTGTGCTTCTCAAAAGCTTCTGGGAAAACTAATTTTTGCAGAAAAGGATAATAAATATGGGTCAGGCTAATATCTTTTTTTTTAATAGGGAACACTGGGATTTCCCCATTTTATTAGCATACCGCACTGTTAATTTTATTTCATTGACACTGTTGCCTTTGTAGCAGCTGGGTCCTAAGCTTGAACGGCATGATTTACTACTCAAAGATTAAATCTGAACCAGGAAAATATCCAGGCAGTATCATTCCTGAGAAGGTCACAGCCTGTGTGCATACCCCCTCAAATTGGTGAGATTTGGTCGAGTTTTGTTTATAAAGTCAGAATAAGCTTGTGGAAAATGGGAACACAAAGAGTGATGTCAAGATATACGTACCAATAATCTCCTGTGCAACACTTTTTCCTCTCAGAGGTTCATCTGATTTCAGAAACAGCTGTAGTTCTCACTTCAACACAAGACTTTGACCAACTTTATTCAAATTCAACCTCAGGGCCCGGGCCACTTGTCCTTTTCTTAATGAAGCTGTGGCCCAGGAAACTGATGGGAATTTATTTGGCATTCAGGCATGCACAATGTGGAAGTTCAGTCAATCAGTGACCATGGAGCTACCCCTTGACCCATGGGTTAAAAGCTTAGGAACACATGCTTTCCCCCTTTCATTCCCTGGGCAAGAAATTTAGAGAGCCATTTCAAAAGCTCCACAGAAGGTGCTGGGATCAATCACCCTGAACAGTGGCCAAATCAATAACTTGTCCTTGTGTTGGCTTCACTTTATTTCCTCTGTCCCTCATATGTGCTCTATGAGATTACACCACAAAATAAACTACCTTTTTCTCATGCTAAGCTTTAGGGGGCGAACCATACTAAAACAACATTTCTCTTACTTTTCTTCAAAGGTGTTGATTATAAGTCACCTGTGCTGATGTTCTCTCTTCCATTACCCACCACTAATGAATCATGGAACTCCTGCACCCAGCCAAGGAATGGCCTCACAAAACTTTCAAGTATAATGTCCAGTTAGATTTATCACTTGTTTTAATTTGGCACATATCACCCTTCCTTGCCTGAGGTCCTCTGCTTCTGTTCCAGAGGGAATCCAAAGTCAGCATGGGCCTCTGCTTCTTTTTCTGGAACCAGCTGCTTTCCATAACTGCATGAAGGACTAAGGCCTCCACCACTCAGTGTGTAGTTCTTCCATCCTTTCATGCATTTGGATGTGGATGCCAGGCAGTCTGCTAAGCTATTCCTCAGAGCAGTTCTCTTTCTTGCATATCAGCCAATGGTGTGTAGGATTCAATTTTCTGTCTCACAAAGAACCTGCATTTTTGAGTTCCTGACTTCAATACCTGATCATTTTTCTTCAACTTATTAACTTAATCTCTCATTTTTCAGTCTCTTTTTTACCAAATTAAACCTCAGAGATGCTTAACCATGTCTTCATTTCTTGATTCCAATTAATTTGATTTCATCCCTGGAAACCTGGAATAGTGTCCTTTACCTCAAGAATACAAAATTTGTTTCCAAAAGTAAGAATGAGAATATTATGATGGTATGGAAGTTCTGATACCTGTTTCCTCCCCAATTATTTCATAGCAACGTGAAGGTGAGCTCTAGCTCTAGCTAATTACTATGTCCTTCTTGCCATCATTGCACATTAAAGATTTACCATAAGTAATTGTTGAAAGAAATTATTAATGGATAAATCAATATTGGCTGGAGAAAAGCCACTAACCATGAAAGATGTGGAAATCATGACAAAGTGAAATGGAGAATTTCAGGCAACAGAGAAGAGAGTGGTTCCTTTACCTCCCAACATGTAGGCAATTGTAAACTCCTGAAACATGCCTTAGGAATTTCATTTATAAAGACCCTGGAGGGAAAAGCATTTGTCCCAGTACTCAATACACGGATGGGTAGGTATGCTCTATGGTATACCACTTTTACCCAAACTCACCATGTCTTAGATCATATTTTATTCTAGTCATTGCTGAGCAACCAGTTGCATGTAGGTGTAAGCTGACAGCACTTCTATGGATCTAGACTTGCCTAGATTTAATAGTTAATTTGGCCAATATGTTACTTTGTGTTCTTAAGCAAATTTGGGTTATATTTCTGCTATTCCTGAGTGATCTGACCCCACCATGGTATGTACTTATCAGACCATGGTTGCTGAAATTGCCTATTTACAGTTAAACCTGGGCATGGAAATAGCCACAGATGTTCAAGTACATTATTTGGATGTCATAGTCTTCTATGTACCCATAATGAAGCAGCACCCTACCTTTTGATGATCAGGGTCAGTTACCAGTGTCTATATGAAAATGTCTTTCTTTGCTCACTGAGGAGGCAAAAGTGACCAAATCCAGCTACAGATTTCAAGATTAGTGGAACTCATATTATACTGTCTGGTTAGGATGAACAACCAACCAATTTGTCTGGGATGAAGGGGGATCCTAGGAGGCAAGACTTTCAGTTTTAAAATATGGATAGTCGTAGGCAGCCTGGGACAAGTTGGTCACCTTACCTGTGGTCAAGGGCTTCCCTAATTAGGAAGAAGTACCTCTATATCCATGGGCACATGATGCACAAATATTGCAAGTGGTTTACTGTGAGGGCTGGGAAGAAGGTCCACTCCTGTATTTACCCTTAAAATCCCAGACCTATATATTCTACCTATTAGAACCACAATACCATATAATCACTATTGGTTTAAGTTTTAAAATGTTGCCCAACATTCATTGATTGCCAGCTCAACCTGGTGCCTCAGCCGCACTTTCAAGAGGCAACTGTTACTATAGTTTATTACACTAAGCCTGGTCTTTTGAAGAGATGAATGGTTTGTCATAGATTAAGAGCCTTTTTGTGGGTTGGATTTAATGTGAACATTAGTGGATCTGAGCCACCCAAGGGATGGACTATTATCAGGTACTTCCTGTGCTTTGCTTAAGAGAACACCTGCAGGAAACTACTTAGCCATTTCTAATACCTGTGTCTGGAGGTAGAAAGAAGTTAGAACTCTGAGGGACAGTCTGTGACCTATGGAGACAGAAGCCAATTCTTTTTTCCCATTCCTTGCACATAAAATATTGAGGCTCATTCTACATGGGTTTCCACAAAAGAGATTTTGTGGAAATCTCTTTTCTCCATTTTCTCCATTCTCCTAGTGGTGATTAAACTTAAAAACACACTGTTGGATTTGCCTTCCCTCTTCTCCTCTTTCACCCCCATTGCCTGATATTATTTACCAGAATAAACTACCTGTTCATGAACCTTGTTTCAGGCTATGATGTATGCATTGTAGAAGTAAAGTTAGGGGATCACCTAGCCTAAAAACAATGTCTTGGCACTTTGTGTAAGTTGGAACTCTTGCTTGCAAGTGACAGAAATCTAACCCAAACTGGTTTAAATGAACAATTTGATTCACTGGTCAAATTAACTGTTAAATCTAGGCAAATCTGGATCCAGAGGCTCAGAAAATTTTATTAGCATCTTTCCACTCTGCTTTCTTCTTGTGATAGCTTCATTTTGAAGCAGATTCCCAGACACAGTGACCCCAGGCAGCTACAGATATAGAGCAAATAGTTCTTTATTTATTTATTTTATTTTATTATGTTATGTTAATCACCATACATTACAACATTAGTTTTTGATGTAGTGTTCCATGATTCATTGTATGCATAGAGCAAATAGTTTTAAGTTCAACAGAAAGAGATGTTTTCTTTCCTGAATTCCAACAAAAGGCTTGGAATTGGACCTCATATTGTTGTCCTAGATCAATGGGTTGTATCTACCCCTCGACCCCAACAAATTGTTGACTGGGATGATGTGACACCCTGACTGACACTCTTGAGCTACATTTCAATCCCTGGAATGGAGAGCAGGGGCGACACCACATCCCTAGCTCAACAGTTGCTTTCAGAGTAGGAAAAGGGGGGGTTCACCAAGGAAAATGAGGAAGCAATGACCACTAAAAGAAATAGAGAAGTTGGGTAGGCAAACATACAAGTGTTCCTACACACTGCAACCCTCTCAATCTTACTTACAGTCCCTAGTCTCTTTTCAAAACAAAACAAAACAACAACAAAAACAAAAACAGCTTGGGGGTCTGTGTTCTTCTCTGCCCTAACCTCTACTCCTAAACAAAACACACAGCCTTCCCTCTAGGATCCCCACTTCTTTTCCTCTGTTTTTCCCGGTAAATGTGCATCCCTTTACAAACCCTCCATTAGCTTTTATATTTGCCTCTGTGTCCAGGCGTGCTGAACAGCTTCTCTAAGGTCTGCTGACATGTCTCCAGTGCTCTCCATGAGATTCTCCATTTCTTCATGAGACCATCATTCAGGGAAGGTCACTCACTTCATCATTACCCTTTAACACCATTTGTCTGTGTGTGAGAGAGCATGTAAGCAGCAAGGGAGACATACTGAGGTCATCAGAGCTTTACCAATGCATTTTGTCAAGTACTGGGGAATCTCCATAATAAACAGAGAAACAGGCTGAGGCATTTTGACTGCTCAATTCATCATGGAAGAAACAGGACATGTGAAGTGGGATGATGGAAGAAATGCCAAAGGGATAGGGAAAAGGCACTGCTTAAAATGTCCAGCAGAGCCTCTTATTTTTTTATGTTCACTGCACACGGTTAGGGCTTGAAAATGGATCCATTTTTCAGAGGCTCCTACAACAATTCTATCTTGAATTTCAAGGAAAGGTGCAGTCTCTGTTCCCTGCTGCTTGTCAGCTGTGCAGTGGGGAAAACTCAACTATCCCTAATTGGAACAGATACTTATCTAGTAACTCATGTCAAAAGGACTGGATGATATTGCCTCAATGGTACTATTAAAGTTGTCCATGGTCAGTGCCCACTGCAGTTTACAATGAAGGATTCAGTTCCTAGGTGCCCTAGTTAAATTCAGTCCCTGTTCCTGGCTGCAACTAAATTCTTATTTAGGCATTTCATAAAGAGGCATTGCTTTGTCACAATGTGAAGGAAGGGAGAAAGCATATTTAGGTCAGTGCATATGGACCTATACTACTTTTAAGGGAAATCAACATGTATGATTTATTCATGATAAGTTCAAGAATGTCATTTTCAAAGTAAAGAATGCCTAGCAATTAGAGCATGATTCATGCATGGGCAGGTGAACAAGGTGTTCTGGTGGACTTGCCAGAACCCTCATCCCTTTTTATAGCTACAGAAAGAAGATGTATTCCTGAAGTCTTAAAAGAGTTTGTCTTGGTTTCCTCTCTAGCTTGAGGTAGGGTCTTCATTAAATGGCTCTATCAGAAGGATTATGCCACCATTTTTCAGAGTTCCAATTTCTGTATATCTAGGGACATTCATTCTTCCCAAACTAGATTTTGCATCTATTGACATCAGATTTAAATACCACACACTGTATACCTACCATGATTAAACATTTCTCTTGACCTTGCATTGCCTATAGGTTACATCCAAATTTTTGGCATGTCATGTTAAAAATTTCAGAATTTTATCCCGACCGGACACTCCAACCATATAATCACAATCTGGCCATTTCCTGAATACACTATGTTCATTGGTGCCATTATACATGTTTTTAATTCTCTCTGAAATGGCCTTCTGTGACTGGAGATATCCTATATCCTATGAAAAGTTACCTTTCTGAGAAATCTTTCCAAATCCTTGAGCAGAGGTTAGCTTTTCCCTCCTCTGTGCCTCTTAAGAAAAGGAATCCCCTTTCAATTTATTATTATTATTATTATTATTATTATTATTAATTATTTGCTACTAGGTTAAGGTAGTCCCAGATGAGACAATTTTGCTCTGCTCCAAGTGATCCCGCATTCTCTAGTAGACCACCTCAGGCTTATCTCATGTCAGATTCAGTCATAGAGTCAGAAGAGAATAAGAAAAGGCCTCTTGAGCCCTAAGTTCAAAACTGGCACACTATCACTTCTATTGCCTCCTACCAATCAAGTGACAAAGGGATTTTTAATGGGCCTGAAAAGTGTGGCAATAAATTCCACCTTTAATGGTGGGAATAGGTGGCTGCATAATATTCCATTATATATATATCTCCCCCTCCGATTTCCTCCATACTGTTTTCTAGAGTGGCTGCACCAGCTTGCATTCCCACCAACAGTGTAGGAGGGATCCCCTTTCTCCACATCCTTACCAAGATCTGTCATTTCCTGAATTGTTAATTTTAACCATTCTGACTGGTGTGAGGTGGTATCTCATTGAGGTTTTGATTTGGATTTCCCTGATGCTGAGTGGTGTGAGCACTTTTTCATGTGTCTGTTGGCCATTTGGATGTCTTCTTTGGACAAATGTCTGTTCATGTCTTCTGCCCATTTCTTTATTGGATTATTTGTTCTTTGGGTGTTGAGTTTGGTAAGTTCTTTATAGATTTGGGATACTAGCCCTTTATCTGAAATGTCATTTGCAAATATCTTCTCGCATTCTGATCTCACTGATATGAGGAATTCTTAATCTCAGGAAACGAACTGAGGGTTGCTGGAGTGGTGGGGTGTGGGAGGGATGGGGTGGCTGGTGATAGACATTGGTGAGGGTATGTGCTATGGTGAGTGCTGTGAATTGTGTAATACTGATGAATCACAGACCTGTACCTCTGAAACAAATAATACATTATATGTCAAAAAAAAAAAAAAAAGATAGCAAGAAGGGAAAAATGAAGGGGGGTGGAAATCCAAGGGGTAGATGAACCATGAGAGACTATGGACTCTGAGAAACAAGCTGAGGGTTTTAGAGGGGAGCGGGGTGGGGGGATGGATTAGCCCGGTGATGGGTATTAAGGAGGGCACGGATTGCAGGGAGCACTGGGTGTTATTTGCAAACAATGAATCATGGAACACTACATCAAAAACTAATGATGTAATGTATGGTGACTAACATAACATAATAAAATAAAATTTAAAAAAAAGAAGCAATAAAAAAAATGGTGGGAATAGGAAGGCAGGGGAATAGGCAAGTCACTTTGCAAAATGTTGTGAGGTGGAACATTGGGGCATTTTGGTACTCAATCAGTCACTCACAGTGACCCTCCTTGCAGGTCTGGAATTGTATATGGCACATATATGTGTATATTATTTTTCAAACTCTTCTGAAAACCAAGACTTTCTTCTCTATAATTGCAGAAGATGGATTTTTTAAAAGGCACATTCTGAAATTTTCCCATAACCACTGGTGTAGAAAACAGTAATCCATGAAATACATTTCATCAGTCACATATTAACTTGGCTTAAATTTCAAAAAATGAATGTATTCCCTATGCTCATAGTCAGTATGTGCAGCCTAGTACTTAACATTGCACAGTGCGGAGAGCATGCTAACTGACTTATTGCCTCTACACTTCTGCCTTCTCCCTGTCATTTTGTCTACTGTCTCCACCTGTGTTGTCATAGGTTCAACCTTGTTGGAAGGATCTCTTAGAGGGTTTGGGGAAAAGGTAGAAACTTATGGAAATTTTTCAGTGTGATGTAATTCACAGGACTGAGACTCTAGAGCCATGCATGCCCGTAACTGTTATTGATACTCAAATTCAACTTCTATAAATAAAGATGTTAGACTGTGTCTTTTCCAGTTCTAACATTGGTTGTTTCTTGGATTTAGTGCCTTTATGCAATTTGTTATGAAACTTTTTTGATGGATGTCAGAGAACTTAATAATGTTCCTAAAAAATCTTTGTGGTGTGTCATATTGTAGGTGCAACATCTGGAATCATCACTGCCATTATTGCAATCTTTTACCGAGTGCTTTTGATGTATCAGACATACATTACCTCATTTACTCTCCCCTTAGAAAATTCAGTAAGAGATATACGATTATCCTAATTTTACAACTGACATTCAAACAAAACAAACAAACAAAAACAACCCTGAGCCTTGCAGGGAGCTTGCTCTGGGTCCCATAACTGGGAAAATATAGAATTTTGGTTAAGTTTGGGTCTGTGTGATTCAAAGGTCATGTTCTTGTCCACTGAGCTCCATCCCCCCCATGAATTCAGAGTAAGAGCAATCGATGACTGAACACTTTCAGGATTCTTTACAAGATCCAGAAATATGGCAGAAATTGGTGTTTCCATTCTTGAGGACTCCCACTCTAACCAATACATACCCACTATGTTCTTTGAAACCAAGCCTCTATATCTTACCCCTTCCAATGAAAATAATCTCAGAGACCTGATAATATTAAGATTTCAATATTTATAGCTTCAAAATATTTCCCTTACAAAATTTTTAGTTTTGAACCTTTCTCATTAAGAAACTACAGGCTATGACATTTATTTCTGTGCTAGAAATTTTATATACCTTATATTACACATATATACACATCTAAATATAGGTTTATAAAGATATATGTATAATGTGTTCATGTATATATAATCTGTACAGTTTTTGTTAGGTTAAAGCCTATGGATTTTACAGGATTCCCAATTTTTCAAATAAGAATAAGGTTAGCAATCCATAAATAAAATTTATGGACAGAGTGATCCAAAAATTAAAAGCCAAAACTCAGAGTGGCCAGCGTGCTGATGTTCTCAACTTTCAAACAAACAGTGGAACAAGACCCATGGACATTTTTCCCCTTGCAGCAAACCTTCAAAAATGGAAATTAGTCATACTAACTTTTAAGATGCATTTCTTTACAAAATGTTGCAGCTGGTCATTTCCTTGTGGGCATCACAGAAGGATGAGGAGAACAAATAGTTCCACAGACAACTGCATAAGAATCTTAAATTAGTCTCCAAAGACTAAAACCAGAAGGAGGACTGCAGGAAGAATTTGCATATATTGCTTGCCTATGTTTATTTAATGTACTTCCAAATATTTCCTATAACCTTAACACATATATTCAAAAATCAAATAAAATATGGAGACTTCCACTCATTTTGAGGAATGAAATTCAGAAAAGATATATTTATGGTGGCAAAATAACATTCTATATGTTATCACCATGGGAAACGTGATAAAAGCAACAGAACCTATGTATTAGAATTAAGCAGTAAATACGTATATTGAGTGTCCAATGTATGCCATCTCTGGGCTTGAAAGCCTTGTTCTTGAGTAATTTGTCATACAAAATTGGATGCGTGTGTGTAAGATTTTTAGTTGTGTTTCTACTAAATGGTAAGTGCTTTAGAGACATTATCTCACACCAGGCACACCAGGTTAGTGTTATTATCCTCATTTGATAGGTCACTAAACAATTTATTCAAACTGTATGGTCTTTATCTACTCAGTGTATATAGCCTGCAGTGTGTTGGGTGTGGTGGATGATGAAGACAAAACATGTAGTAACATTGGGAGACTCAGTATGACATGAAATGTCAATAGACACAAAATATTCTATTTTAAGCACAAACTTGGATGTTCCAGGCTGTTAAGTAGGGGGGAATGGAGATCAGTGGACAAGAACATGACCTTTGAATCACATAGACCCAAACTTAACCAAAATTCTTTATTTTCCCAGTTATGGGACCCAGAGCAAGCTCCCTGTAAGGTTCAGGTTGTTTTCTTAAGGGAGGTCTTGTGAAAATAGGAAAGGGAAGAGCTTTTCCTGTATGGGCAACAGTACAAGCAATGACATTCAGGCGGAGAAACATGGTAACAACCTTGCACGTTCAAGGATTTGCGTTATGTGGCATAGATCAGTATTAGGAAGGAGGGACTAGACTTAAGAGAATGAGGGTTTATTGGGGAAGAATTCTCCAGAAAATGATGTGTCCTGGACTGTTACTCTTTGGCAACTTTTCTTCCCCTCCCTGTGATTGATTCTGCTATGATTGTTAATCAGTGGGTATTCCACATTTCTTCTTGGGAAAGAAGATTTGCTCCGGGCCAGCCATTAACAGCTCCTTTGAAGACTGAGGTGGATGGTTGGGCCATCTCCATGCTCCTGAGTGTTGAGGAGCACTTAGGAATGAAGCTGCTAGAAGTCAGGGTGTTCCCACCACAAGATAGAATCTCCCTCAGAGAATCCATGCAGAGGCCACAGAGCCAAGAATGAGAGACAAAATCCTGATGGTGTCCTCGAACCGCTGGATACAGCCCTCCCCACAAGAATCACTACAATTCCCGTTGTTGTTTTTCTTGCAAGATGGAAAATTTGATAACTTTAACTACAATTGAGCAAGACTTTGGGATCTCTAAACAAAAGATAAATCAGGAGAACACAAATATTTATTACAAAACATCCAAAATGAGAGTTGTTCCACTGTGTCCTATTAGAAATATTAAAGTGCGTTAGGAGCTGGGAGAGGTGCATTTTTCAATAACCAAATGTCATCTATTTAACTTGCACTGTTGGTTTATTATTTCTTTTACGGGAGTAATTTCACATACTGCTGCTTCTGAGAGAGCTGCCGCCCCCCTTCCCTCACCACCCCCCCACCGTCTTCTCTTCCTTCACAGTCACTCAGCCAGTCTGTGTGAGGGTTGCTCTTTTTCCCTTCACTTCCTCAGCATTTTCCATCTCAGAAAGAGAATCTTCTAACTCTGAACTGGGCAAGCAATAGGCAACCCAGAAAATTATCTTCTTAAATGGATTTAATCATTTTTATATGTCCACTGACTGACATTTTCTATCCCTCACCCCACACTGAAAGAAAAAGCAGTGAAATGCCTGCCTTCACATCTTAAATGGAAGTAACCTTTGTTCACTACTTTTGGCTTCTCGTGATCAGAACTTGCACTCCTAAAAGTTGATGCCATTGGTGGGATAGAGGTAAATTCAGGTTTATAATGAGAATGATCCTTCATTATTCCCAACAGATCTTGTGCTGTGTGTAGGCAGTGATTAAATAAGCATCTCAGGACTCATGAAAACATATAGAAGTTTCCTAGTAACAGATCTTTATTGAAGCCAGTCTAGAATTGAGCTTAGAATAACTATGTAGCCTTTCTTGTCAAGGAACTATTTCAAGAATCAGGTAGGGAAGGGATAGGGTGAAGTATGTTGAGGCCCCAGTTGATAACAAGCTCTGTTCTGAAGTATCCTCAGAAACGTAGAGAGGTCTTGTGGGAGTTATCACAGCTATTAAAGAAGGGCAAGTAGATCTCTGAGAAAAGCTTCAGATTCAATATGAGTAGTTCTTAGGTAGGATAAATTGTTCAGTCACTAACCTTAATAAATATTGGTTTAAGCAAGGGGGAATGAAGGGGTCATGTACCTATAAGAAGTTGGGTGAGGCAGAAGTAAAACTTTTGAACCAGGTAGATGGATAGGCTTTAGAATGGAGACCAAACAGTAGTAATTGAAGGACGGGAAAGACAGGAAGAAAGATCCCAGTGTATGCATCCATTATTCAGTGACCAGCAGGACAAGTGTCATCAGGTGGAAATGAACATCAACAGTATGGAAGGAATAAAGATCAGAAACTGAGCTATAAGGTAGCAACTTTCAGCATGGGAGCTAGAGTATGAGGCAGCTAGGAGAGGGATATGATACAAAGTCAGCCAATCTAGTTTTCTCTCAGCATCAGGAGATAGCCTAGACCTGAGTGGTTTCTTGTTAATTGTATGAGTTCTTTGTTCCTTTTGTAATCTGTTTTTTGTTTTGTTTTTTCTTTTCCCTTTGTAATCTGTTGGTAGTGGCACCTCTCTCTCTCTCTCTTTCTCTCTCCATTCTCCTTTCTGTTTCAATAAATTAGTGCACCAAAGCATTTGATGTTGAGAGTAGCATGAGGTTTGGCCAAGTGCTCCAGTTTGACATACGCTGATTATGCCTGAGAAAATTAAAGATCCAGCACAAGTGATATGGATTAGAACAACAGTCAGACAGATCTGCATGTGATGTTCTACATTACACTGCATAAATGTTGTGGCCTTACCAAGTTTATTAATCTCTCTAAGACTCGGTTTCCTTATCTGTAAAATGTGAATAAATGCATTCATTTTAGGATTGCAGTGAAGAATGAAATGCAAAAGTGCTTAACATCATTCTTGGCATTGAATATTATAAAATCGCATAGGAATAAGGTAAACAAAGAATCCAAGATGAAGTTCTTGATACTGAGGAAGAGCAAGAGGCAATATAGACTTCTAAAAAGAGCTTTGGCTTAGGAGACTGGCAGCCCTCTATTAAAATTCCAGCCCTTCAATGTACCAATTCTTTGTATTGGATATGCCATTTTCATTTTCTTAGCTTCAGCTTGCCCATCTGCAAATGGAAATAATAAATCTACCCTATGGCTCTTGTAAGGATTAGTCACAATGCTTAGAAAGAGCAGCTTAATGGTGAAGAGGAATGATTTATAGGAAACAAATATGGAAAGACTATGTGTCCTTCTTAGGCTACCTCTTGACTTAGACTAAAAAGATTGGGATGATAATGAATCATCCAGGTAAAGACTATCAATCCCTGATCAGAAGGTGAAGAAATTGCTTTGATGTGTTAATTGAGGCTTGAGGAACATCTCTCATTGGCAGTGGAATTGATGTCTAAAGGTTGGAGATGGTGGGGATAAAAACAACAGAGTAAACTGTTGCATGTTCAGAGCGGACAGCTACTACTCTGAGTGTCTGTAAAAAAGGCAGGGCAAGCAGAAAAAAATAAACCTATCAAGGAAGGGAAAAATGAAGGGGGGGAAACCGGAGGGGGAGACGAACCATGAGAGACTATGGACTCTGAGAAACAAACTGAGGGTTCTAGAGGGGAGGGGGGTGGGGGGATGGGTTAGCCTCGTAATGGGTATTAAAGAGGGCACATACTGAATGGAGCACTGGGTGTTATATACAAACAATGAATCATGGAACACTACATCAAAAACTAATGATGTAATGTATGGTGATTAACATAACATAATAAAAAAATAAATAAACCTATCAGATAATCACCTTAACAAACAGTGTTTGCCTCTGTTAGATTTACTCTGACCTGTCTTCATGACTGAACCATGCAGCCAGATCTTCAGGAGTTTCCAGACCCCAGAATATTAAAACTTTCAGAAATCCAGGACATGGCTACTTAGCTTCTTAATATTCCTCATTCCTATTTCTCATGGTTTCCCTCTGGTTTTTCTCTCTCTGTCCCTCCCTCCCTACTTCCCCCCTTTCCTCCCTCCCTCTCTCTTTCCCTCCCCTCATTATAGAACCCTTTTCTCTGCTACAGAGGTCATATAGTGGTAGAAGATAGCTTCCCTCAACTCTAAAATGCATGTATTTTAATTCCACATAGAAGCACAGACTCCCTCTGGCCACATCAGCTCCCAGTCTGCATTCAAGACACCTACTAGAAAGAAGGCAATATTTATCTAAATTATATCAAGTGCCAAAGGATGGTTCAATCAACTAAAATCAGAGAGTCGGGGTCATACTGTGGTCAAGAAAACAGTATGAACTAGTAGATCCTATAAAATGTAAATAAGCAAGAGTTGCCCAAAGAGATTGTCCCACAGTTTTCCACTTTACACAGGGCACTTAGTGACAATTTTTCTCACTTATTATTTTGCTTCAAGTGAAGCAACATGCTAGAAGTGGACATGCTAGAGGAGAAATGCTCAACTGGAAAGAGTCCGAAGGATAAAATATGGTGGACTGTAGTTTTCCTCAGCCAGTCAGAAGAAGGTATTAGAGATTTTCCCATCACTCTTTCCATATTTCAATTTCCCATCAGCAAACATTTGTTTTTTACATTAGGCTAAGAATTATCTTGGGGAGTCAGTGTGACAGACTTTTCCCATCACATCCTGTTCAAATCAAGGACCATCACTAGAGGTACCGCACTAAATCCCATTCACTTAAAAATAAACCCAGCTTTAATCCAGTAATTAACTGCATTGAGGGTTAATCAACCTTCCTGTAAGTGAAAAAATAAATTTCATAATCTTCCCCTACTTGTGAAGAATAACTGCCAGATGACATTCTCTGCATTTTCCCTCCTCCATACCCCAAGTTGCACAGATAAATTCTACTGTCATTTTTATGGAAGCATCTATATGAACCTGAAACTTTTATTATGTTAGCTTTTCCATTGATAAATTTCCGAAATTAGCTAATTTAAGGTCTTATAAATCACAATGCTGGGTTAATGAAGAATGACAGGAAATGAATTTAACACAAGTTGCAGGCAATAGTAACCAGTCTTGGTCCTCTTTCTGACCACCTTAGTCAACCTCCTGTCCTCCCTCCAGCTTAACTCTGTGTCTGAGCTGCAGTTCAACATTATGTCAGCACAGGGTTGGCAAATTTGTTACATCTCAGGCACTGGACTGGATTAGTAGTGCTGTCTAGAATATGTGTTGAGAAGAATTCTGATGGTTTTGTCTAGATTTTGGAAAGAAGGCAAGGATTGACATTATTGACTCTCCTGGAGTGGAAGAGATTACCAACATGTATACCTTTCTATACATACTGCTGCTTCTATCAAAAGGAGCCTGGGGGAGTACAGTTGCTCCCATACTGGCATTAAGTCCTTTGGAATATGACTGACACTCAACATCTATGACTATGCTAACACAATCTCCCTCTCCCTCCCCTCTCCTCTCTCTCCCTCCACTAATTGCCCTTCAGAGTAGGTAGTGTTATCCTACTGGCCAGGAAGTTGAGGCAATGAGAAGTAATGTTCCCATGCTCACATAGCTAGGGATGGAACAACTGGGAGTCTAGGCCAGACAATCTGAGTCCAGTGCTCTTAAACCCTGTGCTTACAGGCTCGAGAGGGTAGGGAATTAACACTAACTTAGACCCAAATGCTGGACAGTCAGCTGTTTATTAGCTTGATGATGTGCTCCTTCACACCAACCTCACTGCTAGCTTGATTCAGATCTCTCATTGTCTCTTTTACCTCCACAACAATCCTATGGAATAGCTGTAATTACTCTTAAATATGCACCATTAGAACCGCTTGCAAATAGTAAAAATTGTGACCATTATAACCCTAAATAACAAGGAGAGATTCAAATATATCCCACCCTATAGTTAAGATACTGGCATCTGGAGAAGGCTGCAATAGAAACACAAAGGCAAACACATTTGCAAATCCCTATGAAGGCTCAACAATGGTTTATTTCAAAAAAGAATTTTTTTAGGGGACAAATTAAACAAGAATTCTGGTTGCAGTGGAGTGCTATATTTGTATATATTTATTGTCAAATAGTATCAAATCCACTTGACTGCAGGTAAATATTTTATGAACTCACTTGTGTTTATAACTCATTGTGTATCTCATTTCTTGTCTGTCAGTTATTTATGCTTTATTTTAAAGGACAACAAATTCATAAAAATTACAGTATTAGTAAAACCTTCTATCAGCCACTTCTCTCTCCCCTAAGTAATTTGTGTCTAGAGAATCAGTTTCAGGCTGATTTATTTCTATCAAACCTTTGCTTGGAAAAGTCCCTTTTCTGCTTATGACCAGTACAAATAAATCTTGGATTCCTCATTCCCAATCCATTGCCTAGGCAACACGCACAGATGGTCAATAGTTCACACAAGTAGGCAACAGACTATGTAAACAAGCCTTCAAATAATTACCAGCACATCTCAGTAATAAAGTAAAAATTCTGCCTAAGAGCTGATTGCATGTATACACCTCCATGCCCATCCTCTTGGGAAAAGCAACAACTAGGCTTTCCAACGCTACGTGATTTCAGCCCATTATTAGCATGGCTGCTTCACCAGATGGTGTGGACATCAGAGAAAGAAGCTTCAGTTGGCAGAAAAAGGGGTTCATTTTCTGCACCAGTTTTTTAGAGTCAGAAAGGTTTGTATATAAGAACTGACAAGGGTATGTCTATATGCCAGATGGAAAGTTGGAACTGTACCTACAAACCAAACGGAAGACAAGGAAAGCAGCCTCTGTGATACAATGGAGTAAGCAAGGGCTATCACAAATACAGACCCAGGATCCAATGCATTTACCATCTGTGAGGCTTCTGAGCAGGATACTTAATATCACAGACTATTTCTTCATCTGTGAAACAGCGAGATGATGATGGTTTCAGATTATTGTGCCAATTAAATGAGATAATATAATATCCACAACACTCTGGCTAAACATATGCCTCAAGGTAGTTGTTCAGCAAAGCTCAGTTCCATAAGTAATACTGTCTAGCACCTCCCAACAGAAACTAAGATTTAATTTAATCCCATACCCATCATTTCAGCAAAGACCTCTTGTTAATTGCCAACTGAATAACTCTATAGGAGGAAGCCCCTCTTTTGTTGAATACTAAGGTTATCAGGACTGGTATTTCTGTGTGTGTGTGTGTGTGTGTGTGTGTGTGTATTGTGCTTCAAGTAGGGTTGTCTACTACTTTCAAGATTATTCTCCCTTCATCCATCTAGTACCCTCTGATGGTTTAATTTATTCTTTCTTCTGGGTGATTGTACTCTGCACCCTCTCTTCAATATGCTTTTGAGAAATCATCACTTTCCCCATTCTCTGTCCACTAAATTCAGGTTGGGTGAACTGTATATCCTGGTTCAGCACGTAACTCAGGCCCTGGACAGTGTAAAGCATTCAGGGTTGCTTTTGTTAAAGCAAGTTCAAAGAAGGCCATTTTTTCTTTCAGAGATGATGGGCCAGAACCCAAAATATGAAGAATTTTTCTCCACAGTGAGTTTAATATTGGGACAGAGGGGAAAAAAAGACAATTTTTGTTGGCATGATTTGAGACATTTGATCCATCTATGTCTGAAGAGTGAACTTTTGATATTAGCACAAGTCCTAAAGGATGATGAACACCTAATTCAGACTGGGTTTAAAGCCAGAGATGTCTTCTCAGAGACAAGTGTTTGATCATGGTCAGTCAGGACAGAATGTAGATAATGTGAGCCTTGAAAAGGAAGCATAAGTGCATCACTATGTGAATATGAAAAAGAAGATAGAGGTTTTGGCAATGGGAAGAATTTAAAGATTGGAGATACAGTTTGATGGGACAGGTATGTGGTAGAGCATTTTGTTATTAATACTTTCATTTTGTTGTTGTTGTTGTTTTTAGAGGTGGGGGAGAGAGGGAGACAGAATCTTAAGCAGGTTCCACACCCAGCACAGAGTCTGAACTAGGGCTCAATCTCATGACCCTGACATCATGACCTGAGCTGAAATCAAGAGTCAGACACTTAACCTACTAAGCCACTGAGGTGCCCCTCATTATTTTACTTTGTAGCTCATCACCCCTTAACTATAATTGTGAATGGTGGAAAAACTCCCGATAGTCATGTAAATAATAAAGACTATATTTTTCTGAGGAAGATAAACTAAATAATCTGGATAATAAAGCAGTTCAAAGAAATAAGATAGAATGAAACATTAATGAGGAAACAAATGAGAGTAGTATTTACTACCAACAGGATGGTTCAAAATGCCTACTAGAAGCAGAAAGGAACATTTTCCTTCATTTATAAAAGTGTATAAACTGGCTTCTTATGTGTAATGTAAAATATTCCTTCCTTCCATGCCACATCTATTCCCTCTTTTAATGCCTGCTTTTCTACTTCTTCAAGAAAATGCTGGTAAATTCTTCCCATATAAGCCCAGCCCACAGCTTACTCCTTGTCTTCCACCATTATGACTTTGACATTATCTTTACCAAACAGAGTTCAATAAATATTTGTCAAATGAATGAATAATGATATAATGCCAAATAATGTCAAATGAATGTGCATTGAATAATTTGTTCATTTATTCAATAAGCAATCATTGAGCTCAGACTATTAGGCACTGGAGATATGGAAATGAAAGATCCATTCCTTATCCTCAAGGAGTTTACACATGATTGCTTGTCAGAGGAGAGTTTCCTAAGAGCAGGATTTGTTTCTCCTTTCCTTTCTTTATGTGAGAGCCACAAGATGAAATATCTAGAACATAAATAAGTATTTATTAACATACTCTGCCCATTTCATGCCTTATGAAAAGGGAAACAAGTAATTTTCATTGCAAGAGAGGTGGAGTTGTCCAGGAGGTGGGGTCAGGTTCATGATGTCTGCTATGAAAATGAATTGAAAGTCTTTTTTTTTTTTTTTTTTAAGATTTTAGTTATTTATTTGAGAGAGAGAGAGTGAGAGAGGGAACACAAGCAGGGGGGAGTGGGAGAGGGAGAAGCAGGCTTCCCACCAAGCAGGGAGCCTGATGCGGGGCTCGATCCCAGGACCCTGGGATCATGACCTGAGCCGAAGACAGATGCTTAGAGACTGAGCCACCCATGTGCCCCAAATTGAAAGTCTTGTAGGGTTCCAAGAACCCTGATTTTCTCAAAGCTGAGCATTCAATCTTTTTCCACTACAAAGTTTGGAAATTCTCAGTACTGAACTCCTGAAGTGGGGATTACTGCCAGGAGCAAGGGGACACAAAGGATTGGGTCTTGTCACCATAGTGTGAGCAAATATTGGTATCTTCATAAGATGGTCAATTGTCCCTTCTGGCTGTAGTGGGGGAAGATGTAGAATCTGGAAAGAGGGAAAGAGTTTTGCTTTCAGTGAAAAAAATCTTTAATGCTAAAGTTCTAAATTATCCCAGCATTAATAGATTTGTTTGAGTCATAATTCATATTTCAAACTCGATCGTCTTTGAATATTTTAACCAGATATGAGCTGTATTATGTGTTCATTGATCCATAAGATATTTTAACAGAATATTTTTGTTTATAGATTTCTTTTGTTTTTATATTTTCTAGTCTTTGAGAAAGAATATATAGCAATGTCATAGAAGCCAGATGATGGGATTTTAGTCCTTCTTTATCAGCTAGGAGGATTTTGATTGAGAAAAGACATTTAGTTTCTTAAATTCTGTGCCTCTATCACCTCACCTAGAAAATGGGGATAATGCTTCTAGAATATTGAGCTAAGAGTTTATTTAAGAATCTGTGAGTACACTGCCATGATCATTCCCTGTTCTTAACCTCCCTCTGAATCATTCTTTTTCTTATAAGTTGAATCTGAGATAAAATCCTTCACATTGCCTTTTCTTAGGATCTTATTATAGTTATTATATCATAGCACAGAGTAGGTACTCAGTTAATGTACTTGGGAGGAGAGGGGAAGGAGGCAAAAATATTTATTCATTAACTCATTCAACAAATACATATAGGAGCAAGTGCCATTTAAATACCAGGTAACAGGGGCGCCTGGGTAGCTCAGTCAGTTAAAGCATCCGACTCTTGATTTTGGCTCAGGTCATGATCTTGGGGTCATGGGATCGATCCCCGTGTCGGTCTCTGCACTGAGCATGGAGCCTGTTTAGGATTTTCTCCTTCTCCCTCTGTCCCTCCTACCCCACTCCCTGCTCGCACACACACACCCTCTCTCTAAAAAATAAATAAATAAACAAACAAATAAATACCAAGTAACATTATGATTTATAGCCAGTAAGACAATGTGACTTCAGCTCTCTGTTTCACCAACTGATCCCCATTGTGCTTTCCTGGGACATTGACCTGCAGGTATTATGTTCATTTGGTCATCCGATGAAGCTCTCAGACTTAAAGCAGTGGAACACATCTTTTTTTTTTTTTTTTTAATGTTTTTTTTTTTTTTTTTAAAGATTTTATTTATTTATTTGAGAGAGAGAATGAGATACAGAGAGCATGAGAGGGGGGAGGGTCAGAGGGAGAAGCAGACTCCCTGCTGAGCAGGGAGCCCGATGTGGACTCGATCCCGGGACTCCAGGATCATGACCTGAGCCGAAGGCAGTCGCTTAACCAACTGAGCCACCCAGGTGCCCCAGCAGTGGAACACATCTAAACATATACTGAATACATGGGAGAAAGGGAGGACCAAACTGGAAGTAAAGGACTGGTTTGAAGTGACACGAACTTTCCCCCATTCATTTCTTTGAGCATTAGTTTTCTCCACCTAATGCGGGCAGGATTCATTGACGTTTGGGAAGTTTGGGAAGGAACTTCCCCCCCATGTTCCAGCCTGCCCTTTTTTCTGTAGGATAAATGTTTTGTATAACACAAGTGATTTATGTATTGACTAGTATATATTTGTAAACATAGGTTATAGTGTAATGAATATATATTTTAGAAGTAACAGATCGTAGGTTCAAATCAAATCTCTACCATAATCTGTGATTTTAAAAAACACTTAACTTCTCTGGACCTTATTTTCTCTTCTTAAGTACAGGCTAACAATATTAACCTTATGGTAAGCATTAAATAAAATAATGTGTATCAATAGCCTGGTCTTCATGTAAGGTAGGTAATAAGTAAGATTCTAAAATCTGAAGATTCTAAGATGCCAAGATTCAACAATCAAATTTGAATAAAATTCACTATTTAACAAAGATTAGTCTAATTTCTCATAATCCTAGATTTTTAAGTGTATCTGTCTTTATTTAGTTCTTTTTTGGTGGGAGAAGTTCAGACTCATTTCAGAATCAAGGCCGAAACCTGACAACCTTCCCACCACCCAGAATCCAGTCTTGGTAGTGACACTTGTTTCAGGAGCACCTGCTCTTCTCAACTGACCCACAGGATCATGATAAAAGGGTTCTCTATGGAGGGATGACAGGATGTCTTTGATTATTTCCCAAATCAGGGAGCTGTTTCTGGAGTCAGGATGTTTTGTCCTGAGATTCTTTAATCACTTAGCATCCTTTCTTCACAGATTTAATCTTTCTTCCAAGGGACCTAATGTTGCAGATAAATGCTTTCTGCAGTCTGGGAGTTCATACTGGACAGTAATTAAGTACAGGTTAAGAAAATAAAATAGGAAATAAGGTAGTAGTTTTCAAGTTCTGAACAGTTAGAGTCAAGGGTTGGACCTCAACTAATTGGTTTCCTGATAAAGTTTTCCACCAGGGGCTCTGAAAGACCTTTTATTTTAATAAGTATTTGCCAAGATTAGAGATTTCTCTAAGCTACTGCCACCATGCTACCATGAAGAAACGCTGAAGTCTAAAGTGTGTTACAGGCTCCAAGATTTGCTGCATTCAAAAGGAATATCATATCAAAAATGACAGTGCAGTTGGAGAGTGATTGGTTTTCCTTCTATAAGTCACCTGAGGGATCTTATTTGAATTTTATGATTGTGCAAGTTGAGACTCAGGATAGATGGGATTTGCTCTGTCAAAAGTTTCTAATTTAGAGTTAAGGTTTCCTGATCCCCAAACTTGAGCCTCTACCTAGAGCCCCACTCTGCCAGGTAATTAAGAAAGCTGTATGTTTTTATCAATTATGGAATAATTTCTATTTTTATTATTAATGTAATAAGTGACCCTCAAATGCCTGAATTAATCAATGAGCTAGCCATTCAGAGATGTTCTTCTCTTTTAAGACTGCACTGTATCTTTCTCATGAGGGAGGTAGGACATGCACACGCAAAATGATACATAGTATGGCATGCTGTAAAAAATGTTGAAGAAAACAAACAAAAAAGTGTTGAAGAAAGTAGTTCTGACATCACCGGTGGCTTCTGTGGTAAGTGAAGTTTTCTCAGAAGAAGTGATAGTTAACTGTGATGTTAAAATAAATAGGACTTAAATGAGTAGAAAAATGAGGTAATCTTGGGAAATGGTATCTCTATTAATACAGAATCTTGAAAGTACAAATTATTATATATGTTTTTGGTGATGTAGCACTTTTACATATCTTCAGTCAAGAGTTGGAGTCTAATTTCATACCCTTGAATATTTCCTGGCCTAAGTGACTTGCTTATAACAAATAAAATGTGGCAAAATGATGTTGCATGACCTCCAAGGTTAAATCATAATAGGTGTTCCAGTTTCAGTCTGGCTCTCTCTTTTATGGTACGTGTGACTTAGACACTCTAAACTGCCATCTAGAATTCTGGCTGCACTGAAGCTGCCATGCTGGGGAGAACACATGGAGAAACTACATGGAGGAAAATGGAGATGCCTAAGGAGATCTGCTGATCCATCCCCCAGGTCTTCAAATCTTCCTAGTTCATGTACCATGTGAATAAAGAAGACCTCAAGCTGCCACCTCTCTTCAAGTACATGAGAAGACCAATCAAAGAATGCCTAGCTTAGTTCAGACAGCCCCAAGAACCATGACAGACAATAACAGTAAGGGATTGTTGTTGCTCATGCTTCTAAATTCGGGGTGTATGATTACATAGCAATAGATAATGAAAATAGGAGAATAGATATGATTAGACTGGTGGGAAAAAAAATATATCATCCTAGGGATAAGAATGAAATATAACTGGAGAGCATGGTTAGGCTAGACCAAGTGGAAACTTGAATATTGGGCTGAAAGGTTCAATGTTTTCTCTTTGACAAAAGTAAAACATTTGGCATCTTCAGGAGATAATCCTGACAGTGATGTGCAGACCATGACTTGGAAAGAGGTGACCAAGTCTGGGTAAGGAAATTATTGGAAAGCTCTAATGATTCACAGATAGCACAATGAAAGTTCTAAGAGAGGGGAGTGGTGGAAATGGATTATGAGACTTATTCCAAATTTATGAAAAAAATAGTCTCAGTTTGACTTCTGGCAGATCAAATGCTCTTCCCTTATTCTTGTTTTCTTGTCCTTATGTACCTTCCTCATGATGAGCATATGGTTGGCCCTTGACACATAGTCATGGGCAAGAAAGAAAGCATGACTTAATAAAAGTATTTTTGGATTGGGGCACTTGGGTTGTGCAGTCGGTTGAGTGTCCAACTCTTGATTTCACCTCAAGTCATGATCTCAGGGTCAGAGATCAAGCCCTGTGCCAGGCTTCACTCAGTGTGGAGTCTGCTTGGGATTCTCTCTCCCCTCTCCCCCTGCCCCTAACTCATGTGCTCTCTCTCTCTGTCTAAAAATAAATAAATAAATCTTTAAAAATATTTTTGAATTAAGAGAAGAACTTGGTTCTAATTTTGGCTTCATGACTTACTGAGCATATAAAAATTGAGTAAACACCATGGGACTAATTTTCGTCTCTTGAAAATGTAATAATATTAACTGCTTCATAGGCTTGCTGCAATCAATTCGTCTTCCTTTTAAATCTCTCCTTAACCAATTATATCAGTATCTGTGGTTTCTGCTGCCTTGTATAGGCAGACCCTCTGAACAAAATCTCTATCCCCAATCTGTCCCGACCCACCTGACATATACATTTGAGTGCCTACAGATAACTCAAACATGTCAAAAATGTTCCTTATTCCAAATTCCCCACTGCCACCACAAACAGTTTAAAGAATGCTTGTTCAAAGGAGCCATGACTTAACCAAGAGAAACAATTTTTAGTGACAAAATCTGGCTCCAGTGTAAAATCATCAAGAGGAAAATATTTGATTTGAAAAACTGTCTAGAACCATTTGCATTTTCCACCATCATAAACAGCTATCCCTTCTAACCAAATCCAGCTTTGTCCAACTTACCTCTTGTGCCCTGCATTTATTACTATATATTAATGAATTAATGAATAGAAAACCTGATGTGCAGTGTATACACATGTAACTGATGGATTTAAAAGTCATATGCCCACATTCACATACTTTAGGGCACCTACAGCTGAAAAGTAAAACAAAAGATATAACCAGGATGCCCAATGATACCACACTGTTTGTGATCATAAATTCATTTCCTATTGACTCCAAAATAGCTCCTAATTTCCTTTACTTAGAAAACATGAAGCATATACAGTGACACCTGACTTTAGGGGTTCTCTGAAAACACAGGACGAGAGCTCAGATCACTGTTAACACACAGAATTCTGAAGAATATTAATTTAGACTTCCATTTGAAAGGAACAAGATGGCATAGTATAGTCTAGATTTTGGTACCAGAGTGCATATGTATCCTAAACAAAACAGAAGGAAGTAAAATTACGATCATTTTCCCCTACTAATCCCAAGTGGAAAGGGATTCTGAACCCCATCAAGTCCTCTTTGCACTTTCAGACCTCTCTCACTCTCTACCTCGTGTCAAGGAGAACTCTTAGCTAGGTTTCAAATCAATCTTAATTAAGATCACAGCTGCGATAAGAGCTTCCCTTCTGGTCTGAATAATTGAACTTTTATTCAGTGTAGGTTTTATTCGGTGTAAGTTTGATGCATTCTGTTACATAACAAGGAATGTGAAAGAAACTATAGCTTCTCATAAATCAGTGGGGTAGAGAGTTTTGAAGAGTTTCTTCTGCTCTTTTTCTTAGTGGCTGCTATTTTTTTTTTTTTTTTTTTCTTTAGCAGCCTGAGCTGATTTACATTTGGCAGGTTGGAGACAGCTGGGGCAAAGCCCAGGTTTACTGAGGGTGACTGGGGAAGCATCGACTGCTGGAAAAGCACAAGCCAAACTAGAATTTGCATAAAAGGAAGCCAGGCTCTACACTACCAAAAATGCCACCTGTTTTCTGAAAGCCTAAACCTGCTTCTGTCTTGCTTTCCAGGTTATTATCTATAGGCAGGATCAGCTGTCCCTGATTTCAAGGAATAAGTCCTGAACATGATGATGTCAGCCACTTCTACACCCCAGATATATCACAAGTTATGGCTCCACCCAGAACCCTTAGGAACCCATTCTTTAGGAGCTAGTTAAAAGGACGCTAGATCATAATAAAAGTAATTCTTTTTTCTAGTGGTAAGAAAAACTGGTACTTATATAAACCAAACACATTACCAAAAAATATTTAAGTGCAATTAGAGGCAAATGTTTATCAAAGAGAGCCATTTAATAACTACATTTGGAAAATTTTATTCATCTGAAGAATTACGTATAAGCTATAACCTCACCTACTAAGTCACGAGAAATGCCAGAGATAGTATTTTTGTTTGCTTGTCTGTTTGTTTTTAAGTAAGCTCTCTGCCCAATGTGGGTCTTGAACTCAGGAGCCTGAGATCAAGACTCACATGCTCTACTGACTGAGCCAGCCAGGCACCCCGAGAGATAATATTATTTTTTTAAATTTTTTAAAGATTTTATCTATCTATCATCTATCTTCTATCTATCTATCATCTATCATCTATCTAGCTACCTATCATCTATCTATCATCTATCTATCATCTATCTCTCTATCATCTATCTATCTATCATCTATCATCTATCTATCTATCTATCTAAGAGAGGAAGTGGGCAGAAGGGGAGGAAGAGGGAGAAAGAATCCTGAGCAGAATCCACACTGAGCACGGAGCCCTATGTGGTAGCCCAATCTCCTGACCCTAAAATCATGACCTGAGCCGAAACCAAGAGTCTGATACTTAACTAACTAAAGCACCCAGGCACCCCCAGAGAAAAATATTTTTTAAAATACCATGTTTCTTGAATACAAGAAGGAGGAACTGTAGCAGATGAGAAACATAGAGACATCCTAAAAATGGTAGAAATCAAAAGGGAAAGAGTGTATTCCAGTTCCAACAATGCTAAAATAAAGTACCTTATATTAACCCCTTAAATAAAAATTTAGAACTCTGGAAAAATTATAAAAAATACTGCTCGCAGTAATAGAGAATGACAAAAAGGCAAAAACACGAGGCCATTTGAACTTTGAAGGGAGGAAATGGCATTGTGTGAGATCTGTGTTTTATGGATTTTATCCTTGGGGCACTCTGCATTATTGTGAAATACAACTCATGTTGTAAACGGCAGGGTTGCTAGTTTGATGTGATAGAAGACAGAGGCTGCAGCTGAAATAGTGGCTGCAAATGGAGAGAATAATCCTAAAAAGGAAAGAGCCACAGTTGGGGCAGCCCCCAAATTTACATATCTCAAACCCACAGCTGAGGACCCCTGCATTTCATTTGCACAGGGAAAATTCTCAAAGAACCCAGCAGAAAGTAGTTAAGTGCAAAACTGAAAGAGCTGAGCAGAAATTTGAGCTGCTCATACCACAGAGGGTAGAGGGGGAGTTTGGGGTTTGAATCCTACTAAATCACGTATGTGGTAAAAACATTGGGATTCTCATTGAAACTCCAGAGGGACTAAGCCTTAGGAATAAAGGCAAGATTCCCCAAACTAAGAATTCTTAGTTTCCATAAGACTAAGGGAAAATTTGTAGGAAAACAAAACACCCTTATGGAGTATAAACCTAAGAATGCGTAATTTCAGTGTGATTAACTAATAATTGTTTATTAGAATAAAAGTGAACTCTCCTCAGAGGAAAAT
Source organism: Phoca vitulina (assembly GCF_004348235.1). Classification (NCBI taxonomy): domain Eukaryota; kingdom Metazoa; phylum Chordata; class Mammalia; order Carnivora; family Phocidae; genus Phoca; species Phoca vitulina. The sequence continues at coordinate 5,787,689 of NW_022589731.1, read as the reverse complement.
AGTTGAAGCCAGAATCTGCAATTTAACATATCCAGTACACGATTTTCTCCAGCATACCAAATTTTCTAGGAATGTGAAGAAACAGAGCAATTTTAGTGAAGGTTAAGATAAATAGCAGTCAGCAAAAAGTGTCAGTATTACACTAGTGCTAAGTTAGCAGAAAATGAGAGCTCTCAAGGTAAAATCAACAGATAAATTAATTGCTTGTAAAAGAAGTGAATGGAAATTCTAGGATCACGAAATAAAATATATGAATTGAAAACATACTGATGGTGTTCAAAGCCAACTGAACAAACAAAAGAAGATAGGGTCAGTGATAATGAAAACAGATTGATAAAAAAAACACTCAATTTGAAAACAAAAAGATGGAAGATCCATGAGCAAAATATCAGTAACCCATGAGACAATATCCAGTGATTTACCATATGGGTATTTGAACCCCTAGGAGAAGAGGAGAGAAAAAGTAGTGGATAGTTTATTAACCCTTATGATAATTATCAGTAATATTTATTAAGCATTTACCATGTTCTAGGCATTACGCTAAGCCCTTTCATAGAGAGTAACACATTTAACTCTCTTATCAACCTCATTTTTTAGGTATTAGTGTACTCCCCTTTTCATAGATGTGTAAAATGAGATTCAGAGAACTTAACTGGTTTTCCCAAGTTCCCAGAGGGACAGAAAAAACCTAAATACTGCCACAGATCTCTTCAGCCTGTCTGGTTTCTATGCTTGTGTTCTTAACACATCTTACCTTTCATTAATAAGAGTTTTATAAAATAGTTCAAGTGTTCTAAATCTACTCCTAAAGTTTTCATGGGGTTGTTATTCTTCATCCTCTACTGACAAACTGAGAAGACAGTATTCCAAGCATCATCATGTCACAGCAACATTTTACAGATGGAGAAAAGGTGTGATTTTTTAGAGACAGTTCCTATGAACTTGCAAGAGCCAATTACACACATCTCTTTCCAGGTCCATGTTCAGTGGCATCAGGCTAATAGCATGAAATTGGCATAATAGAGCATTTACATGAGAGAGATTGCCAAACACTACAAACTGGAACTTGACTTCCACTTTCATTCCACTTCCTCTCCCTGCCTGGACAGCCAGGGACAAATATTTGCCAGCTTACAGCTGACACTTACCAGTATACTCTAGATCCCACCTCAATGGCTTAAAATAAAACCTACTTTTTTCATGAACATACATAAAAAATCAAAGATAAAATTTAGGGGCGCCTGGGTGACTCAGTCGTTAAGCGTCTGCCTTCGGCTCAGGTCATGATCCCAGGGTCTTGGGATCGAGCCCCACATCGGGCTCCCTGCTCAGCGGGAAGCCTGCTTCTCCCTCTCCCACTCCCCCTGCTTGTGTTCCCTCTCTCACTGTCTCTCTCTCTCTGTCAAATAAATAAAAAATCTTTAAAAAAAAAAAAGATAAAATTTATCTTCATGTGTAGCATGAATCCAGTAGTACATCATTTTTTTCTCTATATATGCGGGCTCCACTTTCTTCTCTGCATTGGCTCCATTCTCAGACAGGTTCTCACTTTATGATGAAAAGAAGGCAACAGAAATCCCAGGAGGAAAAGGAAAAACAAAAGCATGTCCTTCTCTTGGGCATCTTGATCACATCCTAAGACTAGTTTCATTGGTTCCAGGTTGGTTCCCTAACTACGTTTGCATCCAATTTTGTGGCCAAGGGAGATGTTCAAGCCTATATTGCATGCCTCTCTCTGGAAGTGGAGTCAGCTCCACCAAAGCACACAACTTGAGATTAAAGGAGTTGCAGTTGCTCAGAGAGAAATGAGGGCTCTTTTTTACCAAAGAAGGGCAATTCCAAGTTGCATGGCTAAAATAATGACAGACATACACTCTATTCAGTGTGTACATGGATATTCTATTTTAAACTATGGTGGGAAATAACTCATGAAATAAGGCCACTAATACCTCCCAAATTATGGAGACTTTTACCCTTGCTATAATATGCAGGTCTTTTATGCCCATTGGAGCCCTCTCTCATACAACACCTTCCTTGCCACTGAACTATTTGAGTAGGATCTCAACCAAACTCCGTAGCAGCCAAATCTTGTCCACATATGTCTTAGATGCTGTCCAGGCACCTGGCACAGTTCCAGGGCAGTGTGAACCACTGACCTTGTTCAAAGCTGGGGGGAAAAAAGAGAATGGCAAAAACTTTATTTTTCTAACTTTACTAGAGTATATATATACACACACGTAAGAACATGAGTTTAACCTTCTGTGTTTTTTTCCTACCAATCTGGAATTTAGCATAAGAAATATTAAATGCAATCTAAAACCTTGAGAATGAATGTGATTCTATGTGTTAGTCTTATTTAAAATGAATGAGGCTGCCAGTTCCCATTTCAGCAACAATATTTTATAAAATTGTGCTTTGTAGGTTGATCCTGCTGCACACATGGATTACCAGAGAGGTACTGCTTGGATTTCCAGAGCAGAGGAGTGGTCCTTTGAGACACAGCTAAAGAGACAAACAGTGACAGATAAATCTCTGACTTTCAACTTATTTTTCCCCCTTTCATTTCCACTTGTTCTTTGAATAGGGTTACATTGCTGTCACAAATGATTCACTCTGCCATGGATATGTTTACCATCCCCTTTTGCCCAAAATGAAATTGGTCCATATATTTCCAAACCATGTCTTTGGTGGGGACAAGGGATTCTGTTGGTCAAATGCTCAGTCACATTTAACTGTTATAGAAAAACGTGTATGCTCTTCATGCTGGATCAAGAGATGACCTTTTCTCTAAAACATAACAATGCACTTTGAAATTATTGGATCTCAGACCTCCCCATCACTACTTTTGGACATGCACAAAATTGTGTAACATTTATCCTCAAGACATTCTCTCAGCTCTTCGTTAGCCTAAGCCTATTTATCACCACTGCACATTTATTCATATTGTTTCTTCCCCTGCCACAAAATCTCTTTTCTCTATCATCCATCCCATCTAAATCCTGGCCACATTTTAAGACCTCTTATCTTAACCATTTCCTTCCCAAATCGTCACCATCTATGTTCACTTGTCAATCACTGAAACCCTATATCATTTATCACTTAAATGAGCATAATTCATTTTAGTATTCTTCATGGGAGTTCTTTTTTTCTTACATATTTCTCGTGGTTTTTGTTTTGTTTTGTTTACATTTTTAGAGCCAAAGCAGCCTCCACCCCTGAAGAGCTGGGCCCACAACTTTGTATTCCTTATACCTAAGTTTCTAGTAACACTTGTTGCTGTGGTAAGCCCAATTCCTTCCTCATATGTTAGCATATTTCTCTAACTCCTAATGTCTTAATTCTAAAATTTGGTATATTTCAATATTATCTAGGGGGTTTGGAAATATACACCCATATTCATGGGATTTGCTCCTGAAGTTTCAATTTAGAAGATCTTGATAGACTCAGGAATTTTGCTTTCATTTTCATAATATTAACCCAAATTATTCTGAGGCAGGTGAGGAAAAAGTAAACTGAAAAAAATGTTTGTAAGGAACTTTTAGCTGATTCTTTCCAGAGTGTTCCTGAATCATTAGTAAATGCTGTCTTAAAAAAAAAAAATGGCATCTCTGCTCATCCCACAGCCACACAACCCTCAAAATCCTCTTAAAGAAGAAGACGGAGGAGGCGGAAGAGGAGGAGGAGAAGAAGAAGTGGTGAAGGCTGGAATTAGAAGGGATCACTGTTGAGAATGTGAAGTTTGAAAACATCTTGCTGCCCTTGGGCATGGAAATGCTGAGTAGCACGGGTCTTTTATAAGTGAATTTTCCAAACTAATGATGCCACAGAAGAAAGCCATATCCTGGGTGACCATTATATTGTGCAACATTCTTTAGGATTTGTGAAAGTCATCAGCTGGAATCCCAAGCCATCATTTACCTAACAAATCATGTAATTTGATTCGCTCATTTCTGATTCCCTACCAGTTGCTGTGAAATGGTCATAAAAGAATTCAATCCTATTTAGAGCCTAGTCTTTTTATATGATCAGTGGGTCATCTAACAGATAGAGCCTTCTGCATATTTACCTTATAAGAAGTTCTGGGGTGGGGCAGATGGTGAGTAGTTGCAGGGGGTCATCAATGTCCATTAATAGCCCCAGTGAGGTTTTCTCCTGTGAAGTTTCAGAAACCATGGACTAGGGAGACACATGAGACAAGAGGTATAGCAGAATGGCACAGTAGAAATAGCCCCATTTTGGTTCCAGGAGCCACAGGTCCTTGTGCCCAGTCTGTACAAAATAAGGACACTAAGTTTATTAAACGCTTAGCTAAAAGTTTTCATTCGTTTTTCTCATTTGAGTTTCTCAATTAATGTCACATTGTCCATTTTGCAGCTGAAGTAATCATGTTAAGAAAGATTAAATGATTTGCCTAATATCGCAGAGCCTGTCAGTGCTAAAATGGAGATTTAAAGCCGGCTGACTGATTCTGGAAACAACTCCAAACTACTAAAGCTGTGCCACCACTTCTCTCGTTAGGGACTTCAGCTAACTCAATCTACAAATATCTGTAACATATGTGTATGCACATGCCAATTCTGGGTATTGCATAGGGTTAACGTACAGTTCAAGTTTTAAAAAGTGCATACAAGAGAATGCAAGGTAAAATCAAACACCTACATTGTACAGACAGCCAGTGCGCAGTATGTAATTCCTGCTCAAATGAGTAAGCAACATTTACCTTGTCAACCAAGAAAGAATTCACTGAAAATTTAAACAAACATATATTGGGGTAATTAGAATTGCAACCTGAAGTATATTCCCAGAAAGACAGCAGAATCTTAGGGCGAAAGGTCATTTAGGTTCTCTGTGCAAAACGGGGATTGAAAGGATAGCTGGGTTTGGTTGGGTTAATATGCAAATGAGCAATTGAGACCTGTCAAATGGTGTTGGCTCCTTTCAAAGAATGCAAAAGATTCAGGTGCCCCATGAGGAGGGGGAGTTAAGTCCAGGCTGAGGGCATGCAGCTGGCAAAAGTTTCATGGGTTTATCCAATGAGGACATGCATAAATTGCTCCTCCCTTCCGGCCTCTCAACCCTATTTTAAAAAGACTCTCTTAGGCAGGCTTGCTTGCTCTCTCACTGTCTCTGTTTTGAAATCCTTTACAATCTCCAGCCTTTTGTTACTATGTAGAATGCCAAGCTAAAATTGTAAGGTCTTTTAATTTTTCTTCAGGAGTAGTAGGTAAAATATTTGACTTTAGAAATTTAACTAAGAAAAGGCTATGATGGGGTAACTGGGTGGCTCAGTTGATTAAGCATCTACCTTTGGCTCAGATCATGAGCTCAGGGTCCTGGGATTCAGCCCCATGTGGGGCTCCCTGCTTAGGGAAGAGTCTGCTTCTCCCTCTCCCTCCCCCCCACTCCTGTCCTCTCTCTCTCTCTCAAGTAAATAAATAAAATATTTAAAAAGGAAAGGCTATGATGAATAGAAAAACATGTCTACAGAATGCTAGTCTGAGTTCTATGCAATACACAAATGTAGTCTCATTTATAGAAGTGGCCTTTGTACTAAGAGACAGGAGGAAATCACTTAGCTTACTAGGATCTTTGATGTTTTATCTCTAAAATGGATCCAAGGGTAGAAATTTGCACCATTTGTTTTTTTAACGCCTGGAACTGTATGCCATTCTAAATCTTTGGGTTCTATCTGAATAAATCCTACTCTTGATCTTGAGCAACTTACATGATGATTGAGGACATGGAGACCACATAAATAAAAAATCTGAGACTCTGCAAAAGTTTAAACAAAGAACATATTCCCTACGCATTTGAGAAAGAATAAGACATTAAAAAAAACTTCTAAGGGGGGCAGTTATCAGAGAATAGTAAGGATAAGGCAACTGAAACTCCAGCAGTGGGAGTATATTTGGCAACATTTAGTAAACTGGAAGCTGGGATACTGGTACATGGGCTTTGTCAGGACGCATGACCATATGACAGAGAAGACTCAGGAAGACAAGTCTTTTCAAATAACTTCAGGGTTTTCTAACGAGAAGAAGGGTTAAATTTTTCTTCATAACTCCAAGGCTTAGAATTAGTATCTGGAGTCAGCTTTTGTTTTTCAGAAGAGGAGCACTTTTCACACCTGTCAAACCTATCCAAAAGATAGCAAGTTCCTTATTACTGAAAAACCTCTAAAGAGAAGCTAGAAGATGAGTAGGGACGCTCTGAAGAAGAGATTTGAACTTTAAAAGATGGGTTTGTGTAGCAGTGCCACCTTAACCCCATCTGCTCATCAGAATCCTCTAGAAAGATTTTCAACATGCAAACAGTAGAATCTGTTTCACTAGGGGTAGAGAAAGCCTGCAAACTTGTGTTTGGGGCAAGCAATGCCCGGTTGCTCTGTCGTCACCACCTGTCATTGAAACCAATGGGCTATGTTCCCCAAAAGTCCTCTTCCAGGTTTAGGAATCTCTAAAATAGCTTTTAAAGTATTTACCTTATATTGAGTACACATGTACGGTGGGCTATGATATTTGCATTCCATTCATGGTCTTTTCTAGTGCTTGTCCTATCCCATGGGACTGGTTCTCTTTTATAAATGAGGAAAGTGATACTTTTTGAGGTATGCAGTGATGAAGTAGAAAACTACGAGTCTTACTGCCCCGTGCCTATTTCTTTGTGCCTAAAAATAGTTCCCCCTGGACTCAGAGAATCCAGGGTAACAGAAAGAATGTGCCTCCAGGAGGACAGTAATACCCTGTGCACGTCTTGTGAGCAATGCCTCTTCGTAAAGCCCTTTACCTCACACAGGTAAATTGCAGTTACTAGTTTTCCAACCCACACCTGAGTACTAAGTGCCTTCTCTAGCATATGAGTGAAATTAATTCAACGGACAGGGATAATGAGGAAGGGAATTGTAAGAGAAGAATCCGGAAAAAGATTTTTTTCCAAATGCAATGTATTTATCTGATTAATGCCTTGGCTTCCTGCCCAAATTTAATGTGTATCAACACTTAGAGAAATACAGAATATTCACAAAAGGAGCTAGCTGAGCAGGATTGTGGTGAATACATAAAGAAAACTGAATAATATAAATGCAATCAAGCTGACCAGTTTCAGAAGAGGGCCAGTGCTAGTATTACAAACGGTCATTTCTGATGCCTCCTCAGCTGCAGAAAGGCAGCATGGGCATTTTGTGATGATCAGATGGCTCTATTTACCTCTTTGATTTATTTTTCCCTTCAGGATAGGACAAGAGAAGTAAAGTCAGATTTTTTTCTCAACCCAAAGCCGACCAAATTTTGCTAAATTAAAATGATTCCAGAGAAGTCAGATCGTAGGGCTCTTCCGTCATTAACAAAAAATCAGCAACCAGTGTTGTTGCTTCTAGCATTTTTTATCAAATGAAGATACTTGCCGATGCCATCAACAGGACCCAGGGAGAAATGCGTTACATTATCAGAATCATAAACAGCTGAGGCAAGGGCCAATTATATGTATGCATGACATATGTATTCATGTAAGCATTAAAATTATATTTCACTGTTTTAAATAATACCATTTACATTAAGGATAATGACCTTTCTGAAAATAACAGTGGGGTAAATATAGTGTATAATTATGCTTACTCAGGTGTTTTGTGTTCTGTAATAAGACTATAACGATGGAAGCCAGATGGCCTCTGAGATGTGGTATGACAGTTCTCTCTTGTTAAAAAACAAAATTCGTGTGTAAGACTGATGAATCACAGACCTGTACCTCTGAAACAAATCATTATATGTTTAAAAAAAGGTAGGAAGGGAAAAATGAAGGCGGGGGAAATAGGAGGGGGAGACGAACCATGAGAGACTGTGGACTCTGAGAAACAAACTGAGGGTTCTAGAGAGGAGGGGGTGGGGGGATGGGCTAGCCTGGTGATGGGTATTAAGGAGGGCGTATATTGAATGGAGCAGTGGGTGTTATATGCAAACAATGAATCATGGAACACTACATCAAAAACTAATGATGTAATGTATGGTGACTAACATAACATAACAAAAATTTAAAAACAAAATTCAACAGTAAATTTAAAGATATAATTGGCTTCATTAAACGATCTATGAATTGGGCAGCATCCTACCCAGCAAATAGAAAGGGGCTCTATCCACCTGTAGAAATGGATGGAAGGTTTTTAAAGACAGGGAGTGGGGTGAAAAAGGAAGTTATTAGCAAAGAATGCATTGTTTTAGGCAAGGTCACCCTACTCCGGAATGGAAGGGGCTAATCAATGAATTACCTCCAGTTTGGCTAGTTAAAAGTTATATTCCTGGGGCAGTTGAAACTGCAGTTAAGTTAGGTATTAAGTTTTGGTTTACTGACATGGGGCTTTAATGTAAGTGACTCCATTTGGGGGCCTGGGATTGACTTGAACAGAATGAAATCTACCTCAGTCTAATGACTTTAATTAAACAGTATACAGTGGTAGACATCGATGAAATTTGCTGTGGAAATAAGATTTGTACCATGTCAGGTAAATAGCATGTATTCAGGAAATGTTATTGAACTGATTTGAATTAGGAATTTGATTAGGCATAGAAGCTAAAAATTGTTATTAGGCATAATGCCTACATTGGGAGTGATCCTAGTACTTCCTAGGGGCCAGCTGCCTGTTTTTGTAAAGTTTTATTGGAACACAACCCTGCTCCTTTGTTTACATATTGTGCGTAGCTGCTTTGTGTTACAGTGGTAGAGTTTGCAGAGTTCTACCAGGGACCATATAGCTTTTAAGCCTACAAGTCTAAAATGTTTAATCTCTGGGACTTCATAAAATGTTTGCCAGCACCTGTTCTGCATATTTGTAATGGTGATGGTAGGAAACACAAAAGGAGGTCTGAAATTGGAAAGAAGGTAATGAGTTGAATTTGAGCAATTGGCTTTGCAAACAGCTGCTATCACTGTAAGAAAAATACCCAAAAAAGGGCATAAAAAATATAGATCATGTGTTATCAGTATTATATAAAAGATTTTCTCCACATTTAAGAAATACCAAAGTTTGGTTTTTTTGTTTTTGTTTTGTTTTTTGGGCGGGAGGTTTGTTGTTTTTGTCTATTTTGTTTTGTTTTTTAGGCTACTAGACTCCTAAGGAAAGTCTGACCCTGTGATATGGTCAGGAAGTAAGGAATCAACAACAGCAAGACTTTATGAAGAAAATGGACAATTATCACTTTTTCCCCCACATCTTGAAACTATTTTATGAAGAATACAAAAGATCAGAATTGTATATTAGTGCTGTCAGGAAATTAAAACCCTACTAGCTATTCCAGCAGTGAATTTATTATAGGAATTTTGGGTGGAGAAAGGGCAGGCTAGGCTTCTTTGATACTGTAAGTCAGGATGTTTCTGAACAGTCAGAAAGACTCAAAATCTCCAAGTCCATCCAGCTATTCCCACCAACTTTTCAGAACCTCACTGTCTCTATCAATGCCTTGTTTACGACAAAACAAACACAGCAAATCTGTGTATTCAACTTATGTTGTAATTCTGCAACACAAACTAATAGATTTTCTGTGTACTTATCAGTAAAGTCATCCCTGCAGTTAAAAGGAATTAGGGAATATTTAGGGAATATCAAAGATGCACTCTAATTGCTTGATAATGATTTAAGCTGGGATTTAAAATTCAGCTTGTAATTTTCTTTTTGTGAGGTCTCCAGCATAGTCACAAATAGTCACATTGCTTTCACAGTTTTTATAAAGCTAGTATTAAAACCACAGTAGTGAAATATGTCTCTCACTATGTCCTCCAAAGTTCCTGCTTAGTAAGTACATCATTACATTCAAGCTTACAACAAACCTCTGGATACTCACCTACCTTGTGCCACAAACATTTTACTATACTATGTATCCATGTGTAAATCCATAACTTTCTCCATCTTATTGTTGTATTTAAATAAGTTACATATATCAATATACTTCATCCTAAATATTTACTCACTGAAGTTCAATGTTTGTTTAGTTTTTGCCCCCCACCATTTAGGTAAAATTTATATATTAAAATTTATAGATATTAATATCACTGAATTTTGACTCAAACCTGTGTAAATATTTCATTTGCTTCATTGTTTACAAGTATACTATAAAATACTATTGATTTTTTATATAGTAATATCATTCTACAGTCTTGTTAAATGCATTTTCTTATTCTAGCACTTGTTTTGTAGGTTTTATAAAACTCTTCATGAAAACAATTTTTTTTTATTTCAGTGATTGGGACCTCCAGTGTAATAATGAATAGAAGGGGAGACAGGGATCCTATATAATTTTTTTCCAATCTTGAGAAGAAAGCATTCAGTATTTCACCATTCAGTATAGGATATTAACTGTAGGCTTTTCACAGATGTCCTTGATTACATTAAGGAAACGCTCTTCTAATTTCATTTTGAGAGTTTTTATGATGGATAAAAGTTAAGCTTTTCAAAATTACTGCTTGCAAATAGGGAAACAGTCATATGGTTGAATAAATTTCTGCAGTATTTGTTAAGTTATTCTAGCAATTAATTCTTAGGTCTATTTGATTGTTTGAAAAAGTCTTTCCTTGACTTATTTTTGAAAGATATTTTTTATGATTATGGAACTCTGACCAGATAGCTTTTTGTTCTTTGCTTACCTCCCCCAGCTTTCAGTACTTTAAAATTTTAAAGATGTTGCTTCTTTGTTTTCTAGTTTTCCAAGTTCTGAAAAGGGATTTGTAGGAATCCATATTTTTTTCTTTATTTTATGTTTCTCTTTCCTCTGGTTACACTCAAGGTTATTCCTTTCTCTTTATGTTTCAAGAGTTTGACTATAATATGCCTGTGTGTATATCTGTTTGGTTTGGTTTGATCTTGTTTGGGGTTTTTTGTTGGTTTTTATCTTAAATTCTGAATAGGGATTTCTGAGCTTCTTGGATCTTTGTTGTTAATTTTGGAAAATTCTTGGCCATTAACACTTCAAATATTTCTTGAGCAAACCTTTTTTCCTCTCCTCTTTTTGGGACATCAATTACATATATATTAAATGTAAGATACTCTCCCATGATTCTTAGATGTTCATAGGGTTCGTTCTTCACATTTTTTTTTGTTTTACTTTAGATAATTTATGTTGGCCTATTTTCAAATTTGCTGATTGTTCCTCTGTTATCAGATCATTGAAAATGTATCAGATTATTGAAAAAGTTCTTTGAAAACACCATATATGTATCTGTGTGTGTGTGTGTAAACTGTGTTATTTCTATCATTTTTATTTCAATCTTTTTTTATTTCTTTTGTGGTAAGAATAATAGCCACCCAAATATGTACATAATCCAATCCTCAGAACTGGTGAAAATGTTCTATTTCATGGTGAAAGGGACCCTTGAAGATATGATTGAGGTTAGGGCCTTATACAGAGTGTCCTGGATTACCTGGGTGGGCCTAATTTAATCACACAGACCCTTAAAAACAGAATTTTCCCTGGCTGGAGGCAGAGGAGATATGGCAGAGGTAAAGTCAGACAGAGCTGAAACATGAAACAACCTGACACCTCAACCTCTCTTTTTAAGAAAGAGAGTTTAAGGTGATGAAGAATTCAGATGGTCTTCAGGAGATGGGAGAGACACCTCACAGACAACAGGAAAGCAGAGATCTTAGTCCTAGGACCAACTGAATTATTTCAGTTGTTGTATGTATGAAGTCCTTGTTTCTCCATTTTTGAAATCTTTCTCTAGGTGTAGAATTCTTGTTTGATGTGCTGTTTTTTGTGTTTTTCAACTCATCACTTTAGGTGTTATTTCCTTCTATTTTGCATAGTTTCATACAAGAAGTCTGCTGTAATTCTTGTATTTGTTACTCTAAATGCTAAGTGTCCCAGCTACACCCACCCCCATGTCTTCTTTTTGGTTTTTGTTTCTAGCAGTTAGAAATTATATGCTTAGAGGTAGTGTTCTTGGTATTTATTCTGCTTGGTGCTCTCTGAAGTTCTCAGGTCTGGTGTTTGATGCCTGTCATTTTTGTTAAGTTTTCAGCTATTTGCTGAATATCTTTTCAGTGCCATTTTTCCCTTTTCCTCCTGTGATTCTAATGACACAAATGTTAGATCATTTGATACTCTATTTACATGTTGTGATGCTTTATTCTACTGTCTCTCTCTGCTTTTGTTTGATAATTTCTACTGACAGATCTTCAAGGTCCCTCATTCTTCTGTGTCCTGTCTACTGATGAGCAGTAGAAGGCACTATATATTTCCATTATTGTGGTTTTCATTTTCAGTGCTTAAATTTGATAGTTTCTTAGAGTTCCCATCTCTCTACTGAAACCACCTATCTGATCTTTGGTGTTGTCCAACATTTCCACTAGAATCTGGATCATACTAAGAGTTATTTTTAAATCCCATCAGATAATCCTAATCTCTGTGTTCTTGGTTGTGCTTCTTTCCTTCTTGTTCTTTCACATCCTTAATATGTTTTGTTATTGAAAGCCAGATACTTTGTGGAGGGTAGTAAAGATGGAGATAAACAGCTCTTATGTCTGGAAATGGGCACATTTTTCTTTCTGTTTGGTCTTTATTGATGGGCTTTGACTTAATGTAGTTAGAAATTTCACTGATAGTAATATTTTTTTGTTGCTATGGTTACTGTCAGTGCAACACATTTTTCAGATAGTGATGTCCTTTATTTAAAAAGGTGGCTGGTTTCCAGATGTTTTGTTTTGTTTTCAATGCTGCTCCCCCTTCAGCCTCATCAGCACTGTGTCTTGGGTCTGGATATAGCCTACACTATATAGCCTACAGGAATAGGTCCTGCTGCTACCTTGGCTATGCTTTTGAGCCCACCATTCATTCCTGCCTCACCCCTAGGATAGGATAGGGACCTTGTTTTCCCCCCATTCTCTTCCCTTAGTTAAAATGGATCTTCATCAATGCCCTAAATACAACAGTGTTTTTATTGATTTATTTTGTTAAATTTATTTGACAAGAGAGAGCACAAGTGGTGGGAGTGGCAGGCAGGGGGAGAGGGAGAAGCAGTCTCCCCAAGGAGCAGGGGGCCCGATGTGGGGCTCTATCCCAGGACCCTGGGATCATGACCTGAGCTGAAGGCAGACACTTAACCAACTGAGCCACCCAGGTCCCCCACAAACTGTTTTTTGTTTGTTTTCGTTTTACCCTTCCCCACACAGATGAAAGCTTTTGTTCCCTGGAGGAGATAGGGGAGAATTCTCTCTTCTGTTTAAACTCCTTGTACCCTCCCCAGCTCTGTATCATAAAAGACTTCTTAAATTTTTTCCCAACCTTTCTGTGAAGATCCAATGAGGTTAATGGATTACAAAATATATAAAAATCTTACACCCTTCTAAAGGTGTAGGATTCCTCAATTTCTGTGGCTTTCAAGAAGCTTCATGGTCTCTCAACAGACATGACCAGTCTCCACCAATTTAACCAATGATCATTGCTGAGATAATAGCATAACAATTTCCAATATATGTGGGCCTAAAAAAGGCTTAATAGCACATTTGACCATATTTTTATAAAATATTGGGGGAATATATAAATTGAAGGAAAAAGAATCCGATATAGTTGTAGGAAAGAGAATAAACATAAATATAGTCATGGTTATATTTTTATACAGTATGGAGGTATAATATCTTTCAGTATGGTTTCATTACTTCATGATCCTAGTTAAGAAAAACCTGGTACACATGTGTGTAGAAGAGTCCAGGAATACGAGTGTATGTATGTTTCTCTATTCTTATGCTTCTCATCATATTTGAACTTAAACAGCAAGTCTTGTATGCACATTTACCCCAAATCAAATCAATTCTCATTCATTTTGTAATAAAATTAAGTATAAGTCAAAGCAATACAACAAATCATTATAGTAAATAAGTATCAAACATAAAACAAAAAAAAAATAAAACAAAATTAAGGTAGTGACAGCTTATTGAAATTACCTTGCAAGAGGTCTCCTTTTTTCTAAATGGTTTATCTTTCCTAAAGAAACATTATATGGGAACTCAAATGCAACATCATGGTGCCCAGTAATAAGAGTAGAGCCTTTTGAAATTCCTCGTTCTATGTCTCCATATTCTTCTTGTATAAGCCATAAAAATATACTAGAGATGGTGATTCCCTCTACAGGAAAGGAGTCCTTTTACAGGAAATAAAAGGAATCAGAAGTGGTTTTGGAATAGTTAAAGGTTATTTAAAAACCATGATCTCTAGCAAAAAGACAAACAGGAAAAATTGGTTGTACTGGAAAGGTTTTAAGAGATAAGAGGGAAAGGAAAAAGCTAGATTTTGCCAATTGAACTACAAATTGGCAGGCAGTTCTGGATTTCTCTCAAGCTCCTGTGTCTACAAATAATTACATCACTAATTGCCAGATAACCCAGAGCATTCAGGAGGAAGAGCTACAGAAATAATTTGGAATCAAAAGCGAAAAATTATGAAATGAGACTTGGGCTAAAAAATCCTGCTCTGAAGTTTGGAGATTCAATATGTATTGTTAAAATTCTGCCCCTCTAGTTCATTCCCTGATTGATGAGCAAGTTCAGGGGATTTGAATAATAAGATAGGAGAAGACAAGATAATCTCCTCTATAAATTGTAGATACTGTCTCAAGGTCAAAGAGCATATTCTTAACACCAAAAATAGTGATTTTTTTTTTTAAGAAAGATCAATATGGTCAAACTAATATAGGACTCACTTGAAATCCTGCATGATTAAGTTGGGCAATTGGCCTCATTCCCATTTTTTTTATCCTGGGGGTTGGGAGGGAAGTCAGATTCAACAAAATGTGGCTATCACTTTTCCATCAGATGTTGGTGATAAGTTCCTAGAATTTTGGTTTTTCAATGTTGATATTTTTTATAATCAACCTATACAGCATTCCTTGACTAATGGGCTTGGAATCAACTAAATGGTTGAGGATCAAAGCTAGTTGTCCTTGCCTTGAACCAGGACTTGGGTGGATCACAATTTATTTCAATCCAAGATTCTTGAGGCATGCCTGAGTTACCAGTTCTTATGTGGGTCAGTTCTCAGCTGCCATGATATAACCTAGAAGCTGATTGAGTAAATAACTCCACTGTGACAAACTTCAACCTCCTAGCAACATCCTCATCTATGTCTATGTATGTTCATTCCTTCAAAAGTTGGAGCCTGATCTCCCATATCTTCACGTGGGAAACTCCTATTCACTGAACATCTGCAGTGGATCAGACACTGGTATGAGGGATTCAAAGCTGAATGAAACACAATCCTTTTCCTCAGGATGTTTACAGTCTTTTAAAGGGAGATAAACCTATTTAGAAAGGGGAGGTGGAGTCCTACATTAGGTAACAAACACTACAATCAAAGTATGCCCAGTGTTTTAAGGGAACCCATTGGAGGAACAAGAATAGAATAGGATGGTAGAATTCCAGGCCAAAATGGTCCTTGAAGATGTATGGTCAAAGCCTTAAAACATGAATAGGGCCTTCAGAAATAGAAAAATGAGGGGATAGAAATATTAGTATCAATAATTAATGTGGAGTGACTATGCTTATAACCATGCTAATTTATTTATATGCATTACTACCCTAAATACCCTAAACAATGCTATGGTGTAGATGACATTACTATTTTCACTTTACAAAAAAGAAAAGGGCAATTCAGTGGCATGAAGTGTGAACTCAACATTCAGAATCAGGGTATCTAACTCTCAAACACGTGCTCTTGAATATTATGATCCTTGCCTCCCATATTGCAATTGAGCAAGATCACTGGAGGCAAATAATAGTACCTATAATAATAGGGAGCTGGGCAAGAACATAGAAAGTCAAGAAAATGACTATATAGTAGAGGGGCAAGAAGGAATCACATCAGAGAAGACCTTGATGCCACAGTTTGAAGCATGGGTTTTTAAATGGAAAGTAATTGGAGGCCATTGACATTTAGCTAGAGGGATGCCATGGTCAGATTTGCAATTTATTAACCTATTCCAGCAGAATTGCTGATAAATGGATTACAGACCAAAGAGACCAGGGACAGGGAGACAAGTCTAAAAGTTGTATAATCCAAATTAAAAATAAAGAGGATCTGAAATAAAGTCAGTGCAGTAGAACATAGGGGTGAAACAAGAATTAAAACCCACCTAAAGGAACAGTTCTAGATCTTGTTGAACAGTTATGTGCAGAAGGTGAGAGTAGAAATCTCACATGCATCCATGGATGTTAGGCAACTGGATAATTGATTATGCCATTCATTGAAATATAGAATACAGGGAAAAAGACAGTTATACAGAGGAAATAATGAGCTTACTTTCTGCCCAGGCAAAGAGGGGTTTCTAGGTCATCCATGTAGAGCTATTTGCAGGAATATGTGGACCCAGAATTCAGTTGAGAGATGACTCAAGATGAATTATCTTTGAAGAGATTGCCTTGGTGGAGATGTGGAGATTGAATTTAACCATCTGATGGATGTTGGGGTTACATGCCACAAATATTGACTGATAATGTTCTAAAGGCTAGGTTGCAGTACCAGAATATTTAGTAATATATCTGCTTACATTTGTACCTAATACTGATGATAATACATGCAAGGTTTAAACAAAATGACTCTAATTCTCCACTCTTCCCTGCATTCACATCCTTTGATGTGTGTGAATACCTTTACAGCTCCTCCCATCATTATAAATAGTTGGTGTATATTTTCCCAGCCCTTAAATTTGGGCTAGCCTTTGACTTGCTTTGGGAAATGGAATTCATCAGAAGTTGTGAGCCAGCATCTCAAGAGGCTTTGTGTGCTTCCCTCTCTGTCTCTTGGAACCTCACCACCGTCATTATAAGAAGTCCTAGTTAATCTGCTGGGACATGAGAGATGACATGGAGGAAAGTCCCAGTTGTTCCAGCCAAGGCCAGTCCAGAGCAATCCAGCTGATACAGGAGCTCCAACACAGCTGAGTCCTATGAAACTTCCCCCTGACCTATAGACTCCTTGGTAATAGCAAATGCTTGTTGTTTCAATCCACTGAGTTTTGAAATATTTTGCTGCCCAATAAAACCTTTCAATGTTTAAATTACCTTTGGAGTTTTCTACAGGAATTCAAAGAAAAAGTAATGAGAATATAATTTCTAAAAAGATTTCAGTGATATTAAATATTCAGTTACATGAAAATTTGGCTTTTATGTTTTATTATGCACATAGATATTTCTGTGTGACCTACTCATATATTTTTATGGTTTGTACTAGAAAGAACATGAATACCACCATTCTAAAGGGAATATTTTTTTTTTCTGCAATCTGAATCACTTCTCATTTAGAAATACATTCCAAGACCCTTGGAGGAGGCAGATCATGGCTAAAAGCTACTCTACATGGTCATTATTATCATGACCCAGAGCAGGAGCCCCTTTGTTCTCTATTATCCTCTGATTTTTTCCTCTCTTTTCAGACCTCATGTGACGATTTCATTTTATAATAGTGGGACATCTACTCCTTAAAGAACAAATACATTCAGATGAATTTTCATCAGAATAGTCATAAAGGGATTGTACTATGTCTCCTATATCTATCTCTTCAACATCCTTTAATTTTTTTAATTAAAAGAGGATTCTGATGAAAGATGTTATATGATCACACATAGGCTTCTCTGACCTAGAGCCCCTGAGAGCAGAACTATCTATTCCAACCCCTGCACAGCTTCCACATGCTCTGTTTCACATCCATTTGGACACATCTAGCTGACTGGATAGAAGATACTTTTAATGAAAAGATTTCCAGGCCCAAATCAGTCTACCAGTCCTTTTATTCTTAGCCTAGCCTTCTAATTGGTATTTGAACTGGACTGGGCCTGAAGTATCATTGCTATCCCCCAAAACCTGCACTGTTCTTAGGCACTCGGCAGTTGCATGTTCAGGGAGGAAATTATTGTTTCCTGCAAGCACAGAAGGGGCTCCCTTGCCTGAGCCCGGGTCTGACAGGCCTCAGTCTCTGGGGCTGGTGAGCCTTCCTTACTGAGGACAAGGGATTCTGGTCTGATGTCACTATCTCTCTGGCTCCCAGGTTTTCCTGTATCTGACTTGGTTCTTTTGCTCTTTTCTACATCTGCCTCAACAGTCCTAGTTATGACTGACAAATTCACAAAGATTACCAAAAAAATATGAATGGTCCCTGTGCTCATGGAGCTTGTTTTTTTGTTTTTGTTTTTGGGTTTTTTTTTTCCCCCCTTTATCCCTTCAGAGCATATTTGCTAAGAAAAAGAACAGTCTTCTATATAACCACAGTGAAGTTATCAAAATCAGGAATTAAATATTGATATAATATTCTTTAGTTTCACCACTGTTCCAATCCTGTCCAAAGAACATATTTAGATCATTTGTCCCATATTTAGATCAATTTAGAATATTTGTCATATTTCTTAACCTGCATTTAATCTGGAAGTCTTCTTAAATTTTTGTTTCATGACATTGATATTTTTGAATAGTCCAAAACAAGAATTGGTGGAATTGTTTTATAAAATTTCCCTGAATTTGGGCTTGCCTGATGTTTCCAAATGACTAAATTCAGATCATTAGTGGCTGGAACTCCATATCAGTGATGTTCTTTCCTTCTCAGTGTATCTTGTCCCAAGGCAGGTGATATTGATCTGTTGCATTTCTGGTGATATTAACTATGATCACTTGGTGTCTCCAAAGTATAGTTACTATGTTGTCCCTTTTCCAAATATCTTGGTAAGATATATTTGGAAACTTTTATGGACTGACAGTGACCCTCCCCAAAATTTATATGTTGAACTAAACCCCAGTGTGATGACATGTGGAGGTAGGGCCTTTGAAGGTATTAGGTTAAAATGAGGGTGCAGCCCCACATGATGAAACTAGTGTCCTTATAAGAATAGAGACAAAAATTAACCCCCTTTCCCATCATCTCTCTTCTCCCCCATCCCATAGATCCCTGGTCATGCAAGAAGATGACCCTGTGAAAGCCAGAAAAATGACTCTCAAGAGGAAACAAATTTGCTGGAACCTTGATCTTAGAATTCCTAGTGTGTAGAACTGTGAGAAGTAAATGTCTGTTGTTTAAGCAACTCAGTCATTGCTATTTTGCTGTGGTAGCCCCAGCAGACTAAGACAGAAACAATGCAAATATGCCCCTACTCATCAATTTTTCACCCACCAGTTTCAGCATCCATTAATGATTTTTGCCTGAAACAATGAGTATAATGATGATTGCCAAATGGTGTTTTTCTAATTCCATCATTCCTTCTACATTTACTATTGAAATTTTTATTGTAAAGAAGAATTTTATTTATATCCAAATGGACTCATGGATAATTATTGTATGGATTAAAAACTCTACTACTATTTATTTAGATGTGCTCAAATGGTACAAGATTTAGCATGTGATGCCCCTTGACACTGACATTCTTCAAGTACCTCTTTACTTTATGGCACAAAATAATATTCCAGGCACATCTAGTTCTCTTCCATCCTATCCCTGAAATCAGCCATTTCTCCCAAGTATCCTAGATTCTTTAAGTGGAAGATGGTATGAGAAACCAACATATGACCACTAGGTGTGCTCATTGCTACTTAAGTTCTAGTCTTTCTCAGTGCACAGTTAGAACTATATGTACAAACAAATTATACAGTAATACATATATATTGATGCATGCATATACATACAACCATATACACATATACATATATGTGAACATACATATACAACCCAAAATATCTATAACTATTTATATTAAAATCACCTGTTCACACCAATGCCTCCAATTTCAACTAAATACTAGACAGTTCATAATGTCCTTCTCCTTCTCAATATTTGTAACTTCCTTTTATGACACTAAGAAACCTGGCTCCCATTTTCTTCAATATAGATATTTATTTGCTTTGATCAAGAATACACAGAAAATAGTTTTCAGAATTGTTAACACCCGTTACTTTGTGAAAAAGAAATGTACCAGAGTCCAACATATTTTAGAATTTTGTCTTTAGCCTGAAGCATATAATGTACTGAAAAGTTGAAAAGTTAGTTCTTTTTCTGATTTCTTTTTCTCTTTCCCTCCAGTGTGGTTACATTATTTCTTCAAATACAGTTTATAAAATGTGCTTAAACTATGTTTTAGTATTCCCCTTGTACATATTTGTATTTTCCTTTTTTGAGGATTTGGAACATGAGCATAGTTGTAAAAGTGAAACTATTCAAAAATGGTTCATCAGAGAAACATTATTGCCCACCCTATACTTCCGTACTTTTCATCTTTCTCACCCATGTCCTGAGAGTGCCCAGTTTCTTTAAGCTCTAGTTTATCCTTCCTGTGTTTCTACATGTACAGTTAAAAGATAGAAGTGTATCATGGGCGCCTGGGTGGCTCAGTTGGTTAAGCGACTGCCTTCGGCTCAGGTCATGATCCTGGAGTCCCTGGATCGAGTCCCGCATCGGGCTCCCTGCTCGGCAGGGAGTCTGCTTCTCCCTCTGACCCTCCCCCCTCTCATGTACTCACTCTGTCTCATTCTCTCTCTCTCAAATAAATAAATAAAATCTTTAAAAAAAAAAAGATAGAAGTGTATCTTCTCATTTCCTCCCTCTTACACAAAGAATAGCATACTTTCTGTGACTTTTTGTATTTGATATCTTACTGAATTATATATCCTAAAAATTATTCCATATCATAAAAATCTTTCATCCCCATTCTTTTATTCTGGCTGCATCATATTCCATTATGTAGATATATGATAATTTACTGAACCCCTCTTCAATGTACGAATATATAGGTTTGCAATATTTTTTCATTTATAATTAATAAAATGAATGAATATTCCTAAATATGAATTTTTCTATTTTTGGAGATACATCTTCAGAGAAATCCCTAGAAGTTAGATTTATTGGACCTAATGTGTACATACATGTAATTTTGTTGAATATTGACAAAATCTCCATAATTTATTGCCAAGTACATTCCAAAGAGTATCACATGAGTATCAGAGTGACTGTTTCTCCACCTTTTTACCAACAGAACATGTTGTCATATTTTTTTTTTTCCAGTCTGATATATGAGAAATGGCAATCTGGTATAATTTTGTCTTCTGTATTTCCATTATGAGAGGGATTAGATATCTAGACATGGAAAGACTTTAGATATTATGACATTAGCCCTATTAAATAGGTGAGGGAATTGAGCCCCAGAGAAACTGAATTATCCAAGTCAAGATACACACACACTCACTCTCACATTATGTTATATAAACTAAGCCATATATATAGATATTTAAATAAATATCTCAATATCATATAAATGACAGCAAGCTAGTTGTTTCTGGAGATACAATGGGGAAGATAACTAGGCATCCTACCTGTAATGAACTTGCACTCTGGGAAATGTATTTTAAGTGGAGGTTACAAACATTAATCAAATATAGAAAAATTATATTATAGCAAGTTATAATTTAATTTCTGTATTGTTAGAGCATATAATAGAAATGATTGACCTTGTCAGGGAGGTTACTGTGAATATTCCTAAAGGAGTAAGAAACGAGCTTGCATAGAGGAAGAGTGCATGTTAATTAGGTGACTGAGTGCACTGAGGACCATACAGAAGATGCTGTGTGTGTTCAGGGGGTACAAGGTGTCAAGAGCAGAGAGCGGACCTGTGGTTGTCACAACAGAAAAAAGGACAGTGTGGGGGTGCGCTGGGTCTGTAAGGAGAGAGATTGGCTAATTGATGTGATTCAGGAAGATCAAAAATTTAAATTATTCAAGCTGAGGATAGGGAGATGACATGATCTTGTTTTGGAAAGTATCCAACTTAGTGGTAAAATGGAGAATTCATACAGTGAGGCAAATTTGGATTGAGGAGATAATTCAGAAACTCTGCACCAGGCCACGCTTTAGTGGAGTGTTGATGATAAAGACTCTTTTAATTCAAAATTACTGAGTTTCCCTTATGTCAGGCCCTGAGTTAGGGTCTGGAAAGAGGTAAATAGATATGAACAATACTTAAGAGTTAAAATAGGCAATCCATGTTGGTAGTTTGGGTATGAAGTACAAGAGAGACTAATTTAAAGATAACTCAACTTTCTGGCTTGTGGAAAACAAAATGTATAGTGATTTTGAAGGAGACCTATATTTGGGGAGGAAATTCAAACATTTGGGCCGGACATTTTGAGAATCTGTGAAGACTTTGAGACATCTTTTGGAAGCTGTCAGAGGTTCAGTTGGTCAGGGGAGTGCAGAGCTCAAGGAGCTGTCAGAGTCAGAGATGCAGGGCAATTTGTGAGTTGCCTACAAATAGATGACATTCCATGTGTAGGTGTAGGTGAGGTCCTCTAGGGAGAGTGAATGGGAGGAGGAAAGAGCAGGGCTTGGACTGAGCCTTGAGGGACCAGCATTGAATGACTGTGGGTGGAAGGGAATAAATTTAGCAAGAGCAGTAGGAGGGAAATAGAATGATACAGAATCATGGAAACTAATTGACTCTGGTTTTTAAAGAAGCAGGGATGCATTGATAATGTCAAATTCTTCTAATAGAAAAGCACTAAAACTATTTGGTTTAATGACAAGGAGCCTCTTCTTGATTTCAGTGAAAACTGGCCAGTGATGGAGAG
Organism: Phoca vitulina; assembly: GCF_004348235.1. Taxonomy (NCBI): domain Eukaryota; kingdom Metazoa; phylum Chordata; class Mammalia; order Carnivora; family Phocidae; genus Phoca; species Phoca vitulina. Next base: position 5,765,119 of record NW_022589731.1, on the reverse strand, counting down.
GTGAGGTTGTGGAAGAGAAGGAGGAAGTTCGGCTGTAAAGAGTTAAAAAAAGGAGATTGGAAGCTGCGTAATATTTTCAATGAAAACGTGCAAGGTTGCTCTGGGTCTGAGATTCTACGTTTTCTTTTTTTTTTTTATTCCCTTTAGTTCCACGCTTTATCAAACTGTGCAGGTGTGGATCTTAAGTTCTCATAGGAGGTGCTCCCAGGGATCAGTTAAAAAAAAAACCCACCTGGGATTCTGAAAAACACACACGAAGATCCCCCACTAAGCAAATCATCTCAGAGAAGTTCCCAGGTTGCTGTCAGAAGGGTTACTGAGATAGGAAGGTAACATCTGACAACTAACATAAGGATTTTATCTTTATTAACCAAAGTGCAGCTCTGGGGAGCATCCAATATGAATAAATGATGTTTTTACTAATGCAGCCAACATTCAAAAGTAACAAATCCACTGCTTTACATAGCAAGCAATAGTGACAGTTCTATTTTCCTAAATAATCTGTCTCATTAACAGGAGCTGTCTACTTTTTAAGCATTAACTCACTGAATGCTGCCACTTGGATAGACACAAACTGCTTGCAACAGATATATATGCTTTATGATCCCCCCAAACCCTGCATTTCTATGGCTCCTTTTGTTTTTATTGAGTGAATTTTATTGTGACAAAATTTGCAAAGTGAGACTTGTCACTTTCTGGTAATTTAGCATCTAACAAGCAAAACTCATAAGCCCTGGAGAAGTGCAGTAGCTCAGGAACTGATGCTGGGGTGCAAATGGGGTTGACTTTCCAAAGCAGTGAATGTGAGTCAGAAATGGAAATGAGGCTGGGAAAGCATTCTCCAGTATGGATGTGAGAAGGAACAAAGAGGAAATACAGATCAGATTACTAGAAGATGTTAAGCCAACTAAAAAGGGGCAGCTGATGGCATGGGAGTAATGTTAATAAAATAATAATCAGGATATTGGTAACAGGCTTCATCGATGAAGTGCCATGAACTATGGAGTCATGCAGTACACCATGGGCTTCACAAACACTACCATTTCATTACTATGTTATAAATTCTGCGAAGGTCTTAACTTCTTGAAACTCTATTTATAAATCTGAAAAAAATGAAATAAAAATGACTGAAGTCAAAAGCAAGTTCAAGTCCTGGAAATAGATTTTAAGTTTCGGTTCATTGTTTAAACTCTTAACCATCATGTCCATCACTGAACAAGTAATAAGGGTCTTTCTACTTATGGCTGCAGATCAACTATGTGACTCAGTAAGGTGGAAGTAAGTAAGAAGCTAACATATGAGCTGCCCCACATGTAAAATGAGACTGAATGAGACAAAATCATCTGATCCTATTCAGAATTAACCATTTACCCTTTTTATTGCTAGAAACTTATACAGAGAGGCTGCCCCTTAAATCCCTACTAAAGCCATTAGAGGAAATAAAACCTAAAGAGACCTTCACAGCTGAAGCCCAGGATGCATAAATGAAGGATTAAATGGGTGAATGCATGAATGATCAAAGGACTATGTCCACAGCACTATTTTAAGTACCGTGGAGATGCAGTAATAGATAATGTGAGGCTCAGAATGTGTACTGTCTCATGTCCCTAGGGGAGGGTATTTTCTTATGTAAGAATTCTTAGGTTGGGTGGAATGCTCAGATGTCATTCAAAAAAAAATCTCTTTAGCATTCTTTTTTTTAAGATTTTATTTATTCGTTTAAGAGAGAGAAAGAGAGCACAAGCAAGGGGAGAGGCAGAGGGAGAAGGAGAAGCAGACTCCCCGCTGAGCTGGGAGCCTGACATGGAGCTCAATCCCAGGACCTAGAGATCATGACCCAAGCCGGAGGCAGACGCTTAACCATCTGAGCCACCCAAGAGCCCTTCTCCTTAACATTCTTGATGCAAGAATTTTTTTTTCCATTTTGATTTCCAAATACATAGTGTCCTTGGAGGGCACAATACTCTCCATGACAGAGTAAATATGGGTATTAGTATTATGTGACTATTCATAAATACAAGAGAATTCCTGTCTATACTTATTTTATTATCAGGATCTCTGGGACTAAAAAGTGTGAGTATAAAACTTGCAACTTCATAACACATATATATTGCAAAACCTTAATATTCAAATCAATTTTTATGATACCAATATTAATATACCAGATTTTTGCTTCATACTTATTTTGCTAATCTTCCCTCTATTTTTGTTAGGTATACCTCTTGTTATTATATAAAAGGCTTATTTAAAAATCTGAGACCTTTTTTAAACATACAAGTATAATTAATTTACATTTACTATTGTGTTTATATTTTTGCTTTATTACTTTGCTTTATCATTCTCACTTTTTCCTTCTCTTCTTCCTGCAATCTGTTATCTTTTACCTTCTTTCCTTCCTGCACTAAACTGTTACATTTTTTCTACAATTTTCAAAAACATTATATCATCTATAGATTTTTGCAAATCTATAGATGTTTACCATTTTTTCTTATTCATTTGACAATTTTATAATGATTTTGTAGTCTTTTATATTTTTTTGCTTTTGATTTATTAAGATATGTGATTGGTTATCTCCTATAAATCTTATTTGATATTTGTTTTTATTTCATCAATAATAGCCCTAGCGTTTTTTGTTTTATCTCATTTTAATCTCATCAAAAATGGCCATAGCGTTGTGGAAGCGACCCAAGTGTCCCTCGATGAATGAATAAACAAAATGTCACATATACACTCAATGGAATATTACTCAGCCTTAAAAAGGAAGGAATTTCTACCACATGCTACAATATGGATGTATTTTGAAGATACTATGCTAAGTGAAATAAGCCAGTTGCCGAAAGACAGAAACCATATGATTCCACTTATATGAGGTACTTAGAGAAGTCAAAATCCTATAGTACAGAGGAAAGAGAATGGTGGTTGCCAGGGGCTAAGGGTTAAAGGGGAATGGGGAGTTAGTATTTCACGGGTGTAGAGTTGCAGTTCCACAAGATGAAGAGTTCTGCAGGTAAATAGAAGTGATGGTAGCACATTGTGAATGCATCTCATATCACTGACTATACAGTAAAAAAGGTTATGATGATAAACTTTATGTATTTTACCACAATGTAAAAAAAAATTGTGCATAGCTGGTCCATGCATACATGTGTTTCTGTTGAAGTTGTAACTTTTTTTTTTTTTTCCTGCCAGGAATCCAGGAATTAATTCATCTTATGAGTTCTGTTAATGTCTTAAATAGAAATTTCAAATTCACGGAACTCATGAAAATCTAAGTCACCTGTCCTATGTGTTCCAGACATAAGTAGGAATAGTTTTAGTTTTTTTTCCTCCCAATAGCTCTTTAAGTCCAAATACTACCACAATCACTAGTTATTCCAGCAGCTATTAGGATAGGGAGCATCTCATCAATTTAACAGAGATGAACGTCGGAAATAAATTAACCAAGCCTATTCATAATCTGACAAATGAAATAGTTTAGTCATATATTTGTTGGTTCATAGTTAATGTCTTTACATATCTTTTTTATTGAGGTATAATTGACCTACAACATTATACTAGTTTCAGGTATACAACATAATGTTTTGCTATTTGCATACATTATGAAATGATCCTCACAAAAAGTCTAGTGAACATGGATCATTATACATAGTTACAGAATTCCCCTTCTTGTGATGAGAACTTTTAAGGTCTGTTCTCTCTGCAACTTATTTTTTTAGAGATTTTGTTTATTTTAGAGTGAGAGAGAATACAAGTGGAGGGGAGAGGCAGAGAGAGAGGGAGAAGCAGACTCCCCACTGAGCAGGGAGCCCGATGCAGAGCTCCATCCCAGGACCCCAGGATCACAACCTGAGCCGAAAGCAGATGCTTAACTGAGCCACCCAGGTGCCCCTCTCTGCAACTTATAAATATGGAATACAGAAATATAGCCACCATGCTGTGCATTACATTCCCATGACTTATAACTGGACATTTGTACCTTTTGGACTCCCTTCATCCATTTTCCTGTTCCCCCTCTCCCACCACTGGTGAACACCCATGTGTTCTCTGTGTCTTTAAGCTTGGTTTTGTTTTGTTGTTGTTGTTGTTTTGTTTTTTTTAAAGTCCACACATAAATGAGATCCTATGGTATTTGTCTTTCTCTGTCTGCTTTAGTTCACTTAGAATAATACCTTCAAGTCTATGTTGCTGCAAATGGCAAGATTTCATTATTTGGTATGACAAAGTAATACATATTAATACTTCCTTTATTCATTTATCCATCGATTGGACACTTAGGTTGTTTCCACATCTTGGCTACTGTAAATAATGCTGCAATGAACATGGGGGTATGTGTAACTTTAGGTATCTTTACACATTTGTAAATCAACTCATGGAATAAGCTGAAGCTACAGACAGCATATGGTAAAGAAAGAAAACTAAAAATATCAATTAGGTTGAAATTTTAATTTAAATATATTTTATACCTTTAGATCCAATAATTCCACCCTCAGAATTTACTCTAGGGATGTAATTAGAGAAGTGTGAAAAGATGTAAATATAAGAATGTCCATTGAACACTGAGTAATGCATAGAATTGCTGAACCGTTACTATATACCTGAAACTAATATAACACTGTACACTAACAATGCTGGAATTAAAATGAAAAAATTAGTAAAAAGAGTTTATCACAGTATTATAGTACTGGAAAATCTGCAACAATATACTTGTTCCAATAACTGCTTAAATTATGACTTCTATACAATAGAATCTGATAAAGTTATTAAAATGATGTAAGTATATTAAGGTAGAAATGGATTCAAATTTAGTTGCCTTAAAAAGGTACAAAGTATAGCATAAGTCCCTTTTCTTCTTTTTTTCTTCAAGATTTAGAAGTCCATTTTCAAAAGAAAAAAGTTGTAGAGTTAGAAGATTATTTTTAGATGGTGGGTTGATGAATATTTTTTATTCATGCTTATCTTGAATTTTTTCTCTAATTTTGTGCAATGAAATAATAAATTAATATTATAAATATTGAATATTAGGAAATAGTAATAAAATATTAGGGAAGATTTTGAGCATTTAAAATATTTTTATTTGGGTTTGTTGGAATTATTGCTTCCAATTGGCTAATAAATATGAAATCTAAGATTTTGCATTTTTTTTTTTTTCCAACTGAGTGCCAGTTAGCCAAGATGACAGCCAGGTTTTAGAATTAAAATGTGATCACCTGAATAATTCATAAATTGGTTTTTTATGCTTCCTTGATGGGGTCATAGTGCCCATTGACAGACTGACCAAAACTAGAGAGAAAGTAGACGATGTGTTTTCTTGGACAGGACCTACAGTAGGGATGTCGCATTCATTCTCATCATGAGTCATTCTGCACCCACTCCTGCCTCCTTCCTGATACAGAGCAAACAGGGGGGTCCTTCTGTGATGTTCTGACTTCAAAAAGTATTCTTTAAGTCTGTTCGTCTATTAAATATGGCCTGGTCACATGGAGGAAATATGACTGAGCATCTTATCTCCAAGAGAATATCTCCTTGCTCAAATGGACACTGCAGTCTCAGGGCCCTGTGTTTCACTCTCACTTTGAGTCACTGTGAGTAAAGACCTGACTGACAGTCAGACCCCAACTTATGTTAACTGATCTGAGAATCCTACCTACTTAATGCTAAACTGTTAGAAAACATGCATCATGGCTGTAAGTTAATTCATTAATATATGTAATATTGCATATTGAATTGAACTGATTTGACCATGCTCAATGCCATAAATAAACCAGTAGATCAATCTTAATGTGAATTATTATGTAATGATGAAAAGGCTGAGACTTTAAGACACTCTTTCACCTTATTCCCAAATTCCCTGTCTTAGTTTCTGTTTTATAATTCTCCCACATACAGATTAGACAGTATGTCTGTTGGGGAATTTATTTCCCCTGTCCCTGTACTTTTACTTAAGTCATTTATCTTACTTGGGGTGCCCTCCCCTTCCACACTGCTTATGTAGATCCTATCAAATATTTCCTCCCAGAAATTTAATTACCTTGCCTCCAATATACAGGCAAGAGTCCTTTGTTTTCAGATAAGTAGTATGTCTGAGTGCCTGTTACATATGTCCAATGTAAAGTCAGACTTCATGGATGCTGACTGCATTAAAGAATCAATGGATAGATTCTAACATATAAAACATAAGACTTATCTGTATCTATCATCGATCTATCTCTAGCACTTTCTTTTATATCTTAGGTTTACTTGGACACACACTTTCTTCTTTTTTTGATGCTAAGTCATTTTAGGCCAGGGACTGTGTCAATGGTAACTCTGTACTTTGCCTCTTTTTCTCTAACAGTGACTGGCACTGTTCTTCACATAGATTAGAAATTCAATATAAATTGATTAAATGCAGGATTTTATACACTAATGAATAAACTTATTGCCATCATGCATGTTTTACACTCATCATATAGTAATATTCTCATGTTGCCATGTATTATTTGTTAGCCATTTTCTTTTTACTGAACAGGAAATCAATTGAAGAAGGAACCTACATCTTGCACATATTTATACATGTATTACCTTGTTCCACTTCTGTGTCTGAAGCTGAAGAACTCGTGTCTCCCACTCATCATGTGTTTGTTGAATAAATGAATTTGTTGAATAAATCTTAACATAAAAAGACACCATCCCATCCTTCCAGGTTTTTTATTTATTTACTGTTGTTATTTGGGGTACTCCCTCTGCTCCAGACATTAAATTATTCACTGCATATCACAAACACTCAGCACATCCCTGCTTAAAGTCAACTGTGTGCGTGTGTGCGTGTGTGTGTGTGTGTGTGCATGCAGACTCATAGAAGAGTTCATTGTTTAGAGAGGGTAGAAGAAGTAGGTGTTATGCTTATACTCGAGAAGAGAGCTTATATTCTGCTTTCCTACTATGATGATGATAATACTGACTATGTGCAGAGGACATGGTGAGAAATTCAGTTTCTAGCAAGAAGGGCTAAGCTGCTCTAACCACAGACCCACACTCTGGGTTCTGAGTACACACCAGATTAAAGGGGTTGGGAAAATTTTGAGATGTCTTTACATCTCAAAAAATAGGGGTGCCTGGGTGGCTCAGTCAGTTAAGCGTCTGCCTTCAGCTCAGGTCATGATCCCAGGGTCCTGGGATCGAGCCCCATGTCAGCCTCCCTGCTCAGCGGGGAGTCTGCTTCTCCCTCTCCCTCTGCCTGCCACTCCCCCTGCTTGTGCTCTCTCTCTGTCAAATAAATAAATAAAATCTTAAAAAAAAAAAAGAGAGAACTAGAAGGCCACGGTCCAGGCAAAATGCGTACTTGGGACATTTAGACAGCAAAGAGGAATCCAAAACTAGAGCTACTCAGAAGTGAAGGGCCTCAGGCATTTGGCATGGTGGAAATCTATTTCTGAGCCATGGATCTTAGTAAAGCTTTCATTTTAAGGAGTTAAAAGAACAGCAAACCACACTCGAAGAATGTTAACAAAGAAATTGTGAAACTGTCCTGGCATAAAAAATTTTCATTTAATAAGATTTAAAAAAAGATTCAGTTCTTTGATCACAATAGTAACACAATATTCTTCACCAAGATTTATGAAAATGAATCAAAGAAAAATAGAAAAAAGAGCTCAAGAGATCAATATGAAGATTATATAATGGTAGATCATTTCAGATTTATACAGATATTAAAATAATAAATAATATGAACAATATTATCAGTGGTGAAATACTGAATTTCCCACAGAAAGATAGAAAAAGGAAACTAGGCCCTTTATAATCACTTTATTTAACATTGTACTGGATATCTTAACTATTTCAATAAGATAAGCAAATGAAAGACTGATCAGTTTGGAAAAGTTTGTTTTTTTTTTTTAAATACCTGTCAGTTTTCTTGAATGATGACTATGCCCTTAGTATATCTAAATACTAAGAATACAGTATTAAAGTACAGAAAATTAAATTAATAAATTTAAAAAAGTAGTAAAGTTCATATGCTAATGTCAATTTTATATATATAGCCAATGAAGAAATAAACAAATTAAAAAATCAGTCTGCTTTTATTTGGCAACAAATAGCATCAAATACTTGGGAATCACTGTAAGTCCCATCAGGATATTTTGAAATTATAAACTGATTCTAAAGTATATTTGGGAATTCTAAGAGAAAAAAGGAGCCCAGACAATTTTTTGGAAGAAAAAAAAGCCAGGGAATTTATACTATCAAATAACAATACTTGTTACTAAGCTACAGTAATAGAGGTAGTGTGGTATTGGCACAAGGACGGACAAATAGACCACTGGAACTCAATAGAAAAATCATCAACAGACTCACAATTATATTGTCTTCTTTCTCTACAAAAATGTTGTGGTATAAATGGAAAAGGATGGATATTTCAATAAATTAGGCTAATATATGGGATCTCCATATTGGATCTCTACCACCCAGAATATTTTTTTTAAAAAATTGCAGGCAGATTACAAATTTATATAGAAAAATAATAACTCTGTCTTTAAAAAGCATAGAATATCTTTGTGATCTTAAGGTAGGCAAATACTTTTTTCAAAAAGTAACTATTACTAAGCCGGACTACATTCATAATATTTTTTTAAATCAAAAGAGGCATGTATAAGGTGAAGGAGAGTCAATTTTCCATATCCATATATCTGTATCAGTAAACATATAGATATATAGGTAGATAGAAAAACAATCCCTCTTTACACTATGCTTTAAAAATATTAACTTGAAATGGTTCATAAATTTTTTTAAGAAGTATTCTTCTAAAAAAATAGAAATAGGATCACACGGAAAGCAAAGATTACCTAAATGTAAAACAAGGACAAACCACAAAATAAAATACTAATAATAGATATATTAAAATGAACTTTCCATTCAACAGCATTAAGAGAATGAAAAAGGGGGCACCTGGGTGGCTCAGTCATCAAGCGTCTGCCTTCGGCTCAGGTCATGATCCCAGGATCCAGGGATCAAGCCCCACACCAGGCTCCCTGCTCGGCGGGGAGCCTGCTTCTCCTTCTCCCACTCCCTCTGCTTGTGTTCCCTCTCTCACTGTCTCTCTCTCTGTCAAATAAATAAAAATCTTTAAAAAAAGAAAGAATGAAAAAGAAAACCACCAGACAGGGAGAAAATATTCATAAAACATTTATATAATAAATGACTCATTACCAGAATATACAAACAATCCCTTCAAATTAATGACTGAGAGGCTAAAACCCAATAGAAAATGGATAAAATAATTAAACCACCTCCACAGAATGAGGTATGTCAAATAACTATATGAAAAGATGGTCAAATGCATGTCATCATGACATGGAAATTAAAACTACTGTGGGGGTGCCTGGGTGGCTCAGTCAGTTAAGCGTCTGCCTTCCACTCAGGTCATGATCCTGAGGCCCTGGGATCGAACCCCGTGTCAAGCTCCCTGTTCAGCAGAGAGTCTGCTTCTCCCTCTCCCTCTGCCCCTCCCCCTGCTCATGTTCTTGCGTTTTCTCTCTCTCTCTTTCTCAAACGAATAAATAAAAAATCTTTAAAACATGGGCGCCTGGGTGCTCAGTCAGTTAAGCATCCGCCTTCGGCTGGGGTTATGATCCCAGGGTCCTGGGATCAAGTCCCACGTCTGGCTCCCTGCTCAGCGGGGAGCCTGCTTCTCACTCTCCCTCTGCTGCTCCCTCTGCTTGTGCTCACTTGCTCTCTCTCTCTCTCTGTCAAATAAATAAAACCTAAAATATATATATATATAATCTTTAGAAACTGTGAAACCTCTACAAATCTACCCAAATTACTAAAATGATAAAGACAGATGATATTAAGTGTAGGTAATGAAGAACTGGAACACTGCAGTTATGAGTGTGGTGAGTGTAAATGTACTAAAACACATTTAAAACTCTTTGCATTAGCTAAAGCTGAATATATGCATACCTTATGGTGCAATGATCCTACTCCCAGGTATCTACCCAGTAAAAATTCCAAATCTCCTAAAGGTCTACACAAGAATTTTTAACAAGAATTAAGTAAACTGTGGTATATTCTTATCTGGAAATACTAGGCATCAGTGAGAATGAGTGAACTATGAACTGCGTAAAACAGTGTAGATGAATATCCCAGTCTAACACTGAGGAAGAGAAGCCAGACACAAGCAAGTACATACTATATATATGAGATCATTTCTATCAGGTTTGAACAGAGACAGCAATAATCTATAGTGTTAGAAGTCCATGTATCAATTACTTTTCTTGGATAGAGGGTGGGGAATCTAGAAACTGGAGAGAATGGAACTATTTTGTCCACCTTTCCTCTTCTTATAAGGACAGCAGTCAGACCATATTAGGACCCACCCTCACAACCTGGTTTTAACTTGAGCACCTGCCAGTAGAATGGTTGAATAAAGATAGCCTAGCAAGACAGTTTGAGGGGAGGGGGATAAAAGGTAGGGGGCAAATATTCCTAGAAGAGCAAGCAGCCTGAATACAAACCAAGGATATGTAGGAAATTATTCATGTTACCAAAAGTGGTTCAACTAGCATGGGTTCTGAGTATGAATCATTGAGTAGTGAAGGAGAAGGCAGGAATAGTTACGCTTTTGTCCAGTTATGAAAAATTAGGATTATAGATGGTAATAAGGTATTTTGCCTTTTGATGGGGAATTTGATAAATACTGCATTTGTCCCATATGAAGGTTGATGGTTGGCAGACAATTACTATAACTAAGAATCATTTTAACTTATGAAGTGGCCTAGAAACCATCAGGCCATAACTCACTCCCAAATTTATTTTAATCCTATTTAGATTGAGGAAAATGAATTTTATGTTCTATGATTTAAATGTCAAGTGTGCCACATTTAAAAAAATTCTCTAGAAAAATTTTCCAGGAGAAATACAATCTGACTGGACTTCCTTGCCTATCATTGTCTTTCTTTTAACACTAGCATTTCAGCTGGGGACGTTCAGGTGTGTAACATGGCTTCATTTCCCACAGGACTGCAACTCAGGACATCCAGCCACGGCGTGGATCTCACCAAGTGCACAGACCTAGAGGCTCAGCCAGAGGCAGGGCTAATTCTTCTTGGAGTGCCATGTGAGGCCAACATGGTGGTTCTGGTCCAGAAAATGTGAAAGCATCTGAAAGCCCTTTTGTTGTTTTCTCTCTCCATGCTTTTTTCTTTTATTTATTTTCCCTTCAATCTCTCTATATTATTTTCTTTTCTTCATTCCTATTTTTCCTTATAATTTCTCATTGGATTCTCTGTTTTCTCTATCTACCCCTGCCTCCATCAAATACTTTGAAGTTCATGTGCTGCAGATTTCCCAGTTGAGTCCAGCCTTTCTCTCTCTCTTCCTCTGTCCCTGCTGAGAGTGCCCTCAGTCCTTGCTTCTATTTCTTTGGTCCTACGCAGACTGCATGATCCACTGAACCCTCATTCCTGCTGTGAATCCTTTCCTCAATTCTCCAGCTGACACAGACCTCTCCCTCTTCTGAAAGCCTGTCCTTCTGAGAATCTGTCCTACCCACTTGCCACTTACCCACCATTGCACAAATGATAGATGCACCTCAAAAGATGCATTTGAGGAGATATATATATACCCAGAAAATAATAGATGCTCATTCAATGCTCATTGATCAATTCTCCTGCTAGTGAGAAAGAGAAAATGGGAAAACAGAGACGTATACTTAAACAGGCATTTTAGTGACCCCTCTCCTATCCTTCTATAATCTTTTCTCTGTACACTTTTTCAGTTATGAGTTCCCCTCATCCTTTCTTGGCCTCTGTTTTATTTTCCTACCTGTTTTACTCTCTCACTTCCTCTCATTCTTCGACAGGTGGTCACATATTTTTCTCCTATTCCTTCCTTGAAAGATTTCCAAGGCCACTGTGTAGACAGCATGCACTTTCTCTCTCTTTCTCTCTGTTTCTCTCTGTTTCTCTTCTGCCCTCCTCCTTTTCTGCCCTTCTCTTCCTCCTCATCCTTTTTCTACTTCTCTTGCCAGCCTCCTCTTTCCTGTTCACCCACCCATACACTCTGAATAATTCAAGTTTTATTTAGAATGAGTCAAAATAAAATTGCTTGAGGGCTCAGACCATGTAGGCCAAGCTTTGCCTGGAGACAATATTTACAGCTGAGTGATAAATAGGGATTGCTATCAAGGGGTTGGTGGCCTGTTAACTAAAGCAAGCCTAGAAATACTGCCATAAGAATTGCTGAATGTGGGAGAGTTCATAGTTAATGGTTCCTGCACTAAAAACAAGTTGGCAAATGGCAACCAGCACAAAGAGAATTACTGTGGTCAGTTTGGAGATAGAGCTGTGCTATGAGGTTAGGCTTGTCAGAACACACTTTCACCTGGCCTAGAGACATTACCTCCAGGATAAGACAAAAATTCCTTGGGAATCCAGGCTGACAGTTTCCAACATCTGAGAGCTGGCCTTTGGACAAGTAGTGGCAAATGGGTCTTTCTAAATATATCAGAGTCTCTGTCTCAAAGTACTAGAACCATAATACCGGCTGGGGCTCAGACATAGAAAACAAGAAAAGAAGTTCTTCTTTTGGACTGGAGCATGCATGGCTTTTTTTTCCAGGAACCAGAAGTCATTTATTAGTTTCAGTGAATGAGGTCCAAGTTCTTTCTATGCTCGGAGATGCACAGCATCATCAATTCCCCTACAGTAAGGTTTAGCTAAGTTCCTGAGTTGTAACAAATAAAATGCAGGTTTAAGTCCTATACATATCCCCAGCCTGCCCTATATGACTATCCCATGCATGCTCCCAATCTGCATTTCTTCCCCTAGCTGTGACTAGCTGAAGAAAACTTTCAGATGGTGAGTCTCAAGACAGAAGAAACCTGGAAGCCTGAGTAACACCTGAAGGAGAGTCATTCAGGGGGAAAAAAAAAAAAAAAATATGCAGACATATGCCCAATTACAAATGCCAGTAAAACTTTGGTCAGGCTGTAGAATATTAAATAAATATTCATTTTATTTTTTTGTAAGATTTATTTATTTATTTTAGAGAGAATGCATGAGGGTGTGGGAAGGGTGGAGGGTTGAGGAAGAGAGAAACTTAAGCAGACTCTGCACTGAGCACAGAGCCTGATTTGGGGCTCAATCTCACAACCCTGAGATCAGGACCTGAGCCGAAACCAAGAGTCAGATGCTTAACTGACTGCACCCACCAGGAGCCCCAGTGTTCATTTTATGAAGAAAATAAACAACGGACAGAAATTAGTCTACCATGACAAATATAGGATCGTAGAATAGTTGGCAACAAGATTGATCAGAATGAACACAAGTTGGTTGTGATCTTCCTGCTTTGCCATTCCTAATTTTTTAAAGCCCCTCACTCTTAGAAAATAATTACTATTCTCAGTTCATATGGTTTGGTTGGTCCCAATGTTCTCCATATTCAGAGGTGGCATATGACTCAGGTCTGGATAATCAACATATTCATTATCTTAGACTCTTGCTCATATATGGATTCATAAACAAAAATGGTCCACTGAACATGAATCTTGAGACATGCTAGGGCCAACTGGAAAGAAAACTCGCTAATGGATATGTTACAAGAATGTCAGTCTGGATCTTCTGGGGGTGTCCATGAGGGAAAAACTCTCTTAAGAATGAAGCCGGCATAGTACAAAGCAAAAAGGAGAGGTAGACATAGTTTCTTGATAACATTGTTTGAACACCCAAAGACAACTATTCCTGAAATGAAGTAGTTTTGAAATTTTTATTTACATAGACTATAAATGGACTTTTCCTTTATGAAAGTCCAAGTGGGATTTCTGAGAATCAGAACTAAAATAATTATTTTGAACCCTTCTACCTGACCTCTTATTACCTTGCATCTGTAGGTCAGGTAAAGCGGCCCCAAATAAAAGTAAAAATGGGAAGAGAAGATGTGTGGGTCGGGGTATCTTCCTGTCTGGTCCTCATTCAAAGGAACAACTAATACTGAGCTTAGTAGACAGAGAACACTCAATAAACATTTTTGATGGATCAGGTAAATATTCTGTACCATGTAAATATCTGACTCTTCTTTGATTTCTTATGAAATCTTATCATAAAACTTCCTTATGACTAGTATGAAAATATGATTTTTCCTCAAAACTGAGACTCTTTTGAGAGTAAAAGAAGGAGCTCTTAATAATTACACCAAAATAACATGCATAAACTGGGACTTTCCTGAACAAAGCTGGGCATATATTTTTTCTACATGTAAATGAGCATTTTTGATACAAGCTCATATATAACATAAACCTATTTATTCAAATCCCAGGAATGATAGCCAATTCTGATTTCTTCTCTCTAGAAAATAAAGAATAATAAAAAGTATGACTATGTTTAAAAAAAAAAAGGCAAGAAAGAAACCATAAATAAGAATTATCCAGTAAGATTTTTGTTCCTCCTAAGATAAAAAAAAAAAAAATTGTGAATATATATATAAAACATTGAATTTTTATGAGGGCCATTAGAAACTCTACAGTCACTGTGATCTTCTAGAAAATAATTCTTGCTCAATGCACAAATTCTTACCAGGCAGATCTAAGGCTTACTACTTCTTTCCTTCCCTTTTTTTTTTTCATTCATCCATTCATTAAGGAAATATTGACTGAATCTTTTAATCTTCCATTCACTGTGCTGAGACATAGATTAGTCTTAGGTGTTTGAGCTGTAAAACAAAACAAAACAAAAAAACTAAGAAAACCAGGAAGAAGTTCATTGAAAGGAAATAAAAAGATGCATTATGTTTGAAGAAGAAGGACATGTTTACTAGGTAGGACCTAAATATTGCATAAAGTTAGAGAGTACTCAAAGGAAAGAGGTAGCATGGGTTCAGATATTGAAAGACCAAAGATTTGGGAGTTTGCCTTCCTTTCTCCTGACATGACCATAAATATGCTTTCAGATATGTGAGTGATAAGGTTCTGAAAACTGTGTGGTAGCTAAGATACCATGAGGCTGGAGTCCATGATGAAAATAATAAAAATGATGGTAAACATTTACAGAGCTCCTACTATTTTCTGGGCACTGTTACAGGCGCTTTACATGTTTTAATTTATGTAATCCTCATAAATCCCAGTAAATTAGTTATTCTTACTAACCCCATACTCCTTCATTGTGAACTCAGCTCCTGTTAATCTGATTGTTTCTGTACAGCAAATCTGCCTGCCAAATAATAATGCTCTCCATTTGTTTAAATGCTTTAGAATTTAAATTTTTTCCATCTGAGTGATCTGATTTCATTCTCATAGCAGCAGGCAGTGTTCCCTTTTTCATAGATGAAGACACTGAGGCCCAAAGCATTTAAGAAGATATTTGTCTGAGGGAACTTAGCAAGTGAGTGGCTGAGTCAGATCCTAAAGCTGCTCACAGGTTAAGTTCCATCATTGCTTCTCTCAGTGCTTGCCATGTGGCCATTCATTATAGAAAGGTCCATTTTATAACTATCTTTTCTGTCAATAGCACACAGACAGGGTTGTATAAGTTTTCAAAGGAACACATAGTTGACTGAGAAGAGAAGGAAAAGAATATTTAGGGGCCCAAGGATAAAGCCGAAGGAAGATGCCAAAATGGGATGCCCTGGGTATCCAAAGTCCAAGTCTCAAGGAGCAGCATGTGGGCAGCAGGTCCCTGGCAACAAGGTCTCTGTGGTATAGTCATAAAGTCCTATAGCAAAAACTTGTCAGCCTTGGCATCTAACAGAGATGTACTAGATTCAAGCCCTGATTCAGCTAACTAAAGACTATGACCTTGGGCTGTGTACCTACCTACCTCAGTACCACTTTTTCTAACTGGGAAATAAAGAAACAATCATGCCTACTTCATGGAGAGGTTGGAGGAGGAAGTAGTTAAATACATGGCATTGACTTATACAGCATGTGCCACTGAAGAGAGAGAATGAAATCAGGATTCATGTACAAATGGAGGTGGTGATGTTTGGGGGCTGGTGTGGAAAGGAAGTATACAGGAGATTGAAGTCTAGCTCTATCTTCTACCCTGTTCCCAGTACCAATTGTGAGTTTAAAATATCAAATTCATTCTACTTTCCTTGGTCTTACATTGACACTGTCCATGACAACTTAGCACATTCATAGAAATTTCTTAAATCTTCACAGGCTCCAATGGGAGAGATACTGAAGGGGGATACTTCTCCACACTACCCATGTTGTATGATGTGTGAGGAACATACCCATGGAATCAATGACAGGGGAGGGCCAAGAAATCACTTTTTGTTAGCCCAATATACTCATATTGGCAGGACCCCCACAGCCAACCACAGAATCTGAGCTTAAGGAAAAGATTGGAAGTCATCCATCCATCTTCCACCTGAATCAGGACTTCCTTGTGATGATTGTGGTATTGGGGATCTCCCCACAAACTTAGGCACCTCTTTCTTTTCTTGAAGATTTGTTTGTGCTCAAGCATGCCTCCAGACCCAGATGCTACCACTAACCTATAAGACTATTCTCTCCTCCATTCATCTAAACAGGAGGAATCTGCTCCAACCAAGAGGATCCACTCACTGTAGAGACCAGAGCCCTCCTTTCCAAGTCCTGTTCCATTCCCTCCTACGTGTGCCATGAATTTTCTTTCCCTTTCATCCAGACCACATGTATTTTTCCTATAAGGTCTAACTTAAATTGTTCCCCATAAGTGGTCCCTCCATAGCTCATACTGATCTCTCTCTCCTTTCAATTTGAAGCATATATTATTTATACAATCTATTTGACAAATTATCATAAATAGAGCAGTCTGTGATGCCATTAACATATATTCACACCTTACTGTACTACCCTGTTGCCTGCTCCTTAAGAGAAGGAATGGTCATTTTTATTTTTTGTCAGCTATGTTATATAGACTGGTACTTAGCACATATCAAGAATTTGATAAATATTTGTTGAGTCATAAATTTAAAAGGAGAATGCTTCTTGGAATTGCGATTAACTTACACAAAATTAGTGCCCCAGGTAAATAATAATGGTAGTTCCCATTTATTGGGCCTCATTGTTTGACAAACACTGTTCTACATGTTCCAAAGGGATTATATGATCTTATGATTGCAATAACACAAAGTATGACAAAAAAAGGAAAGAGAGGTTAGGTAAGTTGTTCAAAGGTACACATCTGGTAAGATGGTGGAATTGAACTTTGATCTCAGGTGGTTTGACTTCAGCTCACATTTTTAACCACTTTATATTGGTTTTCAGTACTTGGCTGAGCCACCTAGGATTTCTTTACATAAAGTAGTAAATGAGTTTCGTTCCTGGTCATAGTGTTGGCTTGCATGACTCCACAGAGGGAAGCTATTGTCACCTCAGATTCCTGGAATGTAATTGTATCTCAATAGATTTTCAATCTGATTTAGATTCTTTCATACCTACAGTGAAAGAAAAAGTGATGTTGAGTGTATCTACTTTTTTATACCTGCTCCCACTAGCTAGGTCCAAAATATACTTTCTATAATTATACATATGTCTTTCTTACAAAACATGCAAATGCCCAAATAACCTGAGTGGAGTTTCATTTTCCATGGCAGTTCCCTTCTAGCCAAAATAGACCAGCTGGCAAATATCTCCAAAACATAGTTAAAAAATATATTTTTATCTGTAATAGAAATGTCACTTGTCCTAGTATCCCCTTTAGCAGCAGGAAGGGGAGAGTGAGAGTGAGAGAGAGAGATCTATTTTGTGTGATTCTGCTTTTAAAATGCATGGCACTTTGTCCCTTTCAAACAAATGTTTCAATCTTTGAGGAGTTTTTGGGTCCTGCGCCCAAGATTTTTTTTTTTAATCACTTTCAAGTTTCTCTATAGTCTTGGCTTATTTGGAATTCAGAGTCCTATTTTTAAAAAATAAAGGAAAAGAAAGAGAAATGGGCTTTCTTATCCTGTTTTTCTCTGGAAGGTCAAAGGCCATTCCTCTCATCAATTCATGTAGCTCTGCAGGACCCCAGAGGAGCAGCCTTGAAACCCAGCTCTGTCAGGGCATGCAGCCCTGGAAAGGAAAGGTTTACTGACTTAATAAAAGCTCCAGAGTGGGAACAAACTAGGAAGAACTGTTCCCATGTTCTCAGTGTCAATCCACTGTGTCAGCTCAGTCTTGAAACTGAGGACTGAGAAAATCTTTGACTCCAAAGAATGACTGAGTGATACAGAGAATGGACCAAAGGGACTTAGACTTCTGTACAGTCCCTGTAGTATGTTACTGCCTTAACTGCTTTGTCCCCTGGTCACTAAAACAGTCTCCGTGTCTTTCCCCAGGGTCCGAATCACACTGAAGTAAGCCTTCCCTTGACCATCCCCTTTCACTGGATAGTCACTCCTCACCCTCCATATTTCAGCTCACTCACTGCTTTATCCTATTTTTTACCACCTCCTCTGAGTCATTTACTATCCTAGATGTGGTGGATAGAGCCAGGAGCAGAAACAAGGGAAAAAAAAAAAACAGTATTCAAATAAGCAAGCACGTACATTAGATTTCCAGGGTTCAGAAGTGCTGTGAAGAAAAAGGAAGCACGGTAAGGCAATGAATAAGAGCAAGATAGGAGGGAGGTATGTTGCTTCGGGTGTTCAGGAAAGGTTTCTCTAATATGGTGACAAAAGAACGGAGATCTGCAGAATGTGAGGCTGAGACAGGCCAATATTAGAGAGAAAAGCATTCTAGGTAAAGGGAACAGCAATCACAAAGACACTTGGGTAAGAGGACATGAGAACTGCAAGAAAGAGAATGTGGCTGAAGGGGGAGGACATGGTGGAGGGAGGTTTGTGACTGATCAATCAGAGCAATATTTGGGGCCAGATTATAAAGCGGTCTGCCGGTTGTGATTTGGGTTTGGGATTTTATTCTGACTGAGATGGGAAGCCAGTGATGATTTTTGAAGTGAGATGTGATATGATGTGACCTTTGGTTTAAGGAGATACCATGGGGCAAACAGGTTGACCATGGAGTATATGTGTGACCATGGGTCCTCATGGAGTGACGATGGTAGGTGGACCATCCATGTAACAGTAGTACAATACTTCAGATGAGAGAGATCATTGAATCCAGAGTGGTAGAGATGGAGTTATTATGAAGTGATTGCATTTTGTGATACACTGTGAAGTTAGTCTCTTCAATAATCAAGGTTTTCATGTGGGGTGAGGAAAAGGAGAGAATTAAGAGTGATTTCAGTTTTGGGTCTGAGAAAATTAAGAATAGAAAGCTGAAATTGCCATTTACTGAAAGAGAATTATCAGCAGAGATGATTTTGGATGGAAAATCAAAATTTTGCTTTTGAAACTATTAAGTTTGAAATGCCTATATCAAAGGGAGAACATCCCCTTGGTTCCTCTTACTGCTGAATAAGGTTATGTAAAGACAAGGTTGTAGCAAATGGTATCTCCTCATGACTGTCAAACCAGTCTTCTCTAGGAGTTTCCAAACCTGGCAGCTCATAAGACACAGAAGACAGAAAAAAAAAAAAAAAAGACACAGAAGACAGGTTTCTATTTCTTTGTCAGCAATGTGTCACTACTTATGGAATCACTTTTGACAAAATCTGTTTCAGCTGCCCCATGACCACCACAAGCATGGTGCTTCTCTAGGATTCCAGAGACTCAGCATATAGTTTTATGGTCAAGATATATTGCAACAACGCAGTAAGAATGCACAACTGTGTCAGTAAGGGGAAAAGATATATCAAGCAGTATCTCGTGTCTATATTCATGTGTAGGCTTCTTTTGCTCTCCTTAAAGAGACCACACAGAGCATATTCTCCCTCCACCCTTAAAATGCAGAAGGAAATGCATACACTGTTCTTCTGCCCAGGTATGCTCACTGGAAACTCAGAGGCCAGGATTTTCATTAGGAACTGGTTACATAGACATGATGGCTGACCATAACTATCAAGCTCCAGACTCCTAGAAGGAAATCAGGTGATCGTGATTGGTACGACAGGCAGGCAAAGTATTCTTAACACTTAGAGAACTTGACAAGATCCAAGTGTCCAGACACCAGGCAAGAGCCAGTCTGCACACAGACCTTTCCAAAGATTAGGCATGTTGTATTAATTCTTTCCTGCCTAATCATAGATTTCAGGACAGGGACACTAGCATAGATTCAGATATCACAAGCTATGGGGTGAGACTTAGCTGTCGGTTTTTAAAAGATTTATAGCTAAATCTGATGATCACCCAGGTTTGAGAACTATCACTTGTAGTTCAGCTACCTGAAATTACTTTTCCAGTGAACACGCAGTCAGGCGTGGAAGAGGAGGTCGGAGACTCTCTGTCAGTAATTAAGGTTTTAGGCAAATCACTTCACCACTCTGTTTCTTTATCTGTAAATGAATGGGGATGGATTTAAATGATCCCCAAAGCCCCTTCAGTTCTAATATTCTTTGGTCTAGATTAGAGAAAGCAGGTGAAATGGAAAGATACAGGCATCTTGCCCAATGCTCTTCCCTATTCCCTCTCTTCACCTTCCTTGAAATCCAGAAAGCAAAGGCCATTGTCCCCTCTATCTCTTGAGGGATGCCTGAGCTGAGGCATGCCATAAGATCAAGAGAAGCAAAGACTGCCTTTAACAGATTTCCTCTCTACATTAATGTCACAAATGACAAGACAATTTTATAGGGGAAGAAGGATGTGTACTTAGTTTGTGGGAATGAAAGAGACAAATTAAAATTTTGAAGAACCACAAGGGCCTTTTGGGGAATTTTAAAGACAATTCTACTCTAAGACAACTCTACTGATAAATCTAAATTCCCAGCCGGGGGTGGGGGGGTGTTCTTTAGGATATTTTCTGTCTGTAATCTTTCATGGGCTTTATGAGAAAACTGTGCATGCCTCTTACCTGCAGTAACCAAGATGAAATGAGAAACACAAGTTTGTAACTCTCATAGAATTAAGAGATCTTGATGGCAAGCCTCTTTGTTTACATTTAGGGTCTACAGAGAGATTGAGTGGGTCTAGGTGCTCCACTAAGGTGTAGTTTGGGACTAATAAAAGGATTAACACCTGACATGTATTAAACCCCTTTTAATAGAGCAGATCAATAATAATATACAATAAAGGCTCTCTTAAAAGTCTCAATTTTAAAGAAAAACACCCCTCCTTCATTTATCCTCTCTTTTTTACTAGCTCAAATTCTTCCTGTCTCCTGAACTGTATCCATATACAAGCATATATTAGTATCCCCATCATGGTAAACATGATATCATCTCAAATTTTTAACCTCCTATTCACTACACACCTACTATAAAATGAGATTTCTCCCCAACTGTTTCCATGAACACTGCTCTCATCAAGTATATCAACAACCTCCACGTTGCTTAATCCTGCAGTTTTCATCTCCCTCAATCTTTTGACCACATCGACAGAGTAGACCATTATTTTCTCCAACTTCTGTGATACTGTACTCACCCAGTTTTTCTCACAACTCATGGTAAATCCTCCAGCTACACACACGTGTGTGAGTGTGTATGCATGAGCACACTTGTGTATAGAGAGTAGGGACAATATGCACAAGAGTAAATGTATACTTGAGCTCATTGAATTTTTACATATGCACATATATGTGTAACTACCATCCTGATAAGGATATAAAATATTTTCAGTAGGTTCCCTCGTGTTACCTCCCAGGGAACACACTCCTGCTCAAAGAATTCAGTGCTATTCTGACTTCTGTAAACATACATTGCAGGCCTCCCAATAGCAGCAGGAGGTGGTAAGGCCTGCTGACAAGCAGTTTGCTTTTCTCTGTGTGAGAAAATTTATTTTCTTTTAATATCCCATTGGACAAATTAGATAACGTGGATAAGCCCAGATTAAGAGTAGAGCAAGAGACTTGCCTTCTTGTTGAGAGGAGCTGCAAAGTCATGGTCATTACAAAAGGATGTTCCTGCTATGCTAAATACAGAGAGAGAGAGAGAGAGAGAGAGAGCGCAAAATTTGAGCATATATCCTCTACCCATCTACCACCACTCTGTGAGTCAAATTACATCATGACAGGGGAAAAGCCTACTGCTTTTCAGTTCTTCCCTAGAACCAAGTCCACTGTAACATAGATATTAATAAATATTGTATTAAAGGAATTAATGATTAATAGTTTTTTAGATCCATGTTTTATAACTCCCATTTGATGTGTAGAGAATGGTCTTAGAGCCTGGTGGCTGTAGATTTGCAGAAGGATGAACCCAGGGCAGTGCACAGGTTATCAACATGGGTGGATATTATAGATTATGCTGAGGTGACAACATTTCCCCATATCCCCATGTTCCAAGTCAAGGAAAGATCTATAATTTTTTATCATTGTTGCTGTTCTTTCAGAACCTCTGCTTCTGTTTGGTTTGCTCATTAGTTTTCTGCTGGAAGAATTGTTTATTGTCCCCTCTGCTTTCAATTACTTTCAGTAATAAGGCTAATGATAATAACAGCTAATATCTGTTGAGTGTTTAGAATATGGCAGGCACTATGATACACATCTTTAATTATTACATTTAATTCTCAAAATATTTTTGTAGTAATATTTTTATTCCCATTTCATAGGCTAGGATCCTGACACTCAGAGAATTAAGCAACATTTCAAGGTATCAAAGAAAATGTGGTAGAACTCAAACACAAAACTATCTGATTCCAAGCTCATTATCTTAAGCAACATACCATCCTGGCTCTCGTGGATATATTTGTTTAGAATTTTTAGAGTTAAAAATTTAGTGGAATTTGGGGTGCCTGGGTGGCTCAGTCATTAAGCATCTGCCTTTGGCTCCGATCATGATCCCAGGGTTCTAGGATCGAGCCCCGCATCGGGCTCCTGGCTCCGCGGGAAGCCTACTTCTCCCTCTCTCACTCCCCCTGCTTGTGTTCCCTCTCTTGCTGTGTCTCTTTGTCAAATAAATAAACAAAATCTTTTTAAAAAAATTAGTGGAATTTATCTACATAAATAGATTCTTAAGGTGGTACACAACTTTAAATGTCATCTGGTTCAAAATCCAAAGTTTGAAACTCCAATATACTTAGCAAGCACTCACCTGGTTATTTTTGTAATCCCTCCAGTAATAAGGTAGCTAATGGCTTTATTAGAAAGCCCATGACCTTTCTAGGGTACAAAATGTATTTCATGATTATAATGAAGTTGAAACCCAACAGATTATCTTGAATTGTTAGGTATGCTAATATTATAATCCACCATCTCATTGCCAGTAAATTGGTAACAATCAAACACGGGAACCCCACGGAGATTAGGTTGACAGTGCATTCATTTTATTACTGGCAAAGCTGGACTGGAATTGTTTATGGCTTCCTACCTCAGACCTTGATTTAAATTGAAATGCCAGATCAGAAATGGGGAGACTGTGAATGGGAGATTTACTTCATTGGGAAGAGGGAAAAAGAGCAAAAGGATCTGGTCCTGTCAAGCTCTGTAATGTGAGGCAAATATTCAACATTCAAGAGAAAAAGAAATAGTCAGATGAGCCCCATGCCAGTATTTCAGGTCAGTATCCATGCCTTCTCGTGGGAGATAATCCAACTGATGTCAGATTCTCCCCCAGTATCTCTTATCAGATTAGGAAATTCCTCTTCCAGAAGGGACAGAGAGGGAAGGAATTGGCAAATGAAACAAAAGTACTCACTCAGAAATGCCAAATTTGGGGGTGCCTGGGTGGCTCAGTCGTTAAGCATCTGCCTTCGGCTCAGGTCATGATCCCAGGGTCCTGGGATGGAGCCCCACGTCGGGCTCCCTGCTCCGCAGGAAGCCTGCTTCTCCCTCTCCCACTCCCCCTGCTTGTGCTCCCTCTCTTGCTGTGTCTCTCTGTCAAATAAATAAATAAAATCTTAAAAAAAAAAAAAAAGAAATGCCAAATTTGGAATGCACATGTGTGTCTCTGCACGTGTGTATATGTACACATGTGCATGGATCAAGGAAGCTGAAATAAAAATCTCCTCAGGGAATCATGGGGAAGTAAGTGAGAAGTAAGTGCCCCTCCCCAACCCCAACAGATACTCACACATCATCCAATGGGAAGGAGTAGGGTTCCTCTGTCTTAGCAAAGCTGATGTAATGATGGTGACTATAGGGGAAATGATGAGTGTTATTTCTTTAGATAAATTTTCTTCCAGATCTGTTTCACAGAACATTTTCCGTGTAGTTTGTCCCTTAAGAAAAGGGTTTATTCGCCTCCTCCCCTCCTTTGGGCCTAGAACTCTGGGGAATGCAGTTATCCTCCTGTTTAGAAATCTATAAAACCCATTAGTCTATGAAAGGATATGGCAAGTACAACAATCAAAACAAAGCAAACACTAGTTAAATATAACTATCACTCATTTCCCCATATAACATTTTTATTAGTCTGTAGAACTACTGTCTGAGAAAACAGAGGTCACCACTTACCAATGTTCAAGTTGTACACTGCACAAGTCCGGAGGATGCCTTTCACCTTGTTGTTCTCCTAGATTTGTGTAGCTATTATTTCAATTTCCCGGCAGATGGCAATAAAGTTTCTTAAGGAAGGGATGTCTTTTCTTTCTTTCTTTCTTTTTTTTCTTTTTTTTTTTTTTTTTACTAATTCACCTGAATTCACCCTTTACTGAAGCTAGGAGAATATCCCCATGCATCTCAGAGCTATGCTTTTCACTGGCACTGGAAGAAATTGTGTGATCTTACTACTTTAAGGTAGTAAGCGGAGTTGTACTCCTTCAGGGTTTTTAAAAAACATAAAATTGGTGTTCCAGGAAACATTAAATTCAATTTCCTTCAAATATCCAATACCTTCAACCGGAGACACAATTTTTTTTCCCTCTTCAGAACTTAATAAAACCAGTCAGCAAACAAATGGGTTTCATCTCTGACCTGGGACAACGAGCCATGTGAAACCGGAGTTCTTTGCCCCAAAGCAGTAGCATTTGTGGACTTCATTAGTCACAGGGATTCCAGTTACCTGTGGATTTGTAGGAGTCACCTGCAACAGGGATTAATCAATGATCTGGTAGACAGGGTGTCCTGGTTCCAATTCTGCCTTTGTGACACATGTGATTTTCGCATATGAATGGCTGTCTACTCCCATTTCCTCATATGGGAAATTGAGGTGATAATGTCTGCCATTCCTGCTTTTTGGAACTGTGGAGCTGAACTACAATTAACAGATTTAAAAAAAAAATGTGAAAGGACATTATAAACCATAATGTAATATATAAAATATAAAAGATTCTAAAATTTCCATTTTCTCCTTAAGGCAAAGGTCACAAGCTCTAGTCTTTAAAGGACGAAATAGGTAGTTCTATCAGTTATTAAGCTATTGACTCTCAACTTCTTTTTTTTTTAATTTTATTTTATTATCTTATGTTGATCACCATATATTACATCATTAGTTTTTGATGTCGTGTTCCATGATTCATTGTTTGCATATAACACCCAGTGCTCCATTCAATATGTGCCCTCTTTAATACCCATCACCAGGCTAACTCATCCCCCACCCCCTCCCCTCTAGAACCCTCAATTTGTTTCTCAGAGTCCATAGTTTCTTATGGTTCATCTCCCCCTCCGATTTCCCCCCCTTCATTCTTCCCCTCCTGCTATCTTCTTTCCTTTTTTTTTTTTTTTTTTAACATATAATGTATTATTTGTTTCAGAGGTACAGGTCTGTGATTCAACAGTCTTGCACAATTCACAGTGCTCCTGGGTATTTACCCCAAAGATACAAATGTAGTGATCCAAAGGGGTACATGCACCCCAATGTTTATAGCAACAATGTCCACAATAGCCAAACTATGGAAAGAGCCAAGATGTCCATCAACAGATGAATGGATAAAGAAGATGTGATATATATAAAATGGAATATTATGCAGCCATCAAAAAAACCCTGAAATCTTGCTATTTGCAACAGTGTGGATAGAACTAGAGGGTATTATGCTAAGTGCTATGGTGACTCTCAACTTCTAACACACCCTTCTTTATACTATTTCGTACGTTAGCTTCTGAAAACCACCTTTTGGCTTAGCAAACTACTGGAAACTGCCTCCAGAGGGCGCTGGAGGGAGACTGGGGGCTAGAGGAGGGAGGAAGAACTTGTGGCTTTCAGTCTTGCTTCTTTTTCCTCTTTGATTTCTGTTCCTGTGTTCCATTCTGTTCCTACTTCACATTTCTTTTTCTATCACTGTGAGCATCACATTTCACCACCCCCGTAAAAGCAGTCCATTCCAGAACTAGCAGTTCATCCTAGTGTGCCAATTGTCCAACCTTTCCAGGTTAAGCCTTATTGTGCCTTTTCAAAGACACACACCCCAACCAGTGCCCTTTTCTGCAAAAGCCCAGGGTGCCCCTCAGAGTATTCCTTCTCAGAGACTTATTTTGGCTCTTGAGGGGCCCTCCCAAGACCTTCGCATTTTAACAGGTACAACCACTTGCCTGTTTTTCTCCCACCCCCTGAGGTGACAGCAATGGCTTCCTGAAGTTGTGTGGGTTCCATCAGCTCACTGTCTCCTGACTAATACAGAAACAGAAACGAAGCAGTCTTGGGATAATTGTTTTTCTTACACATTTACTCTCAATTTGCATAGTAAACATGTAATAGTCTCCACTTCCACAGATTTATGTGTTCTTTTTCTTTTTTTTTTTTATTGCAGCATGTAATGCTCTTACACTAGTTTAATTTACATGTGTCTGCTAAATGTGTGTGTCCAATGAATATTTCACTTTTCCATTAACATTATTGGAAAATCTGAGTACAATTGCAACAAAAAAAGAACTGTCGGGGCGCCTGGGTGGCTCAGTCATTAAGTATCTGCCTTCAGCTCAGGTCATGATCCCAGGGTCCTGGCATTGAGCCCCGAATCGGGCTCCCTGCTCCGCGGGAAGCCTGCTTCTCCCTCTCCCACTCCCCCTGTTTGTGTTCCCTCTCTCGCTGTCTCTCTCTGTCTGTCAAATAAATTAAATAAATAAATAAATAAATAAATCTTTAAAAAAAGATAACTCTCACTGGAACTCAGTATTGAGGGGAAATAAGGAGAGATGGGGACAGTGACAAAGCAAAGAGGACATACTGAAGGTGAGAATTGAGGACTCTAGCTGATTGTTACAAGGGAGGCATGTGAGCTCAGCATCACTAGAAACTCAAGTTCTTCATGAGAAAACAGAAATCCAGAGTTTTGTGTCCTGAATGTAAACGCTCATAAATTACGGAAAAGAACATTAAATATTGTGCTGGCTAACACTGGGTGTTGCAAACAATAGCCGTCAGTGGGTCAGAGCTGGTCCAGTAGTTGTCAAAGTTGCTTTACAGCATCAGATAGTGTTTATATAAGCCAAATTTTCATGCATATGCTCACTCTTGGAAAATTACTTTGCAACGGAAGGAGAACGTAGACCCTGCAGCCAAGAAGAAAAGCCCAGTTATTAATGGAAGTCTTTGATCACATAATCATGATTTTAGAAAGTCCTATTAAGAAGTAAGTGCTCTTTATTACTGAAACAATTTAGGAAAAAGTTGATGTTGAAAGGTTTTGTGGAATAGAGGCTAGCTTGGAAAGAAAATCCTCTAAATTACCTTTTAAAATCACTTGAATATAATTGACATTTCTATCCAAAATAGAAACCTCAAAATAGTAATAGCAAGTTCCAGACCTTTGAATGGTATTAGCAGTTCTTTGTACAGAGCAACTGCTGTTCACTAGGGGACCTCTGAAAAGTTTTAGAAAATGTTGATTGTGGGTTATCATCTTTCAGTAGCATATGATTTTGGAACTTTTTAATGGTAGATAATTGGGCCAAATTTGTAGTTTGAGATATTCTTGCACATGCTGGTGGACTGAACATAGTATTTACAGTGGGAAAATTCCAGTTTTAGTTTACAATCAGTTAATTTGCCAATGACTCATTCATTTAATGGGACTAGCTGTTCATTGGTTGAGAAGCTGCGAAGAAAGATTGTCTACTTCCTCTTCACTTTCGCTCAACCTGTTTAAATTACCTTTATCCCTTCCTATCTTATACTATTTCTGGGTGCCAGAATATTACTGAATTTTCACTTCCCACCTACCTAGATAACTTTTTTTTTTTTTTTAAAGATTTTATTTATTTATTCATGAGAGAGAGAGAGAGATGCAGAGGGAGAAGCAGGCTCCCAAGGAGCAGAGAGCCCGATGTGGGACTCAATCCCAGGACCCTGGGATCATGACCTGAGCCGAAGGCAGATGCTTAACGACTGAGCCACCCAGGCGCCCCTTAGATAAATTTTTTTGAAGACCTTATCTTTTTAGAGCAGTTTTAGGTTCACAGCAAAAAGTATAGAAATCTCTCAGAGATTGATGAACCTACATTGACACATGATCATAATCCAAAGTCCATAGTTTATAGTTCACTCTTGGTGTTGTATATTCTGTGGGTTTACATAAATGTACAATGACATATAACCATCATTACAGTATCATACAGAGTATTTTCACTGCCCTAAAAAATCCTCTGTACTCTACCTAGTCATCTCCCCCCTTACCCCAACCCCCTGACATCCACTGATCTTTTTACTGTCTCCATAGTTTTACCTTTTCCAGAATGCCATTTAATTGGAATCAAAAGGTGTATAACCATTTTAGATTGGCTTCTTTTTTCTTATTAATATGCATTTAAGTTTGTTCCATGTCTTTTTGTGGCTTGGTAGCTCATTTCTTTGTAGCCCTGAAAAATATTCTATTGTCTGAATGTGTCACAGTATATTTATCCATTCACCTACTGAAGGACATCTCAGTTGCTTCCAAGCTTGGGCAATTATGAATAAAGCTGCTATAAATATCCATGTGCAGGTTCTTGTACTGACACAAATTTTCCACTCCTTTGGGTAAAATACCAATGAGTATAATTGCTGAATCATATAATAAAACTATGTTTAGTTTTTGTAAGAAATGGCCAAACTGTCTTCCAAACTGTCTGAACCATTTTGAATTCCCACCAACCATGAATGACAGTTCCTGTCAATCTACATCCTTGCCCAGCATTTGATGTTGTTGCTGTTCTGGATTTTGGACATTCTAATAGGTATGCCGTGAAATCTCCTTGTTTTAATTTTATTTCCCTGATGGCATATGTCCCGTGGAGGAGCATCTTTTCATAGGTTTTTTTGGCCATTTTTGTGTATATCTTCTTTGATGAAGTGTCTGTTAAGATCTTTGGCTCATTTTTTAAACCCGTTGTTTTTTTTCTCTTATTGTTGAGTTTTAAAGGTTCTTTGCATATTTCGGGTAACAGTCTTTGTCAGATACATCTTTTGAAAATATTTTCTCCTAGTCTGTGGCTTGTTTTCTCATTCTCTTTACTCTCTTTTGGGGAGCAGAAGTTTTTAATTTTAATGAAGTCCAGCTTATCAATTGTTTTTTTATGGATCATGCCTCTAGTGTCACACCTAAAAAGTTATCACTATGCACAAGATCATCTAGATTTTCTTCTATGCATTATATTCTAGGAGTTTAATAATTTTGCATTTTATATTTTTCTGTCTCATTTTGAATTAATTTTTTGTGAGAAGTGTGAGGTCTGTGTCCAGATTCTTGTTTTTTTGCATGTCAGATATAGATTTCTTTTCAGAACCATTTTGTTGAAAAGACTTTATTTGCTCCATCATTTTGCCTTTGCTCCTTTGTCAAAGATCAGTTGAGTATATTTGGGTCTATCCTGGACTCTCAATTCTGTTGAATTGTTTCATTTGTGTGTCACAAACACGACATTGTAGCTTCATAGTAAGTCTTGACATCTGGTAGTGTCAGTCTTTCAACTTTTCTCTTCTTTAATATTGTGTTGTATATTTTGCATTTTTTACCTCTCCATGTGATATATAACCTTTTAAATATTCTTCATTGATTTCTTCTAAAAAATGATGTTTTGTTTCTCTTCTCTTCCCTTGTTAAGCTCTTTGTATAGTTGGCCTCCATAATTCCATAATTTTTCTTCTAAAATTACTTCAAGTGAGACTCTTCTACCACCACTCCTTAACTATTGTATATTCAAGGTTTAATATTCAGCCCTTTTCCTTCTTTCCCCATATCCTCATCCTGAACTATTTTATCTACACTCTTTGCTTGAATTATAGTCTATGTTATGATAGATCCTATAGTATAGGTTTGGTTCCAACCTCTTTCTTGATTTCAGACAAACCACGCTGCATGACTGTTGGGCCTCCCCAACTGGCTGCCAAATGGCTCTCCATCCCAATATCATCACAACAGATCCAACTGTCTTTTTCTTTCCCCTTGTCCATAGGTTTCTACCATATCTCTTAGAATTAAAGCAATTAAGCCTGGGCATTCACTCTCTAACTTATCTCTCAAGCCAATGAGTCATGACACCTCTTTTTTTGCCTTGTAGTATTTTTAAAGTCTCTTTAACTTCTCCTCATTTCCACAACAACTATCATCTCAGTCAAGATTTAAATTCCTCTTATCTATACTTCTGCTGCAAGCTATGAACAAACCATTCAGGTTCAAGTCATGCCATAAATCAACTCATTGTCCATATTGTGGACAGTGAAATTTTTCCACAGTGCAATTACAATCTGCTTTCCTGCTTACAAAACATGCATTGGCTTAGTTC
The DNA here is from genome assembly GCF_004348235.1 of Phoca vitulina. Lineage (NCBI taxonomy): Eukaryota > Metazoa > Chordata > Mammalia > Carnivora > Phocidae > Phoca > Phoca vitulina. Next base: position 5,734,551 of record NW_022589731.1, on the reverse strand, counting down.
TTATAAGTATTTTGTCATCTGTCCTGTGATTAACTCTGCAGCTTTCTTTCTGTGTTTCCCTTGTGCCCTTTACTCCTGTGTCCACATAGGATCATTTTCTTTTCACTGAACTTACCTTGATCTTGATCTTTGCAGGCCATTCTCAACCTCTTTCCTTTTCTTTTATTATATATTAAGTATTCTCTTCTAACCTTCTTTCCTTTTCTGCAGTTTTGAATTTACCTATTTGCTTACTGGTGTCTCCAGTTAGACAAAGGAAAATATAAAGATCATGACCTACATATCAAATCCAATTAGTTGGTAGATGTTGTATGAAGCTCTGCATTGACAAGATTTCTGAAGATTGGTTGGACTCATTAAGGAAAAAATGACATGATTGATTATTATCGTCTGCTCCAGAGAAGACAGCAACTGACACATATTTTTATTCCTCGCACTAGAAGGAATAATATTTATCTGAATATTATTGAATATTATTGGATCATATTTATCTGAGTACCCGCTATATGTAAGGCACTGTGTTAAGACCAATTTGTCTATAATTTTACTCTTATAATCATTGTTTGTGGAACATAATCCTATGTGTTCAAATGAGAAGAACTAAATTGTTGTGTTTTTGTATAAGGACACATAATACATGGCAAAGGCAGGATAAACCCTATATCCTCTGACTCAAACACCTGTAGGTCTTTGAGAAACGCATGCTATACCCAATGTTCATAAAATTAAATAGCTTGGTGGAAAAATCTGAAATACTCCCAGTCCTGTGCCAGATATTGTTAGAATAAGAAGGATACAAAAGAAGATATTATACTTGCCTTCTTTGAGTTCATGTGAATGTGACAGAAAATATGAAGTAGCTGGCAGAAAAACTAAGGATTAGACCTTATTCTGCATCTCTGCTTGTTTGGGAAAAGCAAATGAGAGAAAGGAAAAAGAAACATTTTATAATTGCGAGGCTATAATGATGGTAGTGGAAATGTAGATGCTATGAAATCTCTCATGGAGAGTTAATTACTCCTTATTAAGACAAATTTCATTCTTTAGAAAAACAGACTACCTTATATCCATTAGGCCTTGCTATTTTGGGCATCCTTTAGCTTTCTTGAGGGAAGTTAGAATGGATGATGCCCTTATTATTGGAGCTACAATTAGGTGCTGAGAATTATCACCTTTCCCAAGCACAAAAGGCCATGTAAAGTACTGGAAAGAACTTTGATTCAAAGTAATCCAGGTACTGATGGAAGTTTCTGTCTTATCACTTAGTAATTTTATAATTTTGTGTAAGTAACATATTTGCTCTACATCATCCATAAAATGAGGATGATAAGACCTACTTACCAGGATTTTTGTGCTGATGAAATAATGCATACAAAGCACCTGACAAGAGGTAGGTGATACAAAATGGGGATTGTGATGGTGGCAGCCATGATGCCTATGGCGCTAATGACAACAATGACAATGAGTTGATGACGATGTCATAAGGGACTTTGGTTGGGATGCAGACCCAGGATCTCCCAACTCTGTATTCCAAATCTAGCACCTGAGGCCTGACTAGTCCCTCTAAACTTAGTCGGCCTCCATTTTCTCTAGGAGTTAAATTCTGCTTGATGTATTCACGTACTCGGGGGTAACAACCACACTTCAAATTTTATAATATTTGACAGTTCACAGATATTTTCTGATTAAATCAATTAATATTACAGAACACACTTGAAAGAAATCCTGGTTTGTAATAAGTCCTATATAAATTTTAGCTGTTATTATTATTATCAATATTTGTCAGTGCATTTAATTCTTATATCAATATACTGGGAAGTAAAGGATTTTTTAATTCCCAGTAAAGAGAATAAAATACCAAATCTCACAAGAGTCTGGTGATTGCCAGCATTTAGCTCTGTGCTCAAGGGCCAGTAACTCTTATGCTGAAGATGACTTCTCCCAGCACCTGTGCATAGCTGCTCACACAGCAGGGGCTTGGTCAATATTGTTAAATGCTTATGTAGCTGATTTATAGAGGCCATAGGAAAACATTGGTTCAGAGGCCTATTTAGGTCTAAGTCAAGGATAACCTCCATATTAATGTCAAAAATAACAATAACTTGACTCAAACATTTATATACAAATAAAACAAACTAATTAAATATACTGTATAAACTGCACAAAAGCTTTGCTTAAAATCACAAGGTCTTGTGTATCCACTGACCCTCTAAATATCCTCAATTGACTAATTTCCTTGCTTTTGTTACCTCTAAGAAAACTCTGAAAAGGCCTGGTGATCAATACTGTACTTAGAGAGCTGGACAAAAGAAGTAAATGTCCAGGCCCTTGATTGGGGCAAAAATGACTGGGAGATGCTCCCTTGCAATTATCTCTTAAGATAAAGTTCACTTACTGAACCAAGGTCCTTCCTCTTTATAGAATGTAAAGAGGCATAGACCTGGAAACTAGCAACCACAACAACTACTTGTTATAGAAACATATTTAACTTAAGTCAAGAAAAACATAAGTAACTTGATCCAACTGATGAGGTAGCACTTGAAATTCTCAACAGGTCACCAATATGAGACAGGCTTCACACTAGGTGAGATGGGGAGGAGGTTTTGTGCTACACAAATAAGAGAACTCCAGTATTTTGTACAACAACAATGTTCATCACTCAGTATGTAGCCTTATTTTCACAAATGTACCACAGTAATTTAAGCTGATAACTGGTGAAGGAGAATATAGGATACTCTCTGTATTATTTTTACAATTCTTCTGTAAATCTAAAATTATTCAAAAATAATATTTTAAATGTCTCATCAATTTCCTATGTTAGGGTGGTATGAGGGTACAGAGGATGACTGGGATAGTCAGGAGCATTTTCATGCAAAGATGGTAGTTAAACTGAAAGTTTAAAAAAAAAAAAAGTGAATAGGGGTGCCTGGGTGGCTCAGTTGTTAAGCGTCTGCCTTTGGCTCAGGTCATGATCCCAGGGTCCTGGGATCCAGCCCCCATTAGTCTCCCTGCTCAGAGGGAAGCCTGCTTCTCCCTCTCTCACTCCCCCTGCTTGTGTTCCTTCTCTCACTTTCTCTCTCTCTGTCAAATAAATAAAATCTTTTTTTAAAAAAATGAATAGTGGTAAATAAGGTGAAACAGGTGTTCAGAAGTCCATGTTAAGTAACCTAACCTTATTACCAAATTATATTTCACAAACATCTTTATATGTCAATTACTAAAGATATATATCATTTTTATTGAGTTCATATTTGTTTCTGAAATGTACATTAATTATTTCTTCATGAATATTCAAGGTATGACCATTTTTCTATCTTTTTTAATCAAATCTATAGGAAACTTATAATTCTATTTACACTTATATTTTAAGTATCTGTTTAATTTTCTCCCAGGAAACTGTAATCTTCCTAAGGACAAAAGCTGTGTCTGTCTTGTTCACTTAGTCCCTAGGACATAGTATGCAATTCAATAAAACTGGATTGAATAAATGTGGATGTATGCTGTGCAAAGACACAGGCAGAAAACACAGCAAGGAATGTAAGAGGGTTGCAAGTGGTTTTTCTACAACTGGAGTAAAGGATTCCTGTTGTGGACTTTGTGAGGCAGGAATTGAATTTTAATTCTCTCTCTAATATAATCAACAAAATGTTTATTTTGAACCTAGTCTGTGTCACACATTATAACTACAAAGATAGAGACCTATTGGCTCACTAGGGAGGTTATGGGATTGCAGCGTCCATAATATGAAGAATTTTTTTTCTCATCATAAAAACTACAAGACATATCTGAGGTATTTTAAGTAGGAACCTTAGAAAGATCTTTGAATCGGCTATTCTTCTGCAAAAGGAAATAGAAGGAGGGTCAACGTTAGGGGGCAGAAATTCAGATGTCTGTTTCAATTGTCCAGGCAGAAATGATGTGTTTCCACTCCATTAGTTGTGTGGAGACCGAGGAGTGGCTGGAAGGGTAGCTGAGATTAGGAGGATGCGATATGGTGGCAGCTGTGAGAGGAGATTCAAGAGGAAGAAGATGGATTAAAATCAATCTGAAGGGTGGCACCTGGGTGGCACAGTCAGTTGAGTGTCCAATTCTTGGTTTTGGTTGAGGTCACAATCTCATGGTCATGAGATGGAGGTCCACATTGGGCCTTGTGCTCAGCGGGAAGGCTGCTTGAGATTTTCTCTCCCTCTCCTTCTACCCCCAATTAAATAAGTAAGTCTTTAAAATAAAATAAAATCAGTTTAAAGGTAGTAAGTATCAGCTGTACTGTGACTGATTTGATGTAAAGGAAGATGAGCAAAGATGGAGTATGATTCTCAATTTAATGGCTTGCATAACTAGGTGGGTAGAAATAGCACATAATGGGGAAGTAAGCTAGAAGACAACACAACCTGTTGTAGGATTGAGATGGGCTGTTAGAATACACCGAGTTGGAGGTAACTAGAAGACTTCTAGGTGAAGGGGCTAGTTTGCAGTTGAGTGAGTATACCAGTCTCTAGGGAGAGAGCTCTGGGCTAAAGGTGGGGACTTCCAAGTGAACAGTATATGAGTAAACATTGATTCCAAAGATCCTATCTCTAACCCTTTCTTTATATAATCATTGTAAATGAGACTACTCAAGGAGACTAAGTAGATGAGAAGTAAAGAGAATCCACGATAACCTCTAGAGAACACCAGCATTTAAGATAGAAAGAGAAGAGCATGAGAAAGAAGAACATTTTGAAGTCATGGTCAGAGTGGTGCCAAGGGTAATAGGTGAGAATGATTTAGAAGAGTCCATTGATATTGTTCAGGAAGGAGGAGTAATTCAACACTCAAGTGACAAAGCTCTCATAAATGATAGGATTTGCAATCAGGAAGTCATCCATGGCCATAATTAAAGCAATGCCCGGCACTGAGCTGATTGCTTTACATGGAGAATTGCGTTTAATTTATACACAGCTGATGAGGCAGATAATATAATCCTAATTTTACAAATGACAAAACAGTAGGTTAACTAACTGACTCAGAGCCACACGACTAGTTAGTGGTAAAACTCAGATTCACACCTAGGAAAGCTGATGCTGAAAACTGCACTGTGAATAACTAAGCTCTACTGTGCCACCCGCTGACACATCTAATTATTTTCAACTCAGCACTTGATGGTTCAGAATTATATGGGAGTTTTTGTCCTCTAGTTTTTCATAAACACAAATATTAATTCTCCAGTGCTATTCTGAAGCATCCTTAGGACTGAGATATACCATATGCTTCTGTGTGTTCCCCAAAACAAGGTATACCCACAGGTATCATATCAATAAACAATACTGAAGAAAAATGAGCATTTAAGGTGTTATTATAAAGGCAGACCAGCCAGATTGTCCTCCAATGACACAAGTAACAGATCGAAAGAGCAACGTAACTTTTGACTATGCTCCTTGCTTCTAAGCACTAGATCATTACACCTCTCTAATGATTTATGTGTGAAATTTCCAAGGTGATGAGAATAGACCACATATAGACCTTAATACAACCATAATGGGTTAATAATACATCCTCCATTCTTAATGCATGAAAAAGCAAGCCACGAGAATTGCACAAAAGAGGTCAAACTCACATCTCTGGTGGGCAGTTCCTTTGAGCTTAGAGTGTGGAACAAACTATTGTGGAAGGATAATACTCTTCATCTTCCAGCTAATAAATAAATCACCAGTTGTTTTATATTTTAAAACACCCGAACAGTATCTCAGGGCTCTGGAAAGGCTTTATTCCCTAGTTCCATTGCCACGCAAGCCATTGTCTTAATTGTGTACATAATCTCCTACATAAGCAATGCCATGGATTTTGCACCCTTCTGAAAAAGAGGGCACTATAGATATCTCTTGCATAGAACTGCTGCCATGGTTCAATTAGAGGAGAAATAAATTTTACCATCTTGATGACAGCCCGTGAAACCAAAACTAGGCAATATAGCTGGCTTTGAGAAAATGGAATCTTGTATTCTTTGACAGTGTAATTATTACTTTCTGTCAGCTTATTCTACTTTTTCATAAAAATCACTTAATACTTCACAAAGATATTACTTTTGCCATCAAATATCACTTTGGGAACTGTTAATAATTTAGGAACTGCTATATTAAAAATGGCTAATTCACTAAATGCATGAGATGCCATAACCTGAGAATCCCCCAGCCTGAAAGTTCTGTTTTAATAGTTTGCTCCCAATGTAGGACATTAGAGAGAGCTGCATTGAGGTTCTACAGTCTGGTATTTGGAGCCCAGAGAGTCAACGATTCAACTGCAAAGAATTTAGGAAAGTATTGCAAATATTTTTAGAGGAAAGGGTTTTACTCTGTAGCAACAGACTTCTATGTTATTATATGATTATTTTTTAAACTTAAGCCTAAATAAAGCCTTGTTTTTAGAGACTTTTCTCATTGAGCTGAAGTATTCTGACAATGGGAAGCTTGTAATCATTTTAGTGGACTTTTTAAATGTATTTAAAAAAAGTAAAACTTGCTCTTTCTGATGTAGACCAATGTGAATTTTTACCAACACATTCAGTCTTGTGTCCACCACCACAATTAAAATACAGAACAATTCTGTCACCCCAAAATTCCTTTGTTTTGTCCCTTTATTTGTAATCAACCTCTCTCTCCTTCCCAAGTCCCTGGAAACCACTGATCTGTTTTCTGTTCCTAGAGTTTTGCTTTCTGCTCTTGTATAAATGAAATTATGCATTGTGCCACCTTTTGAGTCTGGATTCTTTCTCTTAGAATAATGCACTTGAGATTCTTCTACACTGTGTGTCATAGTTTATTATTTGATGGATACTATTCCATTGTATAGAATAGTAGCTTGTTAATTCTGCAAAAATGCATATGTAATGCTACCCTGGCAAAGATAATAGTGACATATGGCATCATGTGGGTACTTATTGTTCATCAGGCATTGTTGTAGCTCTGTCCACACACTACCTAATTAAATTTTGTCATCCTAGGAAATAGGCAATATCACTGTTCCACTTTATCAAAGGAAAAGGAGGAGAGGCTACATGAAGTCACCTTCCCAGGATTATACCATTTGTAAATGTCATAGTCTGTATTAGAATCTGGGCAGCTTAACTTCAGACCCACCATTACAGCCACCATCACAAACTGCTTCCCAGTAATAGCGACCAACCCTAAGCCTTTACCCTTGGACCATGGAAAGCATTTCCTCACTTTATCTTCACACAAATAAGGGTGGGTTGAGGAAACGGAGGTTTACAGAGATGCAACATGCACCAAATCACCGTGATAATAACACCTAATTTTCAACCAAATTGTGAAAACTGAGTCCCAGTACCTTTAAGAGTATTTAGTTTTGATGGGATTCTGGGTTTCAATTTCGATTTTTTATTGTTTCCTCCTGTGACACTGAATTTTCAGTTCATCTCAACATGCACAGAGCCTTTTGCAGTTGGAATAACTTCTTGGGCCTTGGTACAAATCATCTCCCAGCCTTTAAGATTAGATAATAAAATGTATTTAGTACAGAAGAGACCTAGTCGCTATCTTGATTTATCTCTGCCTGTGGGGGAATTGAAGGGATGAAAAAATTCATCGTGAACCAAACTACATGAAGTTGACATGTAGAAAACATTCTTAGATTCATTTTAACTTCAGGTTGTTCTTCAAGTGGTTAAATCTTTATTCCAGGAAAAAAAGATAAAAATAAAATTTGATGCTAGATTGCATATGTTATCACCTTATCATAAACACTGTAGACCTGGAAGCAATATCCTCCAGTAGAGATGAGTAAAGGGAAAATGTGATTTTATTTTTCAATTATATTTATAGTAATAGTACTATACTCAGCTCACATCTGTAAGAAAAAGGGCTTGAGGTACTTAATGTATTTTAATTAACACTCTACTAAGGACATAAATAGTATACCAATTTTATTAAGGCATAGAATAGGAGGAAAATTTGAGGTCTTAGGGTTGAAGTCAGGCCCTGCTGGTAGTAACGTTTCATGGTGGAGACAGATTTACTAAATGAAAGAATTGGAAACAACCCAGAAAACACTGTGGGCTGACATTTCAGCAAAAAATGCATTCTTGCACACCACAGTAGTCCTTGGATTATTGATTTCCTCAATAAGTTTCCATAAAAGAAACCTATCTTGAATACTCTTTCCTGCCTTCCTTTCTGGATTCATTTACAGGATGTAATTGTGGAGTAGTGTGGAATGAGTGAAGTATGGAAGGTGTATCTCTTTTCTGAACAACCTTAAACATTCTGGTCAACTTTCAAATGATTCCTAGTTAGATATTTGGACAGCTATCCTTTTGAGACCCAGATACATTTGGGGCATTATAGAAACTATGCTACAAAACAAAAGATTTGTTCTGAGGTGGAGCTAGGACAAGACCAGTCTTGATATGGGGCAGGATTATGGCCTTGTTCTTAGGTCTTCATACTGGTGGTAATTGCCAGCTATTTGCAAATTTCCGCTCAATATAAGGGTGAGTTTTTTTCAGATAACTGGAGCGGGATATCCAAAATGAGCTAGTTTATCTTGAAGACAGTGAATTGAGAAGATTCCTGAATCCTGTAGGTGAGATGACAAGGCGCAAAGCAAGAAACGAGCTAGGAAAATAACTTAAACTTTAAAAAATAGCTTTATTGAAATGTAACTGACATACAAGAAGATGCACATACTTAAAATATATCCTTTGATAAATTTATTTTGCCATTAAGCATGCAGTCCAGAAGTATTAAGTATGTTACACTATTGTGCAACAGATCTCTAGAACTTTTTATTCTTGCAAAACTGGAACTCTATACACATTAAACAACTCTCCATTTCCCCCACCCTCCAACCCCTGTAATCACCATTCTGTTTTCTTATTCTATGAATTTGACTACTTTAAATCCTGCATATAATTGGAAGCTTAACATATTTGTGTTTTTGTAACTGGCTTATTTCACTTAAGGTAATGTCCTAGGGGTAAATCCATGTTGCAGCAGGTGACAAGATTTCCTTCCTTGTTGAGACTGAATAATACTCCTGTGCATGTGTGTGTGTGTGTGTGTGTGTGTGTGTGTGTGTGTTGTTTATCCATGTACCCACTGATGGACACTTCAGTTGTTTCCCTATCTTGCCTATTATGAATAATGCTTCTATGAATATGGATGTGTAAATATCTCATTCAAATCCTGCTTTCAGTTCTTTTGGACATATAAGCAGAAGTGAAATTTCTGGAGCATATAGTAATTTTATTCTTAAGTTTTTGAGGAACTGCCATATTTTTCCATAGTGGTGGCCCCATTTTATATTTCCACCAACAGTGCACATGGGTTCCAAGTTCTCTACATGCTCACTGACACTTGATACGTTCTTTTTTTTATTATAGTAGTGATCCTAATGGTTTTGAGTTATAAATTTATAACTAGAAAACTTATGAATTGAAAACCATACAATTTTCCAAGTTCAGAATATTTTCCTTCTGTTACTAATTATATACCTGACCTTATACACATCCACTTCACCTCTTCTTTCCATTTTTCTAACACATTAATTAGAATAATACATATCCTAAAAACAAGGTTTTTAATATTATATGTGATATGATTATATGTGATATATAGATATGGTATGTAGAGAGATAGGGATATAAATAGAGATGATTATATGTCATGGATGATTATATGTGATTGAGTCCTTATGTATAATAAGATATAGTAAACAGAGATAGGATAACTTCCTTGGCAAATTTCCCTATATAGCTGCCTTCTTTCTCTGTCTCACTCCCCATTTCCCTGGGATCACCTCTCAAATTAACTCCTTCGCTGGAGTCCTTGTCTCAGGGTCTGCTTCTAAGGGAACCAAACAAACACAAGTACCTAATCATTCTTAATTATACAGAAATCTTATTTATTTAAAGTTTAAATTAGAAGGAGTATATTTGATGGGCCTGGCACAGTTCTTGGCAATTAGATTCTGTTTGTTATACTCATCATAAAGTGTAACAAATGATTCATAATCTTTTATCACTCCCCACCACCATCTCTCCTCCTGGAGGAAGAATGATAGCCCTGGAGAGAGCCCTATGCAAACGGAAGTTGAGAATCTCAGACCTAAGCGAGACCCACAGCAGCACAAGGACCATTTTCTCCATGTCTATTAGCAAATATAAGGGCTATGTTTGACAGTCTCATTTTTCCTCTGTATTTACTCTTCTAATCATCAGAAGATGAGCAGTGATGAAAAATAAGAATAATAGAAATTGGAATTAATTCTGTGTAGGTTTAAAGAGTGTTTGACCTCCCTGAGGCTAACTCCTGGAAAGAATTGTGTAGAGGGTGGATTTTTCTGTTGGTTTGGATGGAATGTGGACTCCATAAAGGTCGGAACCACACTTTTTTCTTCTTTTCCTTTTTTGGGATCCAAAACAGTACTTGGCATATGTGCATGGGTAGAAGTTTTAAAATCCAGCATTGAATCTATAAGCTGTTTATTTCAGTGACTCAGAGTAGCAGCTGACATTATTGACTGTTTACTCTGTGCTGGGCACAATGCTAAATACTTTATAAACTCATGTAATCTCATAAACACTCTGTCCTTTATATGTGGCTGCAAAACAAACCATCCAAAACAAAGTTGCTTAAAACAAAAACAACTAAGCTTCTAAAGCTTGTCATCAGAGGGCACTGGTTTGGGCATATGCAAAGTCACCTGGGCTGACAGTGATTTTAGCAGGTGTCTCTCTGTCTCTTTCCTGATCTCTCTTCCTCTGTTTCTTTCTTTTTTTAAAAAAATTATTATTGTTTTATTTCTTATTATTGAAGTATAGTCGATACACAATGCTATATTAGTTTCAGTGTACAACATAGTCCATTTGACGATGCCATACATTACACGATGCTCTCCATGATGTGTAGTTACCATACAACATTATTACAATATTATTGATTATATTCCCTACATGGTACTTTTCATCCCCATGACTTATTTATTTTTATTTATTTATTTTATTATGTTATGTTGATCACCATACATTACATCATTAGTTTTTGATGTAGTGTTCCATGATTCATTGTTTGCATATAACAGCCAGTGCTCCATTCAGTACGTGCCCTCTTTAATACCCATCACCAGGCTAACCCATCCCCCCAGCCTCCTCCCCTCTAGAACCCTCACTTTGTTTCTCAGAGTCCATAGTCTCTCATGGTTCCTCTCCCCCTCTGATTCCCCCCCTTCATTTTTCCCTTCCTACTACCTTCTTCTTTCTTCTTCTTTCTTCTTCTTTCTTTTCTTCTTCTTTCTTCTTCCTCTTCCTCTTCCTCTTCCTATGTATTATTTGTTTCAGAGGTGCAGGTCTGTGATTCTTTTAGTATCACACCACCTGTTAATCTCCACTATTTGCTGGCTGATTGCCCTATTGTTACTGACAATGCCCTAGGGCATAAATTGCTACTTAGTCTGGGACAGTTATATTTGAGTCCTTCTACTGAGCAGCTTTTAAGACTAATCTTTGGGGTTTGTTCTGACCTGGGGGGCAGTCTCTGCTTAGTTGTTTCTGGGCTCTCTGCTCTGAAGGACTACCTCCATCCCTGGGGAAATTGTCAGAGCTACTGATGTGGAGCTGGAGGCTCAGGATCAGAGTTCAGCTCCTCTGGTAGATATATCCCTACTTTATGAGAAGGGAGCTGTGTGGGGACAGTAGCTTTTGGTCTTCCAGGCTTGTCTGTCCCAGTATGGAACCTCTGCCCTATGAGTAAGCTGCACGAAAACAATTGGGGCCCTATTATTCTTAGCCAGCTATGCCCAAAGTGGAGCCTCTGCTCTATTTGTGGGAGGAGGGAGAAACACAGTTTTGGCCACACTCACCAGAAATTTAGATGCTGCAAGACGCAACTCGAGGTGATGGGGGATTAGAAATGAATACTCCTCTTCCAGGAAAAAAAAAAAAAAGGCCAAAGTCATGCCTCATGTCCCATGATGATGCCACTGTGCTCAGGTTCTTAACAGTGAGCTAAACTGTCATTGCTGCAACCACTACTGCTCTGGACCCTGAAAGTGGCTCTTTCTGCCGCTGCCCTCACTAAAATGGACTTTAAAATGCTCTTTCCTTCCTGATTTTTGCTTCACTAGCTTTAGAACCAAAGTTGAGTGTGGGTGGCTCTGATTTACAGAATCTCGGTTACATACCATAACCTAGCTATAAGAGACGTTGAAGGAGTAATCATTTCATCACTATACTGCGAAGTGAAATTTGCCTTCTACCAATAGTTAAGAGTCTGCAAGTTCCTCGTAGATAGTAGATAAGGAGTACAAATGCTCATTATATGGATCTTTGGAAAGAATATGTTGAATTAATGCATAACAGAACTGAGAATAGTTACTAAGAGAGGTTATACTTGCCTGTTAATGTGGATTTCCCTGAGGTTTCTCTCAAGGATGAAGAGTAGGATCACACTATCCTCATCTTCATAGGTTACCGATGAGGAGAGTGACCTGTTTCATTCTTTTCATGAGTCTTTGTCAGATACCTTCTCTGTGCCAGCCATTGTGTTAGGTACTAGGATCAATGGTGAGGACAAACAGACATGTGCTTGGATTGATGGAGATTATAGTCTATTACAGGATAAGCATGTTAATTTAAAAAAATGTAAACATGTAAGTATCTCATAAGTATGAGAATGTGCAACAGGCATATGACCTAGGAAAAGGATTCAGAGAAACTTATCTGAGAAGGAATGGCTGAACAAAGATCTGAAGGATAAAGAGAAAATAACTTTATAAGAAGGGAGATAGGGATGGCAAATAAAACGTATTCCTCACAGCAGAGGGAAAATACTTGCAAAGGTCATAAGGAGGTTGAGCAAAGGAGCGCCTGGGTGGCTCAGTCATTAAGCATCTGCCTTCGGCTCAGGTCATGATCCCAGGGTCCTGGGATCGAGCCCCACATCAGGCTCCTTGTTCAGCAGGAAGCCTGCTTCTCCCTCTCCCACTCCCCCTGCTTGTGTTCCTGCTCTTGCTATCTCTCTCTCTGGCAAATAAATAAATAAAATCTTTAAAAAAAAAAAAAAGGAGGTTGAGCAAGTTCCCTCTGAAATACTGAAAAGGAGTAGTTGTTGGATGCCAGAGAGGATTTTGTGCAATTTCAGGATGCAAATGGATACAGAGATAAAACAATATTGAGATTTAGAGAGCTTATTAAGGATAGGCACTTTAAAAAAAAAAATTATTATTATGTTAATCACCATACATCACATCATTCGTTTTTGATGTTGTGTTCCATGGATAGGCACTTACCTAAACAACTATAGGAAGTCATTATGGGAAGTCATTGAGGGGTTTCCAGGGGGTTTTCAGAAAAAGAGGCCTGAGTGCAGAGTCAGTCGACACTACTGCCTATTGTCAGTACTACTATGTCTGCTCCTCATCTTCCCGCTCAAGGCTGTTCTGGGAGTTCCAAATCCTTTTTTTTATAAGCTGAAATTTACTCTTCCTCTGTTAATCACATCTGTGTTTTGAGAAGGAAACTCTAGTTCCAGTGAGGAGAATGGCTTAGAGGGTGCATGAGGACACCAGCTGGGGGAGGCTGTCAGACTAGCCTCTGTGAGGGAGGGTGGTGGCTCCACCTGGAGCAGTGGCAATAAAGATAGAAACAAAGAACTCGGTCCTAAGCTGAAGCCAAGGGTGATGATGGACAAGTAGGTGGTGAAGGAGGACAGACACCAGCTCTGTATTCACTGAAGCCCAAATTAATTCTGTGCAAGGGGTGGTAGTGAGAACCTAACCAGATCATACTTTCCCCGAAATTCATTATCTGCTGCTGTTGATTTTAAGCAAAATATATTTAGGTTCTCATTATTCTTCTTTAGTAAAACTCAATGTCCAGTTGATTCAGTAAAATTCTTAACTTCTTTGCATTTCTAAACTTGAAAAGTCATCATCTTTTAAATATTTCAGGTAAAATAGTTATTTACTAGGAATCATATTTTTTGAATCCACAATTATCTCATTAAATATCACTAGCTTTAACATGTTCAAAATCTAAGATCTGTACAACAAATAATATATTTGGTTTAATAAGTATAATAATTTCCTCTAAATTATTTAAGGTGTAGGAGAAAAATTTATTTGAACCAAAAAGCTCTGGTCTTTATTTTTAGATGACATCTCCTCTGGTACAAGTCAGACAGAACTTGTCTGTTATCACGAAGTGAGGCAGCAATCGATTAAGTGCCTTGCTTCCTGTGGAATATTAATATATGTGAACATATATCTATGTTTTTAATTTGTGCATATGGTGTGTGTGTGAGAGAGAGAGTGTGTGCATAGAGAATGCGGCTTGTCATAAAAGAAGTGTGTTTCACCAACAGGTAACCTAAAGTTGAATAATTATACATGTGAGTCTCAGTGGCCAGGAGATGTAATGAGTTGTTGTCTTTGTGGCATGGATTCTTTCTACCCTGATCCCATGCCCCATAGTATCCCTCTCTGGTCTCTATCTCAGTACCTGAAATGTCTTTATGTTAAATAGAAATATGCCTTAGAGAGGTGTCACAGGAAATTTGGGTCAAATCTTAGATGCTTGATGAGATCATAATTACCAGATCTTCTGTATTTGCCAGTGGTGGAGAATAAATCACAGGAGCCATGGGAGCTTTGAGGAATGACATCAAAATCATAAATTTGGGGTCCATGGTTCTTCTGGGAACTACAATGGACAAGTATAGGGTACTGGACACTTGTTAGTGAATAATGATTGTGAGAACAGGTAACCAAAAACAAACTTAGCTAATTTCTCATAATTGTGGGGGCCAGCCCTGCCTACTATCTTGAGAGTCTTCCAAAGGCTTATCAAAGCTCACCCTTTTAGAAACAAATGTGTGTTCCTTCAGAGGACAGTGCTTTTCACAGTATGGTCTCCAGACCATCAGCATAAACATCACCATGGAACAACATTCACCACACGCATTTGGAAGTAAAATATACTACAGAATATTTTAGGGAAATCGGAAAAGAGCTCCGAGTGTATAGTCAGCCATCTTTGGAACCTCTGTACTTCTATGTCTGTTCCTCATCTCCTCCCTCTGGGACTATCCTGGGAGTTCCAAATTCTTTTCCTTTATAAGCTGAGCATTACTCTTACCTGGCATCAGGCACTCAGTCTCACTTTCTACACCTAACCCCTAATAAAAATGATCCAATTATTCAGTCTCCCAGCAAGAGGAAGGCTGATGCTTGTTGTCAACGTAAGCAATTTACTGTACTTCATTCCATTCTCCTACTTCCTTTCCTAGATTAAATGCTACCTGAGAGCCAGGACTGTGTCTGCCTTACCCACTCCTCTATTCCCAACAGTATATCTGGCACATAATTCTGGGAATAAATTGTTGAACAAGTAGATGAATAAGTGCAAAGTTAATGGTTAAATTAGGGGAATATCATCCACCTATGGAAGTGACTAGAGTCTTTGGCTTTATGATATTGTTAGTCAATAAACTCATGGGTTGGTCAGCCCTGCAGGGAGATCATTCAGGGTAATGAGGGGGAAGGAAAGACAATGCACATGTGAAACAGAAAATGGTGATAAGCTAGTGGAGAGTAATATGTGTACTGGGAAAATGTGAGATCCAAGAGCAGACAAGTACAAACTGTGGTTGCAGATGCCTGTGTCAGAAGACTGAAGGCAAAGGAATTTGGGCCCATCCCTGTAAGTGTAATAAGCCACTATAAAATGACATGATACCAACTTTGGCTAATTCTTATGAAGTACCTCCCATATACCAGGCATGTTTATAGACATAATTTATACCTGCCAACTACCTTGTGGGTGGAGCTTAGATATGTTTCAAAGATAAGAGAACTGAGGTTCAGAGAAGCTATGTAATTTTCCCAAGGTCATGGAGCAAGTGAAAGACAGACATGAGCTCCATCCCAGAGTCCCTCACTCCAAGGCCACTGCCCTTGAAAGAAAGATTAATCAGTCAGTAATGTGTGAAGGGCACAACTTTCAGAAAAAAAAAGTTACTGGTCCTAAGGTGGCCCTTAGGGGTAGGTGTGAATGAGAGGGGTAGGTGTGAAACTCTCAGTAGGTTAGGACTGCACATAGCAAATGCTCAAAAAAGCTCAGGCTCCCAGTTCACTATGAATTAACTGACTAAAGGGCAGTCTGTGATCCTTTCTATACTCTTACGGCATCTCCCTTCTCTGGACTGTGAATTGTGTCTCTGAGAAATCACAGCAGGGAAGGCGAGGTGGGAAAGGACTGTTTTGTCCCTGAGTGTGAGCTAATGCTGACACTCCAGTCAGTCCCTAATGATTTTCTTGTCTGAGTTTATACCCACTTTGAGGCTTCTTGATTTCCTGCATGGTCTCTAACCAACACATGGTCCCAGAGTGCAATTGTGACATTAGGGAAGGGTGAGGTAGCAAAACAAAGAGAAAAAGGAGGGAAAAAAGAGGTAGCTATCCACTGTTCAGTGACTTGATCCACATGTTTATATGGACACACAGCAGGGATCCACCTCTGGTGGTCAGACATTTCTATGGGACTCTGCACAGGCCCCAAATCAGTAATGATTAGAGAACATGTTAGGGGCCCCATCAGGTTAGGCTGCCATTTTAAAAAATTTGAATATAGTTGACACACAATGTTACATTAGTTTCAAGTGTACAACATAGTGATTCAACAATCTTATACATTATGCTATGCTTACCACTTGTGTAGTCACCATCTGTCACCATACAATGCTATTAAAACATTATTGACTATATTCTTTATGTTGTGCCTTTTATTCCCATGACTTAGTCATTCTGTAGCTAGAAGCCTGTATTCTTCCTTGGGCACAATGGATGAAGCCACTCCTTCATCCATTGTGCCCATCCGCCAACCCCCTCCCCTCTCGCAACCGTCAGTTTGTTTTCTGTACTTACAAGTCTGATTCTGCTTTTTCTTGGCTTATTCATTTTTTTTCTAGATTCCACGTATGAAGGAAATCATGGTATTTGTCTTTCTCAGTCTGATTTCTTTCACTTAGCATAATACTCTCTAGAGGTCCATCCATGTTGTCACAAATAGCGTGATCCAATCCTTTTTATGGCTGAGTGATATTCGTGTATGTGTGTGTGTGTATCACATCTTCCTTGTCCATTCTTCTATTGATGGACACTTAAGTTGCTTCCATATTTTGGTTATTGTAAATAATGCTGCAGCAAACATAAAGGTACATATTTTTTAAATTAGTATTTTTGTTTTCAGGCTGTCATTTTGATTCAAAGAAGGTAAGAACCACACAGAGGATGTCTCTAGATGTCCACTTTGTCTGGTTAGTCTCTAATCAAGCATGGCTTCTGTTGACAATTCCATGAGGTTTCTTTCTTTCAGTATTCCCAGAGGCATTGCATACTCATAGTTTCTTGTTTACATGGGATATATCACTCTGTCAGCTAAATCTCTCTGCTAGAGATGAGAAATGGCCCTTGTCACTGTTTTAGATGGGTGCTAAGAATGGGGAATATTAGCTTCTACTTGAGTTTCAAGGATAGAACTGGGATATTCATGGAAGCAATGGAAATAATTATATTCACATTATTAATTCTAGATGTATTTCTCATTTACCAATGCACTTTTATGAGCCAGGTACTGGGCTAAATTATTTTTACATATTGTTGTTAATCCTTACCACACACTTGTAAGTAAATGTTATGTTTTCCTGTTTTTCAGTAAAAGAAACTGAGAATTAGAGAACTGAGCTGACTTGTCTAAGATCCTTCAGCTCATACATGGTAAAATTAGGATTAAGACTTCAGTTTATCTGTCTGAAATCTTAATACTTCCTACTGCATCACTCACACTGAAATTTCAATCAACAAAAATTCAGAGGTTGGTTCACAGCGAGGCTTTATTTGAAGTCAGGAAAATTCAGTGTATTCTGTGTGTCCTGTTTCTAGATCATAAAGTGTTGTGGTTGTTTTTCCATAATTGTCATGCCTGATTATTTTTCCACAGAAAAAGTCACATAGACCAAAACATTATATAGTATTTCTATCATATGAGTTAAGAAAATTATAGTCAGGTTTTTTTCTTTCATATTTTACTCTTTAGCCATAAAGTACTAAAAGGTGTGTCTATCTTCAGGATAGTTTCCTTCTCAGAGAGGAGCCAGACAAGGCAGGAACCCAAGTGAGTAGAAACTGGATAATCTTGGCCTCCATAGTATAGACATAAAATGGTGTCATTCCAAAGATCAGAGCATTCCTTATTACATTTCAGTGGAAGAGAAGATCAGCAGAGTGGCTACAAGGTGTAACGAAATGGAAATGACCAGGGCATCAGGAGGCCAGTGATCTAGCCATAAATTTTCCCCTACCTCCCTGAGGCGAGGGAGGTTTCTTCTCTTTGGGTCTCCTGGAGTCTCATGTAAAAAGAATAGTGTGTCTAATTCACATTTATATATTTAAATTTCAGACAAAGTGTCTAGCAAAATTAAATCCTTATTTGAAAAAGAATAAGCATAGGGGCGCCTGCGTGGCTCAGTCGGTTAAGCAGCTGCCTTTGGTTCAGGTTATGATACTGCTCTCTCCTTCTGCCCCTCCCCCACACATGCGTGCACACACTCTCTCTCTCTTTCTCTAGCTTGCTTTCTCTCTCAAGTAAATAAATAAAATCTTAAAAAAAAGAAATAGACTAAGTATAAATACATATGAAAATAAATAAAAATCCAAATCTTCTGAGAATTCTTTATTTGTAGGAATTACCAGCTGATATAGGAACTCTGGAGACAAAATTAACTTTTAGTAAATAAAAGAATATCAGTAATACCCTCAGCTCTGAAATAGGATGAGCTATCCCAGGCAGTAAATTTTTAAATGACTAGTTAATATAGGTTTCTCTTTGAAATACAGCCTGACTACTACAGAAATAAACTTTATTCTGAACACTAGAATATTAATAAATTGAAGACAAGAAGTACTAAGTTGAAACCTAGTTAGTTACAATGACCACAGAATCTTAACAGCACTATTATTGCTTGGGGTGATGTAATCCCACAGCATAATGGAACAGGATGATAAGAATGTCAGACAACAGGAAGACCAGGAGCCATGAACTGGATCCCACACAGTCCTATTAATACAGACTACACTTAGATAAACACATTTTTTTTTGGTCTTAAAAGCAAAATGTCAATTATATTAGAAACTGTATATTAAATGAAAAATCTCTGGTTTAACTGCGTGGCTCAATTAAGCATCTGCCTTCAGCTCAGGTCATGATCGCAGGGTCCTGGGATTGAGCCCAGTGTTGGGCTCCCTGCTTAGCATGGAGTCTGCTTCTCCCTTTCCCTCTCCCTCTGGCCCGCCCCTTGCCCATGCTCTCTCTCTCTCTCTCTCTCTCAAATATTTTTTTTTTAAAAAATAATAAATGCAATATCTCTGAATGTTGATGGTCAAGGGAAATGAATTGTTGCACTGCAGACACCAAGCAAATATGGTAGTCTCCGATCATGCAGATGTAGTGGACGAACAGCAGTGTCTTTGGATCAAGTTAGGGCAGAGCCTCTATTGTTGAACAGACAACAAAGGATTGTAAAGGGCATTGAGGTACAGTACTTGGGCAAGCTAGACAGCAAGGAATATCCACTGATAGAAGTCAGTGTCCAAAATACCAAAACAGGGTGTTAGAAAACTGAAGTTTGTAATATGAGAATTCACAGGAAAGCAAATTATACAATTTTTGAGTGTCACCTCATAGTTTCTTAAAAAGTCAAGGATAATAAAACCTGTTACCTGATAATTATATTTTGGGAGTACCCCTAGAGAAACCTGCCCACATGTGGACACAAAGACATCCGTGAGAGTGTTCAAAATTTATTTAAACATTGAAGCTATCTAGATTTTCATTAATGATAAATGGGTAAATAAATTGGAGTATGGCCACACAATGGGACACTCTTCAGCAGAGAACACAGCTTCAGTAGAAGAGCATATCCAAGGTTGGGGGTTCCCCAGCAAAGAGACCCTGAGTCACACATTTCCCACAGGAAGTTTATTAGGGATTGCTCTTGGGAAGGAGATGTTCTGCCATGACGCAGTCACAGCAAAGTCCTCAGTTAATCCCATGTGGAACTCTGACGTGGGTACAGCTTTCCAAAATTAACCAAAATTCAGACAAAGGGGGCCACACCTTTGTATCTTAATTACCTGTTCAGTGGATAGTTGTTCCTGGGGAAGAGTCACCAGGCATACGGCAGATCCCTTTGGCTGAGGGCACCCCTTGGAGAGGGCATCCCCTGGAGAAGGTGCCTCCTGCAGAGGGTCTCAGCTGAGAGCAATCAGCAGCCAACATATCCAGTTGCTGAAGGAAGGACTGGCTAGCTCAATTCTGGAAGTTCTGAAGGAAAATCTGAGCAGCATACCAGAGCACCCAGAATTGGCATGTAATAACCTGATTTATTTCCTAACATAATGTTGATGCAAAAAGTTGCTTAAGAATACAGAAAAATGCAATGTAATAACTGTATAACATTTAAAAACATGAAAAAACAATAATGTATGTTGTTAGACCTCCATGAAGAAGAAACATTCCATATAATAGTTACCAATGAGCACAAAAGGAGATGTATTTAGATGTTCACTACCTAGGTGTCAGGATGGCATATTTAATGATTTGTACTATTCTACAAATGTTTATACATTGGATATATTTCATTGGAAAATCTTAAAAGTTTAATTTGAAAAAATAAAATAAGATTTCTCATATTTATCCATCCATGCATTCATTCAGTAAATATACTTTTTTTTAAGTGAGCTCAAACTTAGAAATAAGCCTTCTTCTAAATGCTAAGAGAGAAATAAGAGAAGTACAAGGTATTTGTCTCTTACAGCTCAATAAATCTGGAGAAAATATGAACTAAGAGAAATATCAGATATTATCAAGTTTGGGATATCCTAAAGAAATTCTATTAGATCATTTCATCTGAAGGCTATTATTAATGGTTGTCAGTCAATGATAAAGGATTCTGTGAAGAAATGAGCCTAGGAGAAGTTCAGTGAAAAAATATGAAGTATGTTTCTGTGCTGCAGGAATTTTCAGAGCCTTTAGAATATTAATGGTTACTCTCTAAGCATAGATATAGGGGATGTTAGAA
The DNA here is from genome assembly GCF_004348235.1 of Phoca vitulina. Lineage (NCBI taxonomy): Eukaryota > Metazoa > Chordata > Mammalia > Carnivora > Phocidae > Phoca > Phoca vitulina. The sequence continues at coordinate 5,713,420 of NW_022589731.1, read as the reverse complement.
TACATTTTCTCAGGTTATTTTGATCACTGAATTCTTGTGAGTATTGCTTTGTCTTGCCAAACACATTTTGGCAAACACTAGTCTGAGCCAATGCTATTAATATGTAAAACAGGAAACTAAAGCATGGCGATATGGAGTGATTTATCCAAGGTCACTCAGCTGATTAGTGAGTGATACCAGAGAGCCAGCAAAGAGGAGAGAGAGTGCTCATTGAATAGCATTCGCCCAAATACATCTGAAAAACAGGCAGCCACTTTTTACAGCTTGCATGATGCTAATAAAATGTGCCCATCGTTAAAACCAAATAGAGAGTAATGTGCAATACATATGACTTTTTTTCATATTTTTAAAGATGTCCATCGTCATTAAACAACAGACAGAAAACCCTGAAACAGATTATGGCAACAATGATACTATTCTTTTGTTAAATGCCTTTTAGACATCTGGAACTCATAGGAGTAGCTTAACATTGCTAATGGGATTATCCTCTTGCATGTACATTACTTAATAATATGCATGTTGCTGTTAAATTATGTTCATAGATTGTCAAAGGAGAATGGAACCTTAGGGATCTCTTACTCTAAACTTTAGTCATTTTTCAGAAATGGAAACTGAGACCCAGTTTGGGTAAACAACAAGGTCAAATGACTATTTTGTGGCAACACTGGGCTTGAGACCCTGGGTCTCCATAGTTCTCGAGAAAAGTGCTTCCAATCATGTATGAGTGTGTATAACGATGCCAAATTACTGGAGGTTGTTCACAGGGTGCCACACTGAGTTTTGATTTAGACTTCTATTAGGTTTTTCATGAAAGATAGTGATTCTAGAAATAAGGTGACTTGTCATCCCCTGGAAGCTAGGGCCCCTGTTTAAGGAAGCCAGAATGTGAGGACTTTGGTCTTTGCCATCTGGGTGAGGCGAGAGGTAGAGAATAGTTGTTTATTGCATGCATGAGTCATCAGACACAAATCCCCGCTGAAGAAATATTTCCACATAGATCTTGCTTACCCCCTTCAGGGGGAATAATAGCTTTGCTTTCTTATCTATAAATGTCAACAGTGCTGCAAAGCATAAATAAGAGCAGTAATCAAAAGAAATATGAAGATGATCCAGCTCAGAACAAAAGAACGGCAGATGGCAGATTCAGCTTCTCCTTAGAATATACAGTGAAGGGAAATATTGAGGTGCATATTGTTATTCTGATTTTTGATTATAGGGGAAAGGCAAATCCAAGAGTGTTGCTCCTCAGCCACTTAAACATTTGTCTTTGGGGAGGCGTGGTGTCACCAAGAAGGCTCATAATGTAAGAGGAAGAACCCCATTGACTCTATTAACTGCACAATAACTGGCTGCAGCTGCCTTACCACTGAAGTCCAGAATGATCCTGATTATAATACTTCCTTACTTCCTTTAATAATAAATGTGTCCATTTATCTGTAGCTCCTAGATTCTATCACCTTGCCTCTCTACTACCAGTAAAATAAGAAAGCCCATCTCTAACTGGAGGACTTTCTCATGGTCATGCCTGGCCTACAAAGGAAAGAAAACATAGATAACTTCAAGGTTGAAGATGCTCTCCTTACAAATATATTTATCATTTTCTTAGAGAAGGAGAGGTCTTCTGAGCCTTCCCAGGGAATGTAGCTAGGTTATGTCATGAAGAATATTAAATATAATGCATTAAGCAGATCAATAGCCAAATTTTATGTACCCAAGGTCAGGCTGATCGGTTACAGTAAAAAAAGAAAAGAAAAAGAAAAAAATCCTGTCTTGAACAATTATGCATTTGGGAAACAGGAAAGGACTACTGTGTTCCAGTGCAAGCCAGGAATACATTGATTACTTGACCCTGAGATGCTCTTGTTTTATCAGAGGTCTAACGATACTTTGTTTTTCCTAATATCTGAGGTTATCTGATAAGCTCAATATTGTGTTACAGCATCTCTTAAATGATTTCAGTTTTCCCAGAACTACAAGTAGACATTTGTGAACAAGTGAATTGACTACCTATGACAAAAGACCTAGGTGTGGCCTCTATTGCTATAAATTTTTGGAGGGGACATGTACTAGTTAGGGTTCTCGAGAGAAACAGAACCAATAGGATGTCCAAAATTTGCAGAGTGCACAAGCAGGCTGAAGATCCAGGGTGACGACCCAGTCAAGAGCCGTTGTGGTAGTTCAAGTATGAAGGCACTCTGATGGTAAAATTCCCTCTTGCTCAAGGGAAGTCAGTCTTTTGTTCTATTCAGGCCTTAAATTGATTGGATGAAGCCCACCTACAATATGGGGGGGTACAATCTGTTTTACTCAAAGTCCACCAATTTAAATGTTAATTCCATTCAAAAACACCCTCATAGATACATCCAGAATAATGTTTGACCATATATTTGGGCACTGCACCCTGCTAAGTTAACAGATAAAAATTAACTATCACAGCCTTTTGGCATTTTGCTTCCCTTTACATCTGTAAGGACAGCCCTTGGGATATAGGCAATGTTGGGGTTCAGAGCCAATGGCCAAGAAAGAATTCTTGAGATGTCTTTGGTGCAAAAAGGTGGTTTTATTAAAGCATAGGGACAGGATCCATGGGCAGAAAGAGCCACTCGGGGTTGTGATGGGTGACTGATTATATACTTTCAAGTCAGGACAGGGTTAAGGATAACAGGGTCCTCCAAGGTATTTTGGAAACAAGGTTTCCAGGATGCTGAAGGGGCTAGCTATTGTTAGGAAAATGTCATTTATTGCTGTTTAGCAAAAACTCAGTCATGAGACCCTTCAGATGTATATTGGTGGGCCATAGGATTGGGGGATGATTACCAACATGTATCCTGTGGGGTAGAGATAAAGGAAGTTTCCAAAGGAATATTTATATGTTAAAGTAAACTTACTGGGATCCTGGGGGCATCGGGCTAAGATTGCCTGTTGCCCTTAGCAAAGTATCAACATCAAGGCAACTGAGTCCCTAGAGGAAGGTCACCCTGCTTGTTTCAAGGACTTGTTGATGGGCTGTAAGTAATAAGGAAATTTAATTTTTCTTTTGTCTTTGTTTCCCATGTCACTTGTATCTAACAGCTTTTGAAAGATCTGGAGATCTTGCTCTCTTACATACAGTTAGATGGGCAATTGAAGGAAAGTCCTGTTTTAGAAAGAATCACTCTAGTCCTACTAGCTGTGCTATTGCATGTTTGGTTTGGTTTTGTTTCTTGTTGGTTTTGTCTGTCTTTCAAATGATGTGTATTTTGTCTAACAACTGACTCTGATTTGGAAACCAGGCAAGGCATCCTGCCTTTTATTGGTGTGACTGATGTTAAGCTTTTGTTAATCCATTTTTAATCTCTTTTAAGGATATATAAATCCTTGTCAGCTGCCTATCTAGCTTAAACCCAAGAATACATCACGTTTAAGTCATCTCCACAAATCCTTGCAGATCAGAGTCCACTGAATGTTCTTTACCATAATGATATCCACCTTACTTTTCATGTTTATGTGCTATCACCTGGCTTCTGCTATTCCAGAGCCCTATCAACCCCATTGATACTAGGGAGCCCAATTTCCTAACAGTATCTCCTACCGTCCTCTCTGGCCTGCAACAAATACCTGTGGCTGAACTTCTCACCAATGTCAATGGCTTCTTCACCAGCACATTCCTTTTCTTAGCAGGGGGAATATCTTTGGGGCCCTCTTGAGGAGCATAGCTAGATGATGATTTTTCAAGTTTATATAATAGTTCCATTCTACCTTTCCAATTTATAAGTCTTTTAATCTCCACCCAGACACTATGTCAAAGCAGTTCTGACATCTCTACTATACTTACTATGGGCTGCTATTTTTTTCCAACCTTCTAAGAGTCATTATAGAAGCATATTAGAACCAGTTCCTGGGATGCTGGCCTGGGTGTGAAGACTTGAGATTCAAGAGAGTGCCCCGATAGACACAAAATCTACTATTAGGTATAATCTCTCAGTTCCTGCCTGGATATATGATTCAGGTCTTCTTCAGTGTATGATCGCTGAGTATAATCCCTCTCTCTCCTTAGCTGGCATGGGATGCCCCAGTAAGGCCATGTTGAGACTTGCTCTTAGTTGTTATTCTGATATCCAGAGGGAAAACCCTGAAGGCGTCTGTCTCACTTGAAGTCTCCACATAGTCTTTGGCCAAAAGATGAGCTGTGGGCCTGTAACAAGGTGAAGCAGTCTGCTTCTCCAGGCCCAGAGGCTCCAGGGCAACCTGGAGTTTCAGTTTACAGGTAAGTGTAACCATATGTCCCAACCCAAGTCTAAGTTTTCCACTTACTCCCCATCAAGGTGCTGATTTGGGCATTAGAGACTTATCAAGCCTATAAATTCAGCCTTCTCTCAGGTTCGACTGCTTCTATAATTACGTCCAGTCCTTGGTGGTCACTACAGTTTGTTCTCTTGCCACTGGGGAAGGACACTTTAAATGCTGCCATGTAAGCCACCAGGATTTCCTATATTACCTTACATTGTTAATCGGTCACATTTGTCATGTCCTTTCTTTAGTGCTTCAGTGATGCTCAGCAGCAATCTCCCAGTTCTACTGCCCTTTATAATTTCTACTTTTCCCTTACCACTCAGATTCCAGCAATACCCCACAACCCATCCTATCAGTACCCTGCCCCAGCTGAGCAGAGATAAAAGCCCCAGTTATTGCAGTGCTACTGAGTGCCTTGGGTTACCAACATTCCCTTTCTACCATAATGGGTTCCTCATTGCCTGCTGGCCAATGAGTGCTCTAACTCCAGAATCCTTTTCTTAGAAGTACCAGCTGTCTTAGGTCAGATTTTCTAAAAGAAACCTGCAAAATTAGAGTGCCTCTTTGAGAGGTTTAGTAAGGAAATGTTCCCGGGAAGAAACTAGTAAGTGAGTGGGGAAGGTACGTTAATAAAGAGAAGCCAAACTACGACTCAGTTTCAGTTGAAAACCCATCCTTAATCTGAACTCATGAGAAGTACTAGATTCTAAAAAACTCTGATTTGTCCTAGGTTGACAAAAGAAAGTTGAGCTTTTATCCCCCCCACCCTTATCAAGTATTTACTGGTTGCGAGCTGCCGCAGACCAGGCAGAGTGGTATAACTCGCTGGAATTTCTAGATCTCCATAAAAGCAAATGCCCCTTGTAGCCCAAGAGTATACTCTAAAGAAAGTTATGGGTGGAAGCCCTTTGCAGGAAAGCTCATAGATGCATGATTGCAGAAGAGTAGTAAAGGGGATCCAAACAGACCTGGGAAGAGCACAAGCAGCATCTGCTCTACTTTGAAGGTTTTTCTGTCACCCAGAGAGCACTATGGCACCATAGGCTTGGGTTAATACTGATGCCTGGGAATTTGCATGACATTACCCATGTTTTACATCCATATGTCTTTTGTATTCATAATATCCAAGTAGGAGAGGCAGAAGGATATTATCTCTTATGATTGATGAAGAAACACAGTTACAAGTAATTAAATTAGTTAAGAACCACAGAAGGGCCAAAGCCCCAATCATCTGACTCTGTCTATGTCTCTGGTTCTCCCATTACTGGGTTCACCATAGTCTATATTTGAGCATCCCCCAAACAGATTATTCACTTGTCCAAAGTAGCTTTCTCATCTAAAAGTCCTTTTACTTGCCATAAGTCCATTTTCAACAAAATTTGTGTTCCATAACACACCAAATATCGAATATTAGTGTGATCAACACTATCCTAGGAGACACAGGTGACACAGAAGAGGACAAGAGGAACTTTTTTGTCTGTAAAGAGCTTATGGTCTGTTACTGGTTGAATTGTTCCCCTAAAATGATATGCTGAAGTCTTAAATCCCAGTACCTGTGAGTGTGACCCTACTTGAAAATAAGATCTTTGCAGGTTTAATCAGGTTAAGATGAGGTCATTAGGGTGCGGCTTCATCCAATCTGACTGGTGTCTTTATAAGACAGCTGTGAAAGGATGCGCTGGGGGAATCCCATATGATGACAGCAGTGAGGGAGGTGAGTCAGGTGCAAGCCAAGGAACAACAGCAGTGATGTCCTCCACTAGAAGCTAGGAAGAGACAGGAAAGGATGCTCCCCAGCCTTCCGAGGGAGCATGGCCCCACTGTCACCTTGATTCAGACCTTCTCCAGAACTTGGAGACAATTGAATATCTATTTTTCTAAGCCTTCTAACTTGTGGCACTTTGCTATGGCAGCCCTGGGAAACCAGTACATGTTCTATGTGGAGAGACAAGAATAACACGCATGCCAAGACCCAGCAGATGATGAGCATAAGGAGGGAACATTAAAAGACTTACTGTAGAATCTTGAGTGTCCATGAGGTGTAGGTGCGAACTTTGCGTAAGTCATTTGCTCTCCTTGAATCTTAAGTTGCTCAGGTAAGATGTCCTCTTCCCTCCCGCAGATGTAGCACCAAGTCAAGCAAAGGAGCAGTTAGGCAATGGAAAGTGAACAGTACTTCCCACCTAACTTCTGTTTTAACTTGAGGGGAGAGATTTACATTATTACTTTTTAATTCGGGTGTAAAAGCAAGTCGCTTTCTATTTCTTTAAACACATTTCAAAAGCAGTCCAAAGATACAAAATGCTCTCTGGAGTTGGACTACATTTAACTTCTCTTTGCATATTTCCAGGAACTCACAGGCATTTGGTTTTTAAGATTCTTTACTTAACTGACAAATATTCCTATACCTGTGCCATACTAAAGGGAAGAGAGAGATAAATTGAGAGGGGAATATTGTTACAACACTTGGATGATGACAACTCATAAGGAAAAAGCGACACCACATTAAGAAGACTAAAATTGGTGCACAATTGTTGGAAATCACTTATGCCACTGGAATACTTTACCAAGTTCCCGCGCATAAAAGAGAGATGTTTGGACACAAGCTCTCCCTGAGAGTGAGAAGTTCCAAATATATTCACAGTTGTCTCCCCTCAGAGTTTAGGTTTTGCTCCAGAGCCAGTTTCAGAGGCTTATTTCAAATAAAAGATTTTACTCAATCTGTAATGAATTGAGATTCCAGCAGGTAAATCTCATTGAGGGAAATTGCTTCCTGCAATGATATGATTCATTCATTCACATCTATGAGCTATTTAGAGGAAATTATCCATGGGATTGTATCATTAGTTTAAAAGCTGCTTCAATTGTTTTTCTGTCAGTATAATTTTAAAACATATTAGTGTATTTGTGGGGAAAAATGTATTTGAAAACACAACTAACTCTTTCCATATTGTTAAAATTGGGATATCAGAGATTTTTTTTCATTTGTAACCAGTTTCATGAATAAAATTGACAAGAGTTAGCCTTCTGCTATGTATATCATAAGACGTAGTTTCTTGTTAATTCTTCTATTAGAAAAACTTTTCTGAACTCTGCTTTAAGATTGGTCATCTGGATATATCAATTCAGTTTCTAAGTTCCATATGGAATTTGAGCTACCATTCCAAATTCCAAATGGAATAGTTTTCCTCTGGGCTGCATATGAAATTATTTTTGCTAATAGGACAAAAATAGAAAATTATATCCATGAAGGAAATATTAAGACACTGGAGAAGTAAGCAATGGAGACATTAGGCCAACATAGCATGTCATCTGGGTTTTCTTGATGGAATTTTAAATGTCAACAGAAGCAAGTAAATAAACATGTAAAGAAATACCCCAAAGAAGGAAAGGATGGAATATTGAAAGAAAACTTAATTGAAACATATTATGTAAGCTTTTGCTTCCAATAAGCAGAACATCTTTAGCTTTTATTCTGTTTGCTTTGTTTTGTTTTGCTTTCTTATGTCTGTTAGTATATGTGGGGGAAAATGGGAGTTTTTCTTTTTCTTCCCTAGACTATTGGTATAAAATTTAATATATAAAGTTTGTCTGTAGTAAGTAGTATATAGTTGATCTTTGCTTTTAAATAGTCTAAAAATCTTAAACTTTCACTTGGAATAATTCACTCAGCTACAATTAATGTAATTAATGATATAGTGAGTTTGTAACTCCCACCTTTATTTTCTATTTGGCTTATGTTTGCTGACTTTTTTTTTCGCTTTTTATTGTCCTCATTTGAATTAATATATTTTAATTTACTTTATTCTAGTAATGTGTTATTTTTTATAATTTTATTGGATATGTTGGAAACAACAGAATGCAATATAAAGCAAATTGCTTTATATATGTAATCCTTGACTGATTACAACCTAATGAAAATCACTACTTTATCATTTGCTCTATTAGAATATCAACATTTTTAAACAGAATATACATTTTTTAATTATTTTTTCACTGGCTATCTCTTTCTAAGTTAGAAATTATTTTCTTTCACACTTTGACTACTTTCTCAACCTAAGGTATTGAGAAATTAGTTTTGTTGTTGTTCTATTGAAGATAATGACTTTTATTCATTTTGTGTTGCATTTAATATTCTTTCTTTCTTTTTGGTTTTCAGCACTGTTTGCATAATATGCCAAAGTGTGTATTGTGTGTGTGTGTGTGTGTGTATCATGTCTAGTGTTTGCTGAGCTCCTTGAATTTTTAGGTTTATATCTTTCATTAGTGTTAATATTTTTTTCAAGCATTTTATCTTCAAATATTATCCATTCTCTCTTCTCTAAATGTGACTCTTCTTATTCTTATAACTTCTTGGTATGCCTCAAATATCTCTTTTATTCTGGTTTCTTTCTGTCTTCTACAATTTATTATTGTTTATAAAATTCTATTTTGGAATTTGTGGGAATTGGTTAGATTTTTGAGTTCATGAATGCTTTGTCCAGTTAGCTGATAAATCCATTGATTGGTTTTTCCTTTTCTTCCTCGCTTCAACTCAGGTACGAATTATATGCAATAGAATTCAACAATTTAAAGTGCATGATTCAATGGATTTTGATGAATATATAGTTTTTTAATCACCACCTTAATCATTACATGTAACATTTCCACCCCCCCAAAATATTTCCTGTGTAGCGTTCATCTCCCCTTTCAGTCTTTGACTACTACCAATATGATTTCATTCATTATAACTTTGCCTTTCCTAAAAATTTGTATTGATAGAATCCTATATTTGTATTTTATATCTGGCTTCTTAGTATATTCTTTTTAAATTTTAATAATGATCTTGAATATATCATTTATTTGTTATTAATGGGTAGCGAGCTCTTGTATGGATATATAACAACTTGTTTATCCATTCACATGCTGATGAACGTTTATGTCGCTTTCAAATTTGTCTATTATGAATAAAGCTATTATCAACATTTTTGCATTTTTGCATGAGTCTCTGCATGGATATATATTTTCATCCTGCTTAAGACAATAACTAGGGAGAATGTCTGGATCATTTCATAGGTATATATGTAACTCCTTTTTTTCAGCTTTATTGACATATAATTGACAAATAAAATGATAATGTTTAAAGTGTACAACATGATGCTTTGATATGAGTATACACCATGAAAGGGTTTCTACAATCAAGTTAATAAACATATCCATCACATCCCTTCACACATTTCCTTCTTATATATTTTTTTTTGCTAATACTTAATTTCTACTCTCAGCAAATTTCAATTAAACAATACAGTATTATGAACTATATCACCATGTTATACATTAGATCCTCAGACCTTACTCATCTTATAACGGAAAATTTGTACCCTTTTATCAGGCTCTCTCCATTTACCCCACCCCCAGCCTCTGGAAACCACCTTTCTGCTCTGTTTAATAAGTTTCCTTAAAAAAAAAAAAAAAAAGATTCCACATATTTAAATTCAATTAGCCAAGTTATAGTACATCATTAATTTTTGATATAATGTTTGATGATTCATCAGTTAAATAAATAAATAAAACAATAATGATTCCACATATGAGTGACAGTGTGCAGAAACTGTCTTTCTCTGTCTGGTTTATTTCACTTAACATGATGGCCTCAAGTTTGATTCAGGATTTTCTTCTTTTTAAGGTTGAATAAGATTCATAGTGTGTTTGTATGTGTGTGTATATATCTATCTATATAAAACTTACTAAACTTCTTAAAAATTGCCCAACATTTCTAACATGGTTTGTTCTATTTGATGTTCAATGTATGAGAGTTTCAGTTGCTCCAAATTCTCACCAACACTTGGTATTGTGAGTCTTGTTAATTTACTACATTCTTACACTGTGGTATTCCATTATGGTTTTCATTTCTAATAGACAATTATGTTGAAAATCTTTTCATATGCTTATTTGACTCCCATATATCTTCTCTGGTCTTAAAATTTGTAACTAATTTTTAATTGAGCTGTTTTATTTATTTTATTTATTTATTTTTTTGAAAGATTTTATTTATTTATTTGAGAGAGAGAATGAGATAGAGAGAGAGAGCATGAGAGGGGGGAGGGTCAGAGGGAGAAGCAGACTCCCTGCTCAGCAGGGAGCCCGATGCGGGACTCGATCCAGGGACTCCAGGATCATGACCTGAGCCGAAGGCAGTGGCTTAACCAACTGAGCCACCCAGGCACCCCGAGCTGTTTTCTTATTCTTGGATTTCAAGAGTTCTTTATATATTCTGATATAAGTCATTTATCAGATAAGCCAATATTTCATCCCCGTTTGTGGTTTATATTTTCATTTTCTTAATAGTGTCTTTTGAAGTCCCATTTATCAATATTTCCTTTTATGGATCTTGCTATTGTTACTATACCCAGGAAAACCTTGCCTGAAACAAAAATGTGCTCGTATGTTTTCACCTATAATTTTTATAGTCTTAGGTTTTACACTTAAGTCTATGATCCATTTAGAGTGAATTTTTTAAAAAGATTTTATTTATTTGCCAAAGAGAGAGCAAGAGAGAGAGAGAGGAGGAGAGAGAGTGCAAGAGTACAAGCGGGGCAGGGGGGGTGGCAGGCAGAGGGAGAAGCAGGCTCCCTGCTGAGCAGGGAACCTGATGCGGGACTCTATCCCAGGACCCTGGGATCATGACCTGAGCAGAAGGCGGACACTTAACCGACTGAGCCACCCAGGTGTCCCTAGAGTGAATTTTTGTATGATGAATTAGGAGCCAGAATTCCTTACTTCTTTTGTTTTTTTGCTCATATATATCCATTAGTTCCAGGACCATTTGTTGAAATTATGATTTTTTTTTTTAAAGATTTTATTTATTTATTTGACAGAGAGAGAGATAGCGAGAGCAGGAACACAAGCAGGGGGAGTGGGAGAGGGAGAAGCAGGCTTCCTGCCGAGCAGGGAGCCCGATGTGGGGCTCTATCCCAGGACCCTGGGATCATGACCTGAGCCGAAGGCAGACGCTTAATGACTGAGCCACCCAGGTGCCCATGATTCTTTTTTTTTTTTTAATTGTCTTTGTACATTTATCAAAATCAATTGACTTTATGAGTGTGAACCAATTTTTAACTTTTTACTTTGTTCCTACTTTATCTATTTTCTAATACTAGACTGTTTTGGTTGTTTAGATTTATTTTAAAAGTCTTGATATCAGGTAGTTTAGGTTACCAACTTCTGTTTTGAAGTTGTATAGGCAATTCTAGATACTTTGCATTTCCTTATGAATTTTAAAACAAAACTTGTCAGTTTTCTACCAACTAATGCCTGCTGAGATTAGGTTTGTGTTAAACATATAGATAATTGTGGGGAGAATTGACATCTTAACAATATTGAATCTTCCAATCCATGAATATGACATAAATTTCCATTTATTTAGGTCTACTATAACTTCCATAAGCAATATTTTCTGGTATTCTGTATACAGGTTTTGTGCATCTCTTGTCAGATTTACTTCTGAGTATTTTGTATTTTATTGTAAGTGGTATTTTTTAACTTGAAACTTTTATTTTTCATTCTATTGAAAACACAATTGAATTTTTTGTATGTTTATCTTGTATTTTGATGATGTGTGTCTGAACTTGTCAGTTTTTTTCCTGTGTTTCATTTTAGATAGTTTCTATTACTATGTCTTTAAGTTTACCAATCATAATTTACCATTAATCTCTTCCATTATAATTTTCACCTCAGACATTATCATTTTCATCTCTAAAAATTTGATTTGGATATTTTTTGTATCTCCTATGCCTCTACTTAGCAGGTACACCTTTACTCTAGCCCCTGGAATATATGCAATATTTTTGTAATAGTAATATTTATAATAACTGTTGCAATGCCATTGTCTATCAAGTTTGTCATTTGGGTCATTTCTGGGTGTGTTTCTATTGATTAATTTTTCTCCTGATTATGGGTCTTTTTTACTACCTCTTTTCATGCCTGATAATTTTTTATTGAATATCATACTCTACAAGTTTTACCTTCTTACATGCTGGATGTTTATAGAAGGGGAGGAAGATAAGTCATCAGCCTTCCCTGAATCTAAAGGAGGTTATGTGATGTAATTCTGAGCAGTAAAATGTAAAGATCAATTTGATATGAAATATATTTTGCTCCATAATAAAATGAGATTTACAAAGGAAAACCCACATTTTCTCCCTGCCCTCATTTTCCAGTTCTAGACTCTATTGCATGAGAAACTGATGCTTGGAGGAGGGAATCATTTTGCAAATATAAGAAGTAACTTCATCAACATACTGAGGATAGAAGAGTAGAAAAAACTAGGTCTTATATGACATTGTTGTAACACCATATCATGCCTACAGGTGTCTAATTTTGAATTTAAGTTTAACTTTAAATGCCATTATAGATTAGGCCATTATTCTTTGTTATGGTTGTATTGATGTTACATACATTCTAAAATCCCCTAAATGTTTTAGGCACATGTTATTTTATGGGATAGAAACGGGCTCAGGTCTGCTGGGGCAGCAATCTTTGGTATTGAGAGGCCTTACTGTGTGTTCCTGGAAAGGAAGTCTAATTGATCATAGATGCAAAAAAAAGTTTAATTTGATAATTCTCTCATGGATATGCTGTGAATCATATTATAGAAACACAGAATTGGAAATTAGATGCCAAAACTCAAATTATCCTCAGAAAATATAGCTCAACCTCTCCTATCCTTGAAACCTCTCCATAGCAATCTACAATACCTCATACATTGAAAAATATCATGAAAGTCTAAAGATATTTCTAGCTGTTCAGAATACTATATAAGTATAATTTCTATAAAATCTTTAAAGTAACTATAATTATAAATATGATTATGTTATCTCACTGAGCAAAATTTGCAGAAGCCATCCCTAAGTCCCATTATATATATATAAAATATGCTATATATATATATATATAATATGCTATATATATATATATATATATATATATATATATATTCCATAGCTTTCTAAGTGTGATGGCTTTCTTGGTAGTTCATGCCTGTCTTCGTAGAGCTTCTTTGGTCATGAATCAGGAAACAACATCACAATTTCCACTTCTACCCTATTTGATAAGGTTTTATGTAGAACAATGGTATAAAGGTTGGGTAGGTGAAATTGGTGGCTTATAAAATCCTGTGAGAAGTATTAAGTCCTATTTCCTATATGACTTAATCATACCTAATACTAGAGTTTTGTGTACTAAATAAGATGTGTAAAATAATTAAGATCATATGTGTGAAATACTTATACAGTGTCTGGCCCATATTATGAGTGTTTAGGAAAGAATATCTATATCTATAAAGAGGAAGGAAAAGAAGAGAATGCCCTACCTAATTATTTTTATTTCACTTTTCTTTCCATTTTTCGATTTAAGAGAAAAATCATTCCCAAAATTCTAATTCAAATAGTCACAAAATTCAACATTCTGTCCAGAATAATTTTTATTTTATTTTTTTATTTTTTATTTTTCTAAAGATTTTATTTATTTATTTGAGAGAGAGAATGAGACAGAGAGAGAGAGCATGAGATGGGGGAGGATCAGAGGGAGAAGCAGACTCCCTGCTGAGCAGGGAGCCTGATGCGGGACTCGATCCCGGGACTCCAGGATCATGACCTGAGCCGAAGGCAGTCGCTTAACCAACTGAGCCACCCAGGCGCCCCCTGTCCAGAATAATTTTTAAAAGGACAATTTCACGGTTTGCTTTTCTAACTATATGGGAATAAAGTATACCTATATGGAATCTGTTCAGGGATAACTCCTTCAAAGCATTTAAGATTGAAGGACCAAACAGTATGGAGATCTAGTGACACAGTGGCAGTGGCTATTTCTTTCCTTTTCCTTGACACTTGGGAAGAACATGACCATGGCAGGGAGAAGGCAGAACAAACAGAAACAAATGTCAACAGGAAGATAAAGGAAAGTTTTTCCCCCATCTCCCAAAACAAGTGTGTGTGCATGCACACACACACACACACACACACACACAGAGTTGTTCCCTTATGGCTCTTTTGTCTGGACTCTGGACACTTCTCTTCCCTCTAAGGTATCCTTCCTTTTCCACGAGGCATGGCCTGTGTTTGCAGCTGAACAGCCTTATTCCTCCTTGCAGAAGATTGGGAATTCAGAGGACCCTTTCCCTTTGAACTACTCTTCGGATTTTGTGTTGTCAATATGGGGGCTGTGGGACACCATGCCTCATATTCTTGGAAATGCTCTAGTTCTACCTGAGAATGTTCACACAACAGCACTATAAGTTTAACAAAGGATGTTGCAACCATACACTGGATGTATATTACCCTAAGACTGAGTCTTACATGCAATAATCAAGATTTTATCTTTACTCTGGTGTCATTTCTTACTTTAAGAACTTTTGCCAGTTGGAATAGTTAAAACTTACAGTTTGGTCCATTCCCACAGGATTCATCATTGCCTTCCTCCACTCTCTATCTGTATCCATTTTTGTCCATAGTGAGAAACTAGGCTCCCAATATTATCAATACTTTTGCTCATTTGTGCAAATGGATAGTACAGTGAAATAGTTTCATGATTGTGTCAGCCATACCACTTAAACTCAAAGCAGAGTTGAGTTTACTTCCTCCCATCCCAAATGAGCATGTATAATTAAATTAGTATAAATCTGTGTATAAAAAGTTACCTAGATTAAGTTTTTTTGCTTTATTTATTTATTTTTAAAGATTTTATCTATTTATTTGACAGAGAGAGACACAGCGAGAGAGGGAACACAAGCAGGGGGAGTGGGAGAGGGAGAAGCAGGATTCCTGCCAAGCAGGGAGCCCGATGCTCGATCCCAGGATCCTGGGATCATGACCTGAGCCGAAGGCAGATGCTTAACGACTGAGCCACTTAGGCACCCCAATTTTTTTGTTTTATATTTTCATTTTTCCTGGAATATAGCTATATTATCCTTTTGAGACTGAGTTGGGTCCGTTTGTCTTGGTATGATTTGCTTTAGCTCTCTTTTCTTTACAGATTTAGTAGAGTTTTGTACTTGTATTTGGCTTTTCTTAGAATATCAACATGTTTCCATAAATTAAAATAGATATTTATGGCATCCCTCGGTATAAGTGTATCCTTTTTGTATTATATATCACTCATTTCCTTACTTCTTCCATCCATCCCCCAAATCCTTGTGAGGTCTCCGTTATTCTGAATGGGTGCAAAACATCAAGATGCCAAATAGAGGAGAAGCTGAATTACAGGCAGAGAAGAATTTTGAATTCTTGGGAATAACCCAGAATAAAATGGAAAGAAAGATAGAATTGATAGGAGAAGAGGCAAAAAGTTGGTGAAAGCTGTGCAGCACAACTTAATCCTGTCTCTTTCTGGTCCCCTCTGGAACTCAAAAAACCATCTGACAGTTCTACTAGTGCCACAAGAACAGACTGCATTTCATGTCAAGTTGAGAGTTCTTACGGAGAGAGAGTGCATCACAAAGATGCAGAAAATTAGTGATTCTTAATACAGAATCAGAAGTAATACAGAATCAGAATTCTCATGGTATTTTGTTGAACTTTTGGAGGACACATACATCCAATTAGAGGTTTAGATTAGTAATTAAATTTGTTTACATTATTTTTACCTGGGCACTGAGAGTAGTGAAGCCCTCAGTGGCCATCTGAATTGCAACAATAAACAGTAAAAAATAAGTAGCATCATACAGAAGCACTTTGACATACTAACTTAAAAATGGGGGGGTGCCTGGGTGGCTCAGTAAGTCAAGTCATGATCTCATAGGTCATGGGATGGAGCCCTAGGTCAGGCTCTGTGCTGGACATGGAGTCTGCTTGAGATTCTCTCCCTCTGCCCCTCCCCCTACTCTCTCTCTCTCTCTCTCAAGTAATTCTTTTTAAAAATGGACTCAAGGATGGTATCACCCCATCATCCAGCAAACATATGCTCTTAGGAATGTATATGTGAAAACATGCGGGATGAAGAGAAACTGTAAACTGAGGGAGGCCAATTTACACTACCATTATTGGCAATTATATAATAATAGCTAATAGTTTTATATATAAAACCCATAATAATAATTTGGAATAATTTGAAATAGCTACTATGGATTTGTCTGTGTATGGGTACATATCAAGAAATCAATGTTCAGAGGGACAAAGTAACTTGTCTGCAGTGAGCTAATAAATAGCAGAATTAGGACTTAAAATAATGAAATTTGATCCCAGAGCACAAGTAACTAACCACTTTTCTGGTGCGTCTCAATGTGTTACTACATCTGGCTAGATGGAATGTGCGACAAGCAGAGATGACATTTGGAGAAAGACTATGCAAATAAAAAAAAAGATCAAGGGATAACTGAGAAAACCTTTCAGTGCTTCTATTTTTCTGCCAAAAAAATAAAAGAAAGAAAGAAAGAAAAACCTAAAACAAGAACAAAAAAAGAATATCAGCCAAGAAATAAATCATATGTGTAGGTGACACTTGTAGTAGTCCCTTGAACAGCTTCTATATTCCAGAAGGTCATCAGTTTGTGTCTTTTCTCTTGTCTAGGACAAGAGTTGCTCTTTCTAAAAGAACTAAAGAAAATGCATAAAAAAGAAAAATAAAACCAATCTTTACAAAACATTTATAATATATATTCTGTTTTAGAGGAAAAAACAGCAGGTAATTTTATTTTATTTTTTTTCAAATTTTGCCCCAAGTGGCTATTGTTAGCTCTAAATCACAGCCACAGAATCTGTTAATATTGTGGTAATTAATGCATGCTGAATAATGTCTCATTATTTCAATGTATTTTATTGCCAAGATATGATAAAAGAAAATTAAAATAACCAAGGAAGCATAATTTGTGGCTTTTTTTCTAAAGCATGCTTTTAAATAACATTTAGTCAGAGCAGTGTTATCCAAGTCATTTGGAAATTACACATTGTATTAATAAGTAGTTTGGGTAAGATAAATTATATTAGGAGTGGCAACACAAGTGACATATGTATTTCATAGTGTGAATGTCTTCCTGGGGAGAGTGAGCTATTGTTCAACTATCAGGATGTGAACCCTGGGTAGGTCATGGAAGAGAGGTATTGGGAACGCATCAGGAGATCTGTGGAGATAGAGATCCGAAACAACTACTACCCTCAGATTCAAGTATACTTTGACTGAAGAGAGATAGATGAATCTGCAAGCTTGTATGTTGGGAGTATAGCCAGTCTCCACTTCCCTCCTGCTCCTTGAAGAGAGTCATGGTCACAAAGATCCTGTGGTAGATAAATTAGTTCTCTGTCTCTAGGATGATTCTTATGGCTCTGAGATTCCTTACAAAACTCAACGCTTCATTTGGGGCTATGTCTGGATATCTGCTACATGCAAAATCATGTTTCCCCATGTAGAGGACAGAACAAAGAACAGGGGAGTAGAGTGATATATGGGAAAGAAAAAATAACAGGGCCTAAAGATAATGCAATTTCTTTCAAAATTTGCAGAGCTAAGAAATATGAGGTACATGAGAGACTGGAAAGAAAGCTCAGGCCAGTATCACGGAAAAAGAGGTACCAGCCCCTCAGAGGACAGATGGTGGTGGTGGACAGGGGGGCAGAATAGAAAGGGGCTTCTTTTCAATAGTGTATTTGATGTCTTAGTGAGTGCAGTAAGGCAATAATGTAGATAGAGGATAGACATACAAGAAAGGCAGACATATAAAATCTGTGAATATCAGAAAATAAGAAAACTCTCAACCCATTAATCTTGACTATGTTGAAGTTTTTTTTAATCTACTAACAAACTATGAAAATTACAAACAATTTTAACAAAGTTTCTGAGTACATATTCAACAACAAAATAAAATATATTTCTACATAGTAGCAGTAAAAAATAATGGAAAATAAAGTTTTAAAAATTACATTTACCACAGTATAAAAAGAAATATTTATGAATAAATCTAAGAAAATACTCCTACAGTGAAAATTATAATATACTGCTGTGAGAAATTAAAATACTAAATAATTTTGAGAAATAATTGAATCGAAATTCTCAATATTAGGATGTCTGTTTTCTTCAAAGGTATATATAGATTCAAAACATTCCTCTCAGAATTATGATACTGACTTATAAATATGTGAAAATTAGTATGTTGGATCTGAAATTCATAGGGAAACACAAAGACTTATAAGACCCAAGACAATCTTGTAGGCAAAGAAAGAGTAATTATGCTACCAGATGTCAAGGCTAATTATAAAACATGATAATTATTTCAATGTTATATTGGCAGAAACATGGACAAATGGACTGATAGACTATAATAGACTCCCAAAATAGATCAACATATAAAGGACACTTAATTTATGACTTAATTCATAATTTATTAAAGTGGTAGAAAGTATGGGCTTGGCATTAAAACATGGGGAAGCAATTGTATATTTATAAGAACAATATTCTTTTTTTAAGATTTTATTTATTTACGAGAGAGAGAGGGAGAGCAAGCAAGAGAGAGCACAAGCAGGGAAGGGAAAAGAGGGGCAGAGGGAGAGGGAGAAGCAGGCTCCCCACTGAGCATGGAGCCCAGTGCGGGCTCCATCCCAGGACCTCAGGATCGACCTGAGCCAAAAGGCAGATGCTTAACCGACTGAGCCACCCAGGTGCCCCTATAAGGACTATATTCTTAAGTCCTAATATAAACAATTAGACATGAATCATAGACCTAAATATGAAGATTACAATTGTAAATTTTTCTAGAAGATGTAAAAAGATATCTTCAAAACCTAAGGATTTTTTAAGCAAGTAACAAATGCACTAATTTTAATAGATACAGATAAATTATGATGATAGATAGATGGGAAATAGGCAGAGAAAGAGGTAGATATAGATAAATGATGACTTAGAGAATATTTTTGATAACAGAATATATCTGGAAAAAACCCTATATCCAGAATATATAAAAAACTTTCAAATATCAGTAATAACAAAATCAAACCACCCGGTTAAAATGTGGGGGAAATTTTTTGAACAGTCTCTTTATAAAAGAGCATAACCAAATGGGGAATAAGTACATCAAAAGTTGTTCAACATCACCATGTATCATGGCAATGCAAATATTAGCATAATGTTATACCACAGCAATCACGCCAGATGAATAAAATAAAAAGACTTAAAATACTAATGCTGGCAGGAATGGGAGCAAATGAAACCTTTGAATATTGCTGGGAGTGCAAATTAATTCTGCTACTTGGGAAAGCTACTTTGTAGAATTTATTAAAGTTAAATATACCTATACTACAGTCCAAGATTTCCATTCCTTGAAACATACCCAAGGTAAATAAATAAATCCACCAAAATACGAGTATAACTTTATTCATAATGACCCTGAACTAGAAATATTACAAGTGCTCGTTAACACTGGAATGGGTAAATTGTTGTATATTCATAAAAAGATCAAATTATTGATATACCTAACAACATGGATGAGGCTCACAAACTTTATGTTCAGCTAAAGAAGCCAGAAACAAAATAGCATTAAGTCGTAAGATTCTGTTTATATGATGCTTAAGAAGAGGTTAAAATAATCTATGTGTTTATCTAAGTTTTAGCCTAAGAAGATTACTTCTTTGGAAGTATTAACTTGACATGGTTATCAGGGGACCTTGTGGGGTCCTGGAAATAGTCCATACTTTGACGTTATCATGTTTACCCAGGTGACTACATATGAAAAATGCATTGAACTTTGCACATAAGATTAGATTACTAGGCATGTTCAGTTAATTAAATGGATGAATAAAGGAAGTAGAAATATATTAATGAGGGACGCCTGGGTGGCTCAGTTGTTGAACGGCTGCCTTTGGCTCAGGTCATGATCCCAGGGTCCGGGGATCGAGCCCCGCATCGGGCTCCCTGCTCCGCGGGAAGCCTGCTTCTCCCTCTCCCACTCCCCCTGCTTGTGTTCCCTCTCTCGCTGTGTCTCTCCCTGTCAAATAAATAAATAAAATCTTAAAAAAAAAAAGAAATATATTAATGAATGAATGATTGAATAAATGAATGAATAAAGCAACATGTGCTATGTTACCTCATCTTGTATATATTAACCACCTGACCACAGCCTGTTTCGTGAATACATGTCTGGAGTTGCCCATAATGTGCTGAATATTGTGGTGTCCATATCACTGTGAAGGAGATACAGAAAATGCAAATGACCATGGAATCCATTCATCCTACCACATATACATCTCTCAGACACTACCAGTTAATGCAATATTGAAATGACCTCCTAGAAGCTTATCTGAGGCACCAGGTGAGGATGATTCTCTGAGGGCTTGCAGTGCTATCCTTTAAAAACTTGTTTTATACTTTGAAATAACAGCCATTATATGGGGTAATTTCCCTAATAAGTAAAAAGCAGGGGTGGGAAACCAGAAGGTGGACTGAAGAATGGGTCTACCTGCCATCACTCTCAGTAATCCATTTGGGGATTTAGGGATTTGCTGAATTAGAAGTTCAGTTTTCCAGGATGAGAATGTTTCTGCTGAGGGATAAAATAAAAGTTCTATTAAACTTGAGAATATAGCTGCTGTTGGTCATTTGGGCTTTTATTGTTATATGAGCAGGCAAAGAAAAGAGTTGCTATTCTGGTAGTGGTAATCTTCCCAATTATCATGAGGTCTGGTTGCTGCTACATAATGGGACAGAAAAGATGTCTATAATTTAGGGTATTCACTGGGATATATTTTGGTTCTTCTATCCCCAATTATAACCATGAATGGGAAGTTAGAACCAGAGTTTAGTAAGGGCATGATAAATAGATCAGACCCCGTAGGGATGCTGGTGTGGTTTATGACACAGACTAATCAATCTAGAGTAGCCAAGGGCTGGACGAGTTTGAAGGGGATTTTTAGAATGCCGGGCAGAGGAGAGAGACATTGAAGAGCAGGGAGTACCTTAGCAGCAACCACAGCAGCAGAAACTCCTGTGATGGGCTAGCCATTAAAATGTCCATGACAGGATGAAGCACATTTAAGCTGCTGCTGAGTGGATGCATGGTACAGAAGCTGGACTGTAGTAGAGGCCGTGCTGCCCAGCCTCTGCCCTCTGAACCCTGCTCTCCTACTGTCCCATGCATCTCTTTTCTTGAAAGTGTTCTTTGGATACTTCCGCCAGCTCTGCCTACATGTCTCGTACACTGAACATTTCAGTCAGTACCAATCAGGAGGAAAATTCAACAAATGAGTAATAGTAGTAATTGCAAATGATTTCTCATTCTCTGGGTGAAGTAACTCTGAGATGCATATAATACACTGGCTTCAAGAGTTCTCCAGAAGGTTTAAGCCTTGTACACTAAATGGTATCTTGCTTGACAACGCATCTTATTGACTGCCTCTTCTTCCCTATATCCTCTCCTCACTTAGCTACCAATGTGTCCTAGAATCACCTCCCAATAAAATTCTTATGCCAATGTTGACTTCTGGAAGACCACCAAACAGAGCACTCTATGCAATATTGCCCAGTAGATTTTTGAAAACAAGACTACATGTCATTAAATAAGTCTCTTTTGCATTTTGGGGTAACTATTTAAAACAGAAGAAAGAAAAAGCAAAGCATTGAGTTTAGGAGATGGGGACTAACACCCCAGCTTTAGTTACTGAGTAACCTTGGACAAGTCACATAACCCCTCTGGACCTCATTTTCTACCACTATAAAATGAACTCTTAATAATGTAAAACTGGTATTATGTAATTCAATTCTATGCATTGTTCTACAAAAGACTTAAATCTTACATTTTTCCTTCCCATCCTCTTTCCTCTGTTCTTCCCAGGCATGACCTCTGCACCATATTATTTTCAAATATATGACACAAATTATATTTTTGTCTAGTTACTATGGTGATCAATGTAACTCAAATCCTTAGATAGAAGTGCTAAATTTTGTTCCCATCAAAAATAATACTTAGGGTTCGTGTAGCCTCTTGCGAGGAGTAGAGAAGCCAGAGAGCTGATGGCTGGTAGGACTGGAAAACTGCATGCAGGCTGATATCCTCTGCAGCAGAGGCAAGAAGAGACACACAAGAGAGAATCTAAAGTAACAGCACACTTAACAACCAGAAGATAAGGTTGTACAGGGTCAGGGATTATCTGTGAGTATTTTATATAGTATTTTTTAAAACATTTTCAAATCCATATTCCACATATAAAAATTCAGAAATTCTACATAGCTTTTGAGCCCTCCAGTTTGTCCTATTCCCACCTCTCCCTGTTGTCTCCCAACGACAAGGCCAAGACATTGTCTTCTCTCTCAGGCTATTGGCCTTACCCTTGACCAGCTTCACCTATTTATGTTCCTTCCCTGGTCCCTAGCAGTTTTTGAGATTACAACCCATGTCCTTCAAATATCTTTTTTTTTTTTTTTAATAGATAGCTCATCATCCAGAGATACTCAGAGAACACATTGCTGTCTTTTAGCACAATTCAAACATGCTTGGACATACTCTAAAACTTGAGTTGATTATTTCATCTCTATTTTTCTAATGGCTCAATTATGTATTAGTATTTCTTTATCCCCCACAAGACCATCACACACACACACACACACACACACACACACACACACACACACACACTGAGACTGAGTCATAGACATTCACTGGATCATCAATTCACTCTAAATATAAGATTTGTAAAATGTGGACTGAAGTAGGGAGGTTACATGGAGTAAGCATAAGAGAATGGAAACAGCTCGTTTAGAAAGGTATGGTCCTGCCAATGAGAATAGAAATTTGTAAAGATACTTTGGATAGCAGTTTGAAGAAAAAACAAGGCTATGTTCCTAATGATCCATCATTTTCATTTCTCAGCATCTATCTTAGAGAAACACACTTGTGGCTCAACAGGCATGCACGGTGATGGTGATGCTCATTTTAGCATTTATTCAGACGGCAAAAATCTGGAAACAAACTACATGACAAGGAATGGAGGAATAGTTAAATTGTGGAATGTCTATATTATGAAATATTAAGCAGAGTTTAAAGGATAAGGTAGATCTTTACCTGTTTTGTAAGACCTTTGTAACTTAGCAATTTAAAAGAAAAAGTAGTAGAACAAAATATGCAACACAAAAATATTACATAAACACAAATAAAAATGAAACTATATATGTAAGTATGTTAGTGCATGCATTAAAAAAGAATCTGGAAGGAAACACACCAAATTTGTAACAGTGAATCTCTCTAGAAAGTGAACAAGATTTCAAGTGTCATCAAAGGAGACTTTAGCTATTTATCTTTTTTTTTTTTAAGAGAGAGAATTACAAATACAGAAAAAAAGGAGAAAATAGTAAACATCCATATTGCTATGACTGATAATTAACCACTGTTAATTATTACTTTTTGCTTCCATTTTATCATTTGTAAAAATAAGGGTTGTTTATTATAAATATTTCAAAAGTGTGGAAAACTACATAAAAATAAAAATAACACCTCATATCATGCCACCCAGAAAATAGCTATCTTTCATATTCACTGGACATTATTCCAAAGAACTTTCTTAAGAGTATATAAAGAGAGAGAGTTAGATACATATACAGATGATTTTCTAAGTATGATTTCATACTGTATAGATGATTTTTTAAATATAAAAAGTATTTATTTTCCATCAACAGATGAATGGATAAAGAAGATGTGACATATATACACAATGGAATATTACTCAGCCACCAAAAAGGATGAAATCTTACCATTTGCAATGATGTGGATGGAACTGGAGGGTATTTCGCTAAGCAACATAGGTCAATCAGAAAGACAATTATGATATGGTTTCACTCATAGATGGAATTTAAGAAACAATACAGAGGATCATAGGGGAAGAGAGGGGAAAATCAAATAAGACATAATCAGAGAGGGAGACAATCCATAAGAGACTCTTAACTCTAGGAAACAAACTGAGGGTTCCAGGAGAGGAGGTAGGTAGGCGGATGAAGTAACAGGGTGATGGGCATTAAGGAGGGTGAGTGATATAATTAGCACTGGGTGTTTTATGCAATTGATGAATAACTGAACTCTATCTCTGGAACTAATGATATACTATATGTTAATTAATTGAATTTAAATTAAATAAGATAAAAGATAAAAAAGTATTAATTTTTTTACTCATTTTACTTAAAAATGGGTAAAAATACTTATTTAAATAAAATAAATTTTATTTAAATTAACAGAGGATAGTAAACTAAAGTAATTCTTGAATTTAAAACATATGATGCATTACCACAGATATTAGTTCCAAAATTATAACTTAAGGGAAAATTAAATTAAAAGACTAAGGGGGAAAAATGGGAATAAAAACATAATGTGTCTCTTTAACATTGCATTTCAGTTTAATGCAATATCAATTTACTCCCATGGTGGTGGATGAGGGTAGTGGGCTGCTCACCATGCCTTACCTTTTCCCTTCCCATGTTTTAAGTTACATTATTATTTTCCACTGCCAACTTTCTTTAGCAGCCTGTTCTATAAGCATCATTTGATATAGTTTTATACAGAAACTTATTAACTGCCCACCATCAGTCCTTTTCACAGTTTGTCCGCTCCTGAGAGAGTTTTTACAATATCTTAAATCACAGGATTTGAACATTACAATGTTTGAATTCAAGAAGGACTCATGGGTACTTTGTTCTCTGAGATATTTTATTTTTGAGACTGCTTGCCTGTTGCCTTTGTATTTGGATATTCTTGGATCACTGTTTTTTGTCTTCAGAACATTATTGCTATAGAGAAATCTGAAGACCTCCTGATTTTTTTTTTTTTTTTACCTTATAAGCCCTTTTTTTCCCTTTTTTTTTTTTTTTTTTTTTTTTTTTTTTTGACGCCTGAAGTGTCTTTAGGGTTATTCCTGATGCTGAGAAGCTTAACTAGTAGCTTGTATGTTTTTGTATCAAGTTCTCATGAAATATTTTATAATCTTTCAATATTTAGAGATAGTGCTCATTTTTTAAAATTCAGGATATATTTTATTACATAATTGAATGAATTTCTCTTTTGCATTTTCTCAAATACTCCAGTTATTCCTCCATTGGAATGCATTTATCAAGTTGTTTTTCTTTCTTTTTTTTTTTTTTAAAGATTTTATTGATTTATTTGAGAGAGAGAGAACACAAGCTGAGGGAGGGGTGGAGGGAGAAGCAGACTCCCTGCTGAGCGGGACCCCGGGATCATGACCTGAGCCTAAGGCAGATGCTCAACAGACTGAGCCACCCAGGAGCCCCTGTTTTTCTTTTTCATGTATACTTCTGTTGAAATTAGTTTAAACTGGTCCTTTCTGTCAATAATTTTCTATTTTTTTTACCGTTTTTTGTTTCCATTCATTTTTTACTTCGGCTATTGTCATTCTGAATTTCTACCTAGATCTACAGGCTTCTGTCCCATCTTCTGTCTTCCTTTCCTCTAGTCTTTCAGTCCTTACTTCTTTGAATTAAAATTATTTTTATGTACTGACATAAAATGAAGAAATTATAAATAAGTTCCCTATTTTCCTTGGAATATATTCATCATTTGGATCTGGTTGTTTTCATTTTCTGTGATATCTTTCTCTCCTTCCTTCTTTCTTTTTCTTTCTTAGTTTACTTTGATGAGGGAACTCTTGGACAGTATATCAGGTCTGCAGGTCAGTGTATCACCCTGAAATCTCAGCATTTGTCAGAGGCAGTCTGTTCCCTTTTTACCAGCTTGCAATTCTCTTAAGTCAAAAGAGGTGAAAACCATAAATATTCATAGTGCTTCTTTCCCAGTTAGGTGTACTAGGAAGAATTCTCAGAATGTTTTGCAACAAAGACTGTTTGGGGTGGTGGGGATCCAATTAAGAATCAAAGTGTCACTGTAGCTCCCTGTTTCCCTCCAGAATCTTCTGTTTCTTTTCTGTGTACCTGTTTTTGAAACGTATCAATTGCAGTTCTAAATCCTAGGTGCATATTAGACTCATTTGGGAATTTTTTTAATGCAAATACCTAGCTCCCATCTCTCAGAAAATCTGCTTTAAAGGGTCCAGAGTGGGATCATGGCATCCTTATTTTTTTTTTAATTACCTAGGAAATTCTAATAGGCAGACGAGTTTGAGAGCCACTGCATTATACTCTGCCTCTCCCTTTGTTTGATCGCTATTAATAATTACTTTTTAGGGGGTGAGGTTCAATTTTGCTCAGCTAATGAAGGGTAGGAGTCTGAGACACAGGATCAATTTATGTTCTCAACCTTGAAATAGCAAAATAGACTATCTCTGTAGCAAATGGTCCCCAGTCTCCAAGTCCTAACACAATAAAGATTTCTTTCTCTTACATCCTAAGTGAAAAATCCAACATGGATGTCCCTGACTGTGTAAATCCCCTGAGTGGCTCAGAGGTCACAGCTCTCTGGTTATGGTCCCACCATGTTCAATGCATGCTTTGGAAATTACACTGTCATCATCCAACTGGCAAATGAGGGAGCAGAAGATGGAGAAGCACATGCACTCTTCACTGCCACAGCCTAGAAAACACCTTACGTGATGTGAATCCCATGCCAGGTATTCAGCCATGAAGATGAAATAAGCTTAGTGAGCAACCAGCCAGTCTCTTCCACATAGGCTTGTTTAAATTTCATATTTTTCTGCAGCAAATATTCATGTATTATTTTTTATAACTAAATTTAGCTTTTAAGATAAAGGGGAAATGAAAAAAATTTGACAAAGAAATCTGGCAATGAAGAAACACAGCTGTCCAGAGGAGAAGGTTTTCTGAAAAAGAGGAGAAAAATAATGATGGTTTGGACAGAACAAACAAACATGAAAGAAAGAAAGAAAGAAAGAAAGAAAGAAAGAAAGAAAGAAAGAAGAGGGAAAGAGGGAAAGAAGGAAAGAAAGAGGAAGGAGAGAAGGAAAGAAAGAGGAAGGAGAGAAGGAAAGAAAGAAAGGAAAGAAGGAAAGAAAGAGAAAGAAAAAGAACAAAGAAAGGAAGGAAGAAAGGAAGAAAGAAAACAAAGGAGAACCTAGGCTTACAGGCAGAGGATCCTAAACTGGATAGAATTGGCAGCAAGAGCTACAAGTTTCTTGAGCAGGGACGGAAACAGTACACATCGAGCCAACTTGAGTTTCAGTGCAGAAAATTAGATGAGATCTTTGCCAAATTCCCCAAAGATATCAGAAAACAGTCGTATATATTTAGAAGCCATAGCTCTTCTTGTCCCAATTTGTTCCTGACTTTCTGGCAGAACAGGTAGAATAGAACTCTGTTTTCTATGCTCCCAAATCTTTTCTTTGACCTTCATGTACAAAATTAGAGAGGCAGGCATGTTTACAGGAAAATGAGAAACCATCCAGAAAGCAAAAACCATATCCCAACAGGAGGCTCCATTTTTTTGTGGAGAAGCACTAATAAAAGTAGAGAAATAAAGATCCATGTAATCTGCAGAGGGAAAAATGTCTCTGTTTTCTACAGATGTTTGGAACAGAACTGTCTGTTGAAACAAAGTGTCACTGACTTCTCTCCCAGACACATTCCCAGAGCCTCCTGAAGAAGAAGCTGGTAGAGTTATTAGCAGAATAACCTCACAATCTCTGTTTCCATCCTGCCCTGCCTTATATTAATCTTACAGAAACACTGGGTGGGATGGTTTTCTGAAACATTGTGCTGTGTCCTGTAGGCTGGGCCCACTGGGTGGCCCCTGCTCTGAGCAGAATTAGGACACTGCACAAAGCTTCCCTGGACACAGAGAATAGGGCTACAATTTAGACTATATTTACTCTTCTTGCCAGGCCATGAGTCATTGCCCCTGCTTCCCAAGGTGGACACCCTTGAAGATTTCTTCACACTAAAGGGGCAGAGTCTTCCAATTGCTCTCCTAAAAATGTGACCTTTTCTAATTTGCACGAAAGGCTCCATTCAGATGAGGTATAAACCATCCCAAACAGAAGCCATTTCTGGCTGATACTTGATCAGATGTGAATCTGGTCTTTGAGATGTATGACAGGTGCTCTATCCTTTTATTTTGCTGGTCATGGACAGATTAGAAGTAAGCTTCCTATCCTCTGTCCCTTTATGTGGTATTTTCTTGCCAAGGATGCACACATAGGACTTAGCATATTTTCTTCTGAGGCCTATCAGTCCATCGTTGAACTCCATTGAGAAAGCAGAAATTCAATTCTCTTATCTGTATCCAAGGAAAATAATAATAGTTAATATTTTTGAAGTCTTTCAGTAGACCACCTTCTGGCTTAATCACTTGTTATCCATCATTTAAGCCTTGTAAATAGTCTGTAAGGTAGGTATTATTGTTCTCTATTCAAGAAAGGACCCACAGAGAAGTTAAGTCACAAGTGCATGGTCATGCTTCTGATGGGGGTGGGGGGCAGAGGTTTAGAATTGGAACCCAGGCTTCCATGACTCCTAGGCCCATATACTAATCCAGTTTTCCCTACATGCTTGCTACAGAGTTCCACTGGTGCTTCATTAGCTAGTATTTGCAGGACATGCTATGTAAAAGGAAAAGTAGTGCCTATTCACTGGTGCTGATCTTTTCTTCCAGTCTGCATCAGTGGTGTGATATGAATCTGTCACAAACCCCTTTGAATTTAGGTCATTCTACTGTAAAATCAGGATGTAATCCCTCTTTTCTTCTTAACATTGTTTCTTAAAGAACCAGATTTACTTATTCATTTATGTTTACATTCCATTAATATATGTTAATGCTCTTATGTGTCAGGAATTGTTCTAAGTGCTGGAGATACAATGGCAAAGAAACAGACGAGAACATTGCCCTCATGGAAACTACAATCTAGTGGGGCAGTCCAATAAAGAATTAATAGAACAAGCAAAGCCAAGGGGCACTCTTTAATTTAAGAATAACTGTCTCTCCAAATCATAAGAGACTCTTAATCTCAGGAAACAAACTGAGGGATGCTGCAGCGGTGGGGGGTGGGAGGGATGGGTGATGGACATTGGGGAGGGTATGTGCTATGGTGAGCGCTGTGAATTGTGTAAGACTGTTGAATCACAGACCTGTACCTCTGAAACAAATAATACATTATATGTTAATTAAAAATTTTTTAAAAAAAGAATAACTGTGTCTCTGATGAGGTGCTATCTGAGCAGGGACCTGAAGGCAGGAGGCACAGAGCTGTGCTAAGCTTCCTAGAGAGACGATGCTGGTTCACGTCGACATACATTCCAACAACGTGAGAGAAGAATGAGCTTAATATACCCAAGAAACCATAAGTTCACTTAAAGTCATGTGTGCAAAATTTTTATAATGTATTATTTCTTCTGAATTATAGTTAATCTTTATTATTTATTCATTGTTTTCATTAAAGAAGCAAGTGGCAAAATTTGGGAGGATCTTCTGCAGGTTAGGGAGTCAGAGTGATCTGTTTAGCCTTTTGGAGAATTTTATTCCTTCAGAATAACACTACTTAGCAAGGAGTTGTGAGAACACCCTGACCCGGGGTAGAATGGTGAAAGAAAGGGGCTGTTAGGGTAAAATATAGAAGTGGATGGAAGTGTTCTCACATATGTGGTCTGTGACTGCCCTGTGTGTGTGTGTGAGAGAGAGAGAGACAGAGACAGAGAGAGAGACAGAGACCAAGATAGAGATAGTGGGAGTAGTCAATTTGATGACAGGAAGGACTTTCAGTGCCCTCTAACAAAGATAGAAAAAGTCTGGGAGAGGTCCATTTAAAAAAAATAATAATAAATTTTATTTTTATTTATTTTTAGAGAGAGAGTGTGTGTGAATGGGTGGGGAGGGGCAGAGGGAGAGAGAGAATCTTAAGCAGGCTCCACGTCTAGCACAAAGCCCAACCATGGGCTCAGTCTCACAATCCTGAGATTACGACCTGAGCCAAAATCAAGAGTCAGACATTTAAGGGAGCCTGGGTGGCTCAGTTGGTTAAGCGACTGCCTTCAGCTCAGGTCATGATCCTGGAGTCCCGGGATCGAGTCCCGCATCGGGCTCCCTGCTCAGCAGGGAGTCTGCTTCTCCCTCTGACTCTCCTCCCTCTCATGCTCTCTGTCTCTCATTCTCTCTCTCTCAAATAAATAAATAAAATCTTAAAAAAAAAAAAAAAAGTCCGACATTTAAGCAATTTAGCCATGCAGGCACCCCAAAGGAGAGGTCCATTAAATCTTATCTTGGGGGGAAAATATCCAGAATACAGGAACCAAAACGTCATAAATTATATTGTAATAGCCGATCATTTAATTCAATTGCACCAATACCACCCATTGATATGGTCTATTGTTGTTTATGTATTGATATTTTATTGCATCTGTTCAAAGCTGCACTTCTTTGTGGGATGTAACCCCCACCCTACCCTCACCCCCACCATCAGCCTCACGGTTACCATGGAGTAAGCACAATTTTGTGACACACTGGTCTGATTCAGTTGATTGATTTAGGATGGACACCAAAAGGAAACAACATTAATCTGTTCCTCTCATTTTTTGCACTAAGAATATAATAGTTTTCTTGTGATTCCAATTTCTAGGGGAGAAATAATACAGATGGCTACCGGATTTTCTGTGGATCAGGGAAAGGCAAGGGGAAATTCTACATGAAAAAGGAGTGGGGGGGGATGAAGGAAAGGATCCTGGTGGTGTTAAAGCTTCAGGTTCCACTCATTTCTTAAGGCTGGTAGAGTCCCTATCCTTGAATTAGATGAGACAGTCCAATCTCTCTTTTTTTGTTGTTTTAAGATTCATTTATTTATTTGAGAGAGAGAGAGAACAGGGGGAGGGGCAGAGGGAGAAAGAGAATCTGAAGCAGACTACACGCTGAGCATAGAGCCTGAGGCTGGGCTTGATCTCACCATCCTGAGATCAAGGCCATGAGATCACGACCTGAGTGGAAATGAAAAGTCAGACGCTTAACTGACTGTGCCACCCAGCTGCCCCCAGACAGTCCCAATTTCTTAATAGCATTTTCCCTTTTATTAATTTAAGGTATTTGGTGTTGGGTTTCATTTCCTTGTAATCAAAAGTATCCTTTCTAGAATTTTCCACATATTTCTAGTTGGATCTTCACAATACCTGTGTAAAATGTATATAATTTCTTCCATTTTATTGATAGGAACTCTGAATCAGAAAGTTGAAGTGAAGAGCATACAGTCACATAGCTCCTGAAGAGACGATTCCCCTTTAGCATGATCTTGAGCACAATACACAAGCTGCAGAAGAGGAGGAGAATAGGTGTATGTGTTAGGGTTGCGTCTATAAAGATTTCAATGAATTTATTATCAGACAAATCAGAAATATTTCTTAATGGTAGGTGTGGCACTTACTGCTGGCTGTGACTTAGGTCTTCCAGGTTAGTTTTCACGGAACTGATGTTGGTTGGTCCTATGAAACTACACACTGAGGCGTAATGTAGGTGGAACTGTGCCTTGTGCAAGAAATCCCCTTGTAAATTATGGCCCATCACCAAAGTATCTTCTAGCTCCCAAATCCAGAAGAAAATAGAAGCCTTTAAAAAGTGTCAACAGACTGGCACAACACCCAGCCTATGCTCTCTATCGATCTTTCTTTTCTCCTCTGCTGTTCCAGTGGGAAATGTGTCCAGTCTCCTTCCAAGACAAATCATTCCACCTATGTGTTTAAAATCTTTCTCATCTGCCTCCTTCCAGGGACCTTATTCTCTGGTTATGTCTCCACTCTGTTATCTTACCCACCCCTCCAAATATGTTTTAAAGTAATTGAAATACCTTCCCAGGATCTCATAGCCTCCTTTATCACCATGTTTCTTAACCACTCTTCACAAAGAAGGTTCTTGAAAAATGGGTCCGTGCCTGTCATAGCCACATATTCTCCAACCCATTATAATTCAGCTCATTTCCCTCATCATGTCACAGAAACTTTTCACACTTTGGACAAAAATAACTTTTTTTGCTAAAACTCAATGGACTCTTTTCAGTCCTTATCCTTCTTGTACTCTGGCACTAATTAATGTTATTGATTATTCTTTCTTTCATAAACTGGTCCTTTAGGTGTTTTTCCCCTTAAATCTTTGACCATTCCTCACCCTCTTCTATAGGATTTCCTCCTTTTTTTCCTTTTGTCCATCCCTTACCCATCGATGCTCTGAAGGTCGATCTCTCAGCCGTTTTCCTTTTCATTCCATAGTTGATCGATTGGTTGTCGCTTCCACTGTTATGGCTTCATTTACTATCCATACTCCAATGATCCCATAGCTTATGCCAAAAGTTTAACTTCCCACTGCTGAGTGGATATTCTCTTTGGGTGTGTCACTATAACTGAATACATTGTTTTCCCCACACAGTGAAAATTAACACCATCAACAAAGCTGCTCAATTCAGAAAATGTGAAGTTACCTTTGACTCCACCCTCTATTCATCCCCATTTCCAGGTTGGCAATTAGGGCTTTGCTTTCCTAAATATTTCCCAAATATTTTCTATCTCCACCATGGTAACTCCTCTTCATCTTTTGCGATGCCCCCTGACAGCACTCTTGTCCATCTATACAGTTCTCCACCATGAAGCCTGAAAGAGCCTAATAATATGCAATTCTGACCTTGTCAAACTTTTACTTTAGACCCTTCAATAGATTCTGAATATATTTACAATAATGTTTGATATCTTAATGTCTTCCCTCTTATTTTATGGACAGGGATTATGTCTATCTTGCTCACAACTGTATCCCCAGGGCCAAAGTACAGTTCTTGGCACATAGTAGGGATTAGTAACATAAATAAATTCGTGTTTACCTACTTTGCCTTTTGGTAAATATTCCAAAAAGAACTGCATGATAGAAATACCTTGTAGCACAGAGAACTGAGTCCTAATTTCCATTCTACCACCAACTTAAATTGTGTCCTTGGACCACTGAGAGTTTTGCAACCTGGGGAACCTGCTGGTCTCCCAGGTTCCTCAACATCTAACATTCTGTGCTTCTTTGTTTGATAATCCTCTTCTTAGTCTGTGTCAGAGTTCATGAATGAACAAAAGAAGAAAATTAGGGGGAAAGAAGAGTCAAAGTTTACTAATAAACAGAGTTTATAAAAATAAAATGGCTTTTTCTAGTGCCTTTTTATTACATGAACTTCTAGTAGTCATGTGTTGAGAAAACAGAAAGTTGTTCTCATCCCACCTTCTCTATTAAATTGTGCAGATAGAGCACACATTCCCATTAACTGGGACACCAAGTGTGAAATTAATTCATGTTGTCCACATAAATCAAGGAAAAGAGAAAGAAAAGCTAATGTCTCAATGTTTGTTAGCTTGTGAACATCAGAATACACTATTATCATTTCATGGGGTGGCCACATTAATCCATACATTGTCATCTGAAATTATCAGCTCTGCCAAAAGAGTTCATCAAGATTGTAACACTAATGTTTTTTTTGTTTTGTTTTGTTTTGTCTTGTTTTAAAGATTTTATTTATTTATTTGAGAGAGAGAATGAGAGAGAGAGAGAGAGAGCATGAGAAGGGTGAGGGTCAGAGGGAGAAGCAGACTCCCTGCCGAGCAGGGAGTCCGATGCGGGACTCGATCCCGGGACTCCAGGATCATGACCTGAGCTGAAGGCAGTGGCTTAACCAACTGAGCCACCCAGGCGCCCCAACACTGATGTTTTTGTGTGACAATGTTAATCTAGAAAAAAAAGTGCTAATTGTCCTTAATTGCATGCATAATCTCAAAATAATGCATATCAATTTCTAAAAGAAAAATCTCTGAGCAATGCTTGATAGTCAAAAATATTTAGTGAAATGATTCACCACTTCAGATTATAAAATCTTCTCTGAGAAGGAAAGCTCAATATGTTTTCAATGAGGCAAATTGGCTCTCCTACATTCATAATAGTTTTCTTTTCCTATCTGAGTAATGTTTAATGACATCAACAATACTGACTTTAGCTTGTTTTCATTCACACTATCATAAACAACCTTGGAATATTTCAAGTTTTGTACTCAGTTGCAATTAATTATCACAGACTGCCAATGGAATATTACAGAGTGACGTATTGTACTCTGGGTATCCTGCCACCAAAAGTAGCAAATGTATCAACACTATGATGAATATCTTAATTATTAGTGATTAGATTAACTACTCATTTGATTGTTATGACAGATGTATTCAGTAGCCACATACAGAAGTAACTAAATGTTGGTTGCTTCTTGGAAAAATATAAAAATCTCACTGTTATTTTTAATAATCTAAAATGATCTTTTTGGTTTACTTTTTACCCTAGAGTCAGATGCCAGCAGTAAAATTAAGAAGGAGCTAAGGTTATTTTAAGCATTTTCCCAGTCTCCTTTCAAACCTTCTCTTCCACATGGAATCACATGCATACACATCGCAGTCAAATATTGCCTTCGTGTTGTATTCTGGACACCCAGAGAGTATCCCTGCACAGTCCAGCCCTCTCCAGTTGATATCCTGGTACAGAACATTACCAGTTCTTCCATACCAACATACTCTCTTTTTTAGTTCTGTGTCCCTTCACTGCTTTCTTCTTTTAGATGGGTATTAATTGAAAAGGACTAGTGAATTTCATTGGAAGTACTGTTTATCTTGCTTTTTTTGTTTTCAGGTATGGGGAAAAGCTAGTGAAAATACAGTTCCCATCCTGCATGGCTCTATCCTTCACCCTTTTTTCAACATGAGGAGTGATTTATCTACCTTGGTAAGTCCAATATTCTGTCCTTTAATTTCCTGCCTAGCCTACATGATCTATGGAGTGAAAAGCCCTGGGGATCTTCTTTGGCTGTGCTGCCCATTTGGTAAGCAGATCAGGCTAGACCTGATGGAAACAATCCACCCTTCTCCCAGGTTCCTATTGTGTCACTGGGTGGGGGTTCAGTCCATTTCAATAGGGAAAAGAATAGAAAGCCCTGCTTGTCTTCTCCTCTAAAGCTGAGTTCTCCCTTTCAAGTTTCCTTTTAATGGTGTCTCTCTCTATGCCTCACTGAATTTGAGAACCCAGAGGAGAGGAGTGAGAACTCAGAAATACCAATATGCAAAGCCGTCTATGGAGTGTTTGCAGAGAAATGGGACGTTATATTTTAGTTATCACAATGAAAAACAACTTAGAAGAAATTTTATTTATCACTGAGAGACCAATGTGGAAGATATTTGAGGCTAGGAGACTTCTTCAGTACACCGTAAGCATAGGAAAACTATTATGTCCCCATCTCTCTATTCCAAAGAAACATACTGAAGTTTGATCATGTCATTATATTTTATATCATTTTGTTTATAAACTCTGGATTCAGTGCATTCAGCTCCTGCTCTCTTCTCACCTTTCTAATAGATCAGTGACCCAGAGCAAGTTACTTAAATTTTCTATGCCTCAGTTTGCCCATTTGCAAAATGGGGATAATATGAAGCTCATAAGATTGTTATGAGGAGTGAATGAATTAATGCTTAAAAATTCATAGAATAAAAAATTTATGGAATAATACCTACAACATAATAAGCAAACTCATTATGATTACTATGTTTAATCTAATACTTGTAATTTACTCTGTTTTTAGTTTTCAGGACTTTCTCTGCTATCTTTCTCCTTCACTCCCTTCCTCCTTTCTGCCCTCATGAGTTTCTATCCTTCATGCTTGCTACAATACATTGATTACATTCATTTCTTTCTCCTTGGAATGTGTTCTCTTCTGGGGTTTGGGGGAAGTTGACATTCACAGTTCACAGTCAGTAATGTACTGAAAATGAGCTGGACACTTGGAATATTCTAAGCAACCTAAAGTGTTGGGGACATTTAAAGGCATTAAAACTAATTGTTCCAACTGGAATTTATCCAGAAGAGCCATGGAAAATGCATCGTGAAGATTTTATTGACTATAAGTGGCAAAGACCTTGATTTTATGTGTCCTCTAAATGACAACACCTCCCTTCTCTCAATTGTCTGCCAGAAGTAGAAGAAAGCAAATTGCATTTCTTGACAGAGATTACTTGGACCTAAAATGTCATAAAACCAATTTTTTTCAGGGGTAGCAGCCACATATAAAGAATGTGAGAGGCTAGGTGACAGAGACTCAAAGTCTAGGTTTCCCTGACTTCTAATCTCCAGCCTGCTAATTACTAGCTGTTAAGCTTGGACAAGTGACTTATTGCTTTAGAGTCTTGGTTTCCTCATTTGAAAAATGAGAATGAAAACATCCGTAGGACAGGTTTGCTCTGAAGAGTAAAGGAGGTAACATTACAAATGTGCCTTGCACAGGGCCTGGATCAAGTAGGCAGTCAATAAACACTACTTTTACCTACCTGGTTTCAAAGCCTTCCCTTGTTTTCAGATTTCACTTAGGCTGCAATCTCAGGGAAGAAGTTACCTCTCTAATACATCAGTATTCAAACATAGAATAAGCAAACGATAGCCCCAAATCTGAGCTAAAGTTCAGAAGGCTCCCTTTTCAAGTCTTCTACTGCTCATGAGATACCCTTATACCCAGTCAATAATCAGGATGTTGAGTTATTATTCATTTATTTGATGCATTAAATAAAGGATTTTTAACACCTGCTGTGGACGAGGGACTGTTCAA
Organism: Phoca vitulina; assembly: GCF_004348235.1. Taxonomy (NCBI): domain Eukaryota; kingdom Metazoa; phylum Chordata; class Mammalia; order Carnivora; family Phocidae; genus Phoca; species Phoca vitulina. Next base: position 5,676,659 of record NW_022589731.1, on the reverse strand, counting down.
AATACTTAGTAAGACAGTCAGTGGTCCAGCTCTCAGAGGACTGAGATCCTAAATGTGGAGAGTCAGAATGAATAAACAAACAAGCAAGATAATTACAGAAATCCAAGAGTGCTATAAACTAAAACAGGAAACTCTAAGAGACAATGTCTGGGTGGGGGATATAATTTTATTGATGAGTTTCTTTGATAAATATTTCAACTCACTATTTCTAAATGATGAGGGAGTCCAGCTGCGAGACAATCTCTGGGAAGAGCCTTCCAGGCAGAGGAGAGAGGAGTTCATACGCCCAGAGGTGACAATGAGATTAGAATATTTAAAGACCAGAAAGAAGGCCAGTGTTGCTGTAGCAGAGTGACCTTACAGGGGAGTGGTAGAAAGAGAGGCAAGAGCCAGATTAGGCGAATCTGGAGATGATGAGTCATACTTGGGTTTTATTCCATATGCAGTGAGGAGAGACTGAAAAGTTTTAAGCATGAAAACAGCTTAATCTGAATGCTGATAATATTTTCAAGGATGCCTTTGTCTGAGAAGTGGGTAAAGATACAGACTCCTTGAGCTGGAAAGGGCTAATACATCTTTAACCTTAAATTCCTCATTTTAAGATAAAATTGTGGCCCACAAAAATAATTTATTCAAAAGCTTACATAGTGTTACTAACTACACATGGAGGATGGGTTCTTGGCCTATGTTCTTTCTACGCTAGTACCTTAAAGTCTGCTTCATATCACCCAAGTCCTCAATGTTGCTTAATTATAAGAAAATAAAGTAGACCAAGTGTCCCATCAGGGCCCTCCCAAGGATCTCTAAGAGTCTCCAGAGATGCCCCATATATTAGCTAGCATGTCTGTTCTAATCTTTCTCTCCTCTTTCATCTCACTCTTATGAGAACCCCAGTGTCTGTGTCTGGAGTGCCAACTCCCATTCTTCAAAATCCATCAGTCCTGAAGGGGACAAAGGAGTACCATAAAGCATTGGGGAAATTGTCCTTTTCCAGCTCCACAAAGCATGTTGTCTTCTCAGCCCCAAATTGACACTTGGGCCACAGGTTCAGAGCCTCCATTAAAATAGCTCCTTCACTGTCCCCCTAAGCTCTTTCTGGCCAGGGACCATAACAGAAACAAGTGACTAGGAAAAAATATACACCGTTTATTTCTCTCTGTTCTCTCCTCACTTTGCCCATCCTTCTTGGATCAATCAACAATCAAATATACTTCTGCCCAAATCAAAACCTAACAAAACAAAACCTACACATTTCAATTTATGCAACTGGGTACTCTAAGGAGTCATTTCACCATAGTTTGGTTTTTCAAAGACCCTAACTCTGGATGACAGTCTAGATCACTCAATATTCCTTCCTAAGTGAAGCATTACTTATAATAGCCATGATATAGAAACAACCTAAGTGTCCACTGATAGATGAATGGATAAGTGAGATGTGATACGTATATGTGTGCGTGTGCGCACTCACACACACACACACACACACACACACACACACACACAATGGAATATCACTCAGCCATAAAAAAGAATGAAATCTTGCTACTTGTGACAACACAGATGGACCTAGAGGGTATTATGCTAAGTGTAATAGGTCAGAGAAAGACAAATGCTGTGTGACTTCACATACATGCAAAATCTAAAAAATAAAGCAAACAAAATAAAACAAACATATTCATATATACAGGAAACTGTTAGTTACCAGAGCAAAGAGGGTTTAGAGGTTGGGCAAAATAGGTGAAGGGGATTAGGAGGTACAAAGTTCCAGTTACAAAATAAGTAAGTCATGGGGATGTAATGTGCAGCTTAGGGAATATAGTCAATAATGTTGTAATAACTTTGCATGGTGACAGATGGTAATAGACTCATCATGGGGATCATTTAGTAATGTATAAAAATACAGAATCACTGGAAGGCACAACTGAAACTAATAAGATATTGTATGTCAATTTTACTTTAATAATAACAATAATAATAATAAAGATTCTTTGCTAAATGAGAACAGTGGGAAATATGGCTGCTGATTGAGGTTGCTGACCCTGCCCAAAGTCCTCCCTGATGTGGCTTTCGCAAGTAAAAATTTGCATTTTAAGGTGTCACCTCAGGCAAGGGTAGTCCTGTATTTCTCTGTGACTTAAGCAATGCCATTACTGCCTAGAGAATGGAGAAAGACGGGATTTACTGCTTGAAAGACTTCTTAATAAGTCATTGGTCTCAGCAAAGGTGCTTTTCCTTAATTTATAGAGGAAGTGATCAATCACTAGAAAATATGTCCTGCTCATTAAAGTGAGCTGTTGGCCTCCTGCCAGCTCATCCCACTGAACTGGAGGGTCTGGGTTGAGTGCACATGGACAGCCACTGCCATTGGTTTTCAGGGGATGATTATGAATTTTGTCATTGCAACCAGACCCCCCAAACCTATAAAGGAGCAGGGATTTGTAACAAAGTTATGTGGGATGAGATAGGAGGGAAAACAAGGTTTACGTTTCATGGGGCTGACTGAAAAAGTCGTCTGACCCTCCCTGAACCTATAAATGACCCTCTGCCTATGCACAGTGATCATCTTTAAGATTTAGAACCTGAGGCTGGCGGTCAAACCAAGGGATTGTGAGATGGACAATGAGCACTGTGTTATCAAACACCTAAGCCTCTCCTTTTCAGAATGCAGGACCAGGGCGGGAGGAAGTTTGGAGGACAGCAGGAATGAAAGAAAAATCACTGGCACCCTGAGGAACCCAAAGCGACAGAGGAAGTTGGAATGTGGAGTCACAATACGTCTGCAGTTGTTCAACACTCTGGAAAACTGGGCCCAAATTTAATGTCTCTTATTTTCAAACAATGCTCAGGAGCTCGAAGAGATACCTGTCCCTGTGATTTAGGGAAATGAAAACCAGATGCCAGGAGGGCAGCTCGGCAGACATTCCATGTCACGCTGGCCTGGACTGGCTGCTTCTCTGGACCACACGGCAGGAGCTTTGGGATTGCTGCTTCCTGACCCAAGGGAACTATCCGTGAGCTCCTTGCCCTCCGAAGAAGAGAAAGGGTTTGGCCAAGAGAGAGATTTTGCTCTCCTGCTTTTATCAAGGCATTTCTATAAGGGCCATCACAGGCCAAATTATGAAGCAGCCCCCGAGTATTTCTGTTTCCTTCACTCCAGGCTCTCATAGGAGAATTCATCCCCTCCTCTCCCCATACAATCTGTTCTCAGAGATATCATTTATCCCAAGATGTCATGCATCTTCCTTCCATCTGTGTTTAAACTCTTAGTCCAAAAGAATCAATTACTTAGAGTGGAATTTGGTTACTTTCTAGACTTACAAGCAGTTTGTAATCAACGGAGCCCATTGAAACCACCCTTGAGACCAAATCTCTAAGATCCTAACTGATCTGGCCTCCTCCCAGGTTTCTGACTTATATTCTGCCACCTGTGATACTCCTCTTCCCTCAAACCACCATTTCACCAGCCAAAGGGCCTTTGTACACACACCTTTCATCTGGAACTCTCTTCTGTACTTCATATAGTTATACCTAGCCTAGCCTTCATATCTCAGCTCAAATGTCACTCTTTCAGGGAAGTCTTCCCTGCCTCCCCAGACTGGGTCAGACCTCCCAGCTCTTAGTGCTTACAGCACTTATGGTTTGTTTCTTATTGGTATCATTTCTTCAATGGCCAACTCTTCCCCAGCACTGTAAATGATATGAGTCTGGAAGTTTGCATGCTTTTTATATGTTCTTTTTAATTTTTAAATTTTTAAAGAATATTTTATTTATTTGAGAGACAGAGCAAGCGGGGGGAGGGAGAAAGATAAGCAGACTCCGTGCTGAGTGTGGAGCCCAACATGGGGCTCAATCCCACCACCCTGAGATCATGACGTGAGCCAAAATCGTCAATCAACTGAGCCATCCAGGGGCCTCACATGTTTTTAAATGTTGTTTTCCCACTATTAAATGAAAATCTAGAAGGAGAAAATTCCAGACTGAAAGAAAGCTATCTTAAAGGCCCTAAGATGAAAATAAGCTTGACCTGTTCCAGTCAACAGAGGAGGCTCAATATGGATGACCAGTGGGCAAGAGGGAAGAGGAGCAGAAGATGAGATCAAGGAAGAAAACATGGACAGAACCTGTAGGAACCTCAAGGTTTAGTTCCAGATTTACTGTGAGAAGACAAATCATTAGAAAGGAACTCTTATATGGTTATTTTACTTTTCAGTTTGCAAAAACAGTATAGATTTCCTATATACCTTTCAAGCAGGTTTCCATAATGAAAACACCTTTATAAGTACATTATCAAAATGAAGAAATTACAATGATACAATACCATTAACTACAGGGTGGATTTCATCAATTTTACATGCACTGTGTGTACATTACTGTGAAATCATATCACATGTATAGATTCATATAACTAGCACCACAATCAGGATATAGAATCATTCCATCAAACTACCTCATGGTCACAACTACTGATCTATTAGCTATCACTATAATTTTGTCATTTCTAAAGTATCACATAAATGGAGTCATATACTATGTAACTTTTGCAGTTGGCTGTTTTCACTCAGCATAATGCCCTTCCTTGTGGTCATCTTGCAGAGATGAAAAGGATGCCTGATCCAAAATTCGGTCTGGATGTCATAATTTAGTTTGGATACTACATACCCGCCAAGAGGGTACAAAAATGTTTATTTCTTTTTTTAAGATTTCTTTATTTATTTGAGAGAGCACAAGCATGAGGGACAGAGAGAGAGGGAGAGAGAAACTCAAGCAGACCCCACACTGAATGCAGAGCCCGATGCGGGACTTGATCTCATGACCCTGGGATCATGACCTAAGCCAAAACAAGAGCCAGATGCTTAACTGACTGCACTACCCAGGAGCGCCAAAAGTGTTTATTTCTATTATAACAAGGCTTTGTGGAGAAATCTGAGTATGCTCACAAGCAGATCCAAAAGTGTTTTGAGAGAGCAAGGAAGGGAAAGTACCTTTGTCTTTTATTATGGTCTGGAAGTGGGACTGTGGTGAATGTTCCCAAATGCAGCCCAGGGCTTGTGTGGTTTAAACTTTCCACCAGCACCAGAGGAAAGAGAATCCAAGCTTGCTTATCAGCTTGCCCACATATGAGACAAAGGGGGGGAAAGGAAGTGTGGGCTTCAAAGAGACAGATGTCAAACATAAAAAATGGTGTCATTTTAACATACCTTGAGATCCATCTAATCGTTGCATGTATCAATAGTTTGTTTTCGATGATGGGTAGTTTTTATTGCATGGTTGTATCACAGTGCATTTATCCATTCACCCTTTAAAGGATTTGTGAATTGTTTCTGGCTTCTAGCTATTACAAATACAGCCTCTCTGAACATTTGTATATGGGTAGTTATGTGGATCTATGTTTTCATTTCTCTATAATAAGTACCCAGGAGGGTGATTGCTCAATCCTGTGGTAAGCATGTCTAACTATGTAAGAAGTTGCCAAACCATATTCCAAAGTGGCTATGCCATTTTACATTCACTAACAATGCATGAGAAATTGCATTAGAGGGGTTAAGTATGAGAATGACGTAAACTCATTTACACTTTTAAAAGGATCACTTTAGCTGCCAAGTGAAAAATGGAAAAGAAAGAATTAAGGGCAATAGTAGGATCAGGAAGACTAGTTAGGAGACCATTGTAATACTCCAGGTGAGAGATAATTATTTGATGTATGGAATTATAGTAGCAGAAGTAGAAGGGGAGTAGATAAAGTCAGCACATTAGTTCAAAAAAAAAGTTCTATGGATTTGGTAATGTGTCTGTGGTGGTAGTTGAGAGAAAAAGAGAAATTAAAGAATCAAGATTTTAGCTTGAGTAATTGCATAAAAAATGATGGCTTTGCTTATTGACATGAATGCAGTGGGAGAAGAGCGGTTTATGGAAGGAATCAATTATTATAGTTTGGTCATCTTAAGCTTGTAGTGCCCTTTACCTAAATGGAAATGCTAAGGAGGCTGGTGAACTTGTTAGGGAAGGTCAGAACTGGAAATAAAGATTTTTTTCAGTAATTGACAAGAAGGTCTAACCAGGATTGAGTTTTTCCATTTGAGTACAAGGAGGGGGGAGGGATTGAATAATTCATCGTGTTTGTAGGACAAAATAAAATGGATCATAGAACCTAGCAGGGTAGAAGTGGTGAGAAGGACATGAAACAGTAGGGGTAATGAAAAAATAACATCAGAAGATTAAAGACTGCAGTGAGTTGTATAATTGGTAAAATGGAGGTAGCAGGTCAATGATCTGGAAGGACAGAAGTGTAAGAGTGTAATTCAGGAATCAGATACCTTCTCTTCAGAACCACCCGTCCTGTGTATTCCCAATCTTAAACCTTGACTAAGGTGCTGGTGTTGACGTGATCTAGGACAGTATTATGGTTCATTTTCCATGTCAATTTGGCTAGGCCATGGTACCAATGTTAAACTATTCTAGATGTTTCTGTGAAGGAAATTTTTAAATAAGATTAAAACTTAAGTCAGTTTATTTTTAGTAAAGCAAATTACCCTCTATAATTTGAGAGGGATTCATTCAGTCTGTTGAGACCTTAATTAAAAAAAAAAAAAACTAACCACCCCTAAACAAGAAAGAAATACGGCCGCCAACTGTGTTTGGACTCAAATTGCAACTCTTATCTGGGTCTCAAGCCTACCAGCCTACTTTGCAGATTTGGGACTTGCCAGCCTCCTCCATATGAGCCAATTCCTTAAAAGAAGTCTCCATACACACGCGCGCGCACACACACACACACACACACACAGTTCCTATCAGTTGTGTTTTGTTTCTCTGGAAAACAAAACCTGGTGAATACAAACCCCCTCCCTCTTTTTTTAGGTACAATTTAATCCACATCCTTTAAGCCAATTCTGAAGCTGTAAAACAACTTGATATTCCTAGGGGCTACGCACACATCTGCAAATAAAGGAGAGTTGAGAAGACTCCAAAGATGTTTATGAAAATCTTTACAGAATACTTGTTTGCTGCTCTCTTGCTTGGTTCCTGAACTCTAGGCTCCAGATTTTTGGTTTCACCATACACTTGGCTTCCTGCCGCAGTTAGCCCTTAGACCTCAAACCCTGGCCTAGAGGGTAATTCAGCTGGGGGGAAATGGATGCCTTTGCAAACTCAACTCAACTTTGCAAACTTCTCTTCTTCTGCATCTCTACCCCATCTTCTCCCAACACTTGGAAATATGTTCCACTTTGACTACTTTGATTATCATACCTATTTTATTTCATTTGAATATTTTGATGAAATACTAAAATATTTTGAAATATTTTGATGAAACAATGAAATACTATTCAATCATTAAAAAATAAGTAAATCCTGCCATTTGTAACAATGTGGATGAAACGAACACATTATCCTGAATGAAATAAGCCAGACACCGAATAACAAATACTGCATGTTCTCACTTTTATATGAAATCTAAGAAATGCCAAACACATAAAAGCAGAGTATAGAGTGGTGTTGCCAGAGTTTGGAGGGTGGGGAAAATTGGGAAGATGTTGGTCATAGGGTGCAAACTTTCAGTCATAAAATGAGTGTGTTCTGAAGACTTAATGTACACCAGGGTGACTACAGTGAAGCACATATATTGTATACTTAAAATTTGCTGAGAGAGTAGGTCTCACATCTTCTCATCACAAATGAAAAAAGTTGATGCATATGTAAGTTGATGTATATTTTAATTAGTTTGATTTTGGTAATTATTTCATAATGTATACATTTATCACAACACTGCATACACCTTAAATAAGCAAAATTTGTGTCTATCTCAGCAAAAATGGAAAAAGCACGGTTACACAATAAAAATAACATAGTGTTAGTTGATAAAAATGACCAATATTTTTTCCTTTTCTGTTCCCATACCTTTATGTTAATGTCTCTGGAGATATTTGTTTTTGATGGTCTGAAGCTTGTTTTTTAGTAGAATTCTGGAGGAGACTCATGGGAACAATATCTTCTGGGTTAACAGTTGCTAGTGACAATTTATCTTCCATCTTTATACTTGGAAATTTATTTGGCTGGATATAACATCCTTGGATTCTATTTTCCTTCTTTGGAAATACTGAAAGTGTCACTACATTTTCTTGTAAAATAAAGTGTTGCTGTAGGAAGTACTGATGATAAACTGATTTTCTTTCACTTATATGTGTTATAATTTTGCTGGGGTACCCAGAGTTGTTGTTGTTGTTGTTGTTTTGAAGTTGAGAAATTTTACTAAATATATCTCAGATTTGGTTATTCTGGTTTCTTAAGGATGTAATGGGCCTTTTTAAGATGTAATTTTAAGTCTTTTGTTTGTTTTTTGTTTTCAGAAAAATTACTTAGAATTATAATTGTTTGTATTCACTCTGTTTCTATATTTTGTTATTGTTTTCTGGAGACACCTTTTATATCATACTGTATCTTCTTACCTATGTTTAAGGTTACCTCTCAAATCATTTTTTTAATTCAATCTTCTGTTCATTCATAGTTCATTTTCATTTCTGAACTAATTATTTTTAAATTTGATCTACAAGTCTTTATTAAGATCTAATACAATGCAACTGTTTCTAATTATAGTCTATGTTTTGTTTCCTATCTTGTGCCATTATCTTTATGTAGTTATCTTCCCTTGAAATATGTTACAATTCTCATCTCTTCTGTGGTCATGTTTTCTGGCATGCTTTCCTTGATGTGGGACTATCATTCCCCTCCTTACTCTCTTTTTCTTATAGGACTGTATAAAATTTCATCTTAATCTTCTTGTTACTTGTAACATAAGAAATTAGGGTTTATTCCCCTCACTTTATGGCTCTTGAGTACCCTCTTCTGTTGTTTTGGTGTGATGTTCAAAATATGTTTACTTTTTGAAAGCTCCTTCCCCTGTTCCTCTCCTCCACTTTGAGGTGGACTGTCTTTTGTCCATGTAGTACGTCCCTTCAGGGTAGGAATTTTCCTCAAAGAAAGCTTCTCCTGACTGATTTAAGAGTTCATGAGCTTCAAACTGCTCAGCCCCTTTAGAGAACCTATCAACACCCTGCATTCCATCCCTTTTGGAGTTGGCAAAGCCTCTCCAGTTTGAGCAACTATTTTCAAGTTGGCTGTCTGAAGTTTCCAGTGAGTGCATGTTGATTTATGCACTTTTTTGTTTGTGTTTTGGGGACTTTCAAGTCCACTAGATGCCTAGTTATTTCCCTTTGCTTTGCCCTGCAAAGTTTATAGTAATATAATGACTATGACTGATGGTGGTTTAATAATGACTATGACTGATGGTGGTTTATCTCCACATTCTAGATGGTTCATGTTGAAAAAAACGTTTTAACTGGTGTTAACGTAAACCTTTTCCAATTTGGTTATGTTGTTTGTTTGGATCTTTGTTGCTACTTAGATATTGTCTATTTCACAGGGCATTGGAATGTGTTTTAAATTGTGCTATCATTTCTATTTTCAAGAATTTCCTTAGATTTTCTTATTTGTTATTTTTCACAATCCCTGAAGCTATTTAATGTTATTATTCTCATTTTATGGAGGAGGCAAAGCTTTAGATATTAAACAAATTTTCCAAGGTCAAGCCTCTAGTAAGAGAAAGCATTGAGGTATGAATTTGTCATTATTTTGCAGAGTACCAACTATCAAACACCCTCATAGGCTGCTTCTGAGTGTTATTGAAGCTGACAATAGAAGGATAACTCAGAAGTGAATAATTGAAGGATAGGGAGGAACTTGAGGCATGGGGAGAGAATGGAATTGTCACAAGCCCTGGTGCTTAGGGTTTGGGAAATTGAAAGGTTAGTGTGGCCAGAGCCTTGTGGGCTAGGAGAAAATCATGAACTGACAAATAAGGAGTAAACAGGGGTATATGATTCAGAACATTGTAGAACAGAGCCAAGACTGGATTTTATGTGGGTCCAAGTATTTTAACATGTGTGCAAAATAGCATGCATGTTCAGAGGGATAAATTAGGCACTAGGTATCTTGGACTTTGAATCATTCATAGACTACAGGTCCAAGAGCGGAGGAGGATGGGACATGTATAGAACATTCATGGTTTGGTGGGATGTTATTAACCAAACCTGAAATTAAAGTCCCAGGGCACCTGGGTGGCTCAGTCAGTTAAGCAACTGCCTTCAGCTCAGGTCATGATCCCAGGGTCCTGGGATCGAGCCCCACATGGGGCTCCCTGCTCAGCAGGAGAGTCTGTTTCTCCCTTTCCCTTTGCCCCTACCACCACTCGTGGGCTTGTGCTCTCTCTCTCAATAAATAAATAAAATCTTTAAAAAATATAAAATAAAAAATAAAGTGGTATCCAATGTGGGCAGAAGCCACAGGAAGTGAACTGGAGAGTTGGAGTAGGTGAAGCCAGTCCTCACCCAGGACATCATGGGAACTATGGCTTCACCATCACAGTAATCACTGCTGTCAGTTGCCATGGAGACCATGAAGCCACGTTGCATAATCAGAAATTGAAGAGAACAACAGCTTTAGTTTGAAATAGGAAAACACATTTTTTTTAAAAAAGCCACATTATCTTAACCACGTTATAGTATTCAGACCCCTGCAGCAGAAGGTCCATGATATGTACATGTGAAAATGTTGTGGCAATAATGACTTCACTTCCTTACTTCATATATCAGCTAGCTTTTATTCCTACCCCTGAGACTTTGTGAGTTGGTTTTGTGATGTCTCTTAGTACACCGTAACATCCTGTACTTTGTCCATTACTCAACAAAGCAAATGCATCAGGGAAAACAGTGGAAAGGAAAATGCCTGTGACTCAGGTATTATCTTTATATGCATTCAAATGACTAAGGATGTTGAAATGCTTGTACCTCTGTTTATATGACTTATTATGCAGCATTACTACAATAGAAATTAAAATAATATATAAATTAAAGTCACAGTTTCACATTCCATTATCACATTCCATTATCCCTTTAGTGTTAAAAGTCTTGTGTTTCTATTTAAACTTTGGCTTCTTCCATGTTCGGGATATGTGGGAAGTGTTTGTGTAAAAACCACTGAATAATGTGATGCAGATCAGGTGACATTATTACCTTCAAGGAGGTAGTTAGTCAGCAATATTTTTAAGGACCTGCTTTTAAAAATTCTTACATTGTTCTGAATTATGAGTCATCTCACCACCCCCAATGAGTTGAATGATTGATTATGTCTTATATATCTTTACATGCCCAACTGTCTGGATACAGAATTGTAAGATAGTTCCAAAAAAACGCAAACATAACTGGACATCTACTCTGTGCCAATCACTGTTCTTGATATTGGAGATTATAGAGCTGATAAAGATACTGTACTTGCCCCTAGTGAGCAGATGAATTTGTATGCTCAAATGTGGGCATTATAAACAGCTTTAGATGGAACAAATAATGATATAAGTTATAAATAGAGCTTTCTTTTGTTTTAGTCCCCTTTACTTAAAACCTCTGTGAGAGCATTGACTGGGTCCTAATCAATTCCACATCTCTCAAAGTGCCTGAAACTTATTTTTGTTAACATAATCCTTGTGTTGGGAAGACAAAGCAAAAATACCTGAAAGGGCGCCTGGGTGGCTCAGTTGGTTAAGCGACTGCCTTCAGCTCAGGTCATGATCCTGGAGTCCCAGGATCGAGTCCCGCATCGGGCTCCCTGCTCAGCAGGGAGTCTGCTTCTCCCTCTGACCCTCCTCCCTCTCATGCTCTCTGTCTCTCATTCTCTCTCTCTCAAATAAATAAATAAAATCTTAAAAAAAAAAAATACCTGAAAAACTTTAACAATGTTATAAAGACACAATGAAAACACAATAATTCAGAAATGATAACAAATATTTATTTACCTGAATTCCATTGTTGAACGTGATATAAGAAATACAGTTTCTATTTCCCTTTTTTTTTTTTAATGGACCTTGCAACTTTATGGGAAAGTAGCAAAAACAAGCACTGAAAACATTCTAGAACTTTTAGAAAGAAACCTACAAATACATGGGAATACAAAATGCATGCGGTAAGAAGGGTAGGGGATGAAGACTGCTCTTTCTTAAGGTATTTTGCAGTAGTTTAACTCATTCTTTGGGAAGCAAGAACACTGTGTTATGGTTAATAGAGGGAAAGGATGTGGTTGAGGTCAGGTGACAGGCAGTGACATCCAAAAAGCAACAGACGTTCGCTTTGAATTTGTCATAAAATAGCCACAGTATCTGGCCTGGTGGAGAATTTTGAAAAGATTCCTCTCCTATCATTAATGATCATAACATCTCACTGGTCATCAGAAATCCATTGCTCTCTTACTTCATCCCTTCAGTTAAATTTGATAGTTTTGCCTTCAGATTTCTCTCTTGGAGTACTTAATGGTTTTAAACGCTGGTTAGCTGTTCTCTATGAAATGTGTTTTTCTCTTAAATAAAAAAAAGAAAAAAAATGTCTATTTTAGTTCATGACAACGGTTAGCAGAGACAAGTCAAGTCATTTAGAGAGTGTGTTCTGCTCTATTGCCCATCTCAAATGTATTCAGTGCCCCTACAATAGTAAATTGTCAGTTTTCTCTTCCATGGATTTTAGCTTTTCTCCACCAAGTACTTTTACTGTTAACTCCCACCACATGTTTGGGGTCTAATGGCCCTATTTTATTTCCTGCTAGTTCCAAAATAATCCCCCTTTCCCAGAATTCTGTCTTCTGTGCCTCTAACCATCTTTCATATCCAATGAGCAAAACAGTAATCCACCTGTGAGACCCTGGGACCCTGGCAATAGCCATCTACAGCAGTTTCCTTTTTACATGATAATGCCCACCCAACCTCAGGGAAGACCTGGGCAGCCTGGCAGTAGAGAGAGGAAAGCAGAGGGATATCCTCACTGAATTTCCAGGTCCCTGTCAGTCACTATAGGAAAGATTATATATAGGAGGAGCACAAAGTTGAATCTAGGTTTACTGGAACCTGAGCCAAATAAGCATAGTGAACTCTTTTAAGAAAATAAAAGTATCAATAATAATCAGATACAAAAGTCACTCTTTACTAAAATAAGAAACTAGGGAGCTTTGTCTTAATGTTGGTTCAGGAAGGTCCTCAGTCCTGCATCTCTTACAGGCACAAGTCCCAAGAAGAAGACTCTAAGGGATGGGAATATGTTATTCACTAAAAATTTTCTTAGGGGCATGATGTCTGGCTGGAAGGGAAGACCCCGAGTGCAAGCTCAAGTACACAACTATAGTCATAGGAGTGTTTTGTTATATCAAGGAGGAACTCGTGTAGCTACTGACTGAGATGGTAAAAGAGAGTAAATAGAAAAATAAGAAGTGAAGAGGCATGCTAGAATATTCCAGTGTGTCCACTGGTGGTATAGGGCTCAGAAAATATCGTTAGGAGAATATAATTTCCAATAGGTGTGTTTTAGATCATGTTTTAGATCATCTTGCTGAAAATAGACAATATTAAAAATTGCCACTGCTCTCAGCCCAGCCTTCTATCCCCATGAGATCTTCAGTATAGGACTTTTTGCTCACTAGTACACTAGAGGGGAAATAAAGTATTGCATTTTGCATTCAGAAAGTCAACATCAGTAGACACAAGCCAAGCACAGCTGTATCTGATACTTTACAACCAGAATAAATGTGGGAGTTATGACGGAAATGAAGCAATAAAAGGGGAGAAATCCTTTTTGTGTGTTAGCTTAATGCAGGAGCATTTTTGTTCTACCTCTCATTTTTCTCCGTTTTACAGCTGGAGAAATGAAACAAAAACCCTGAGGATATATGCTTTGTACAGGCTAGATTCTGTTCATCCCAGAGCATCGAGTCCTTGGACTCCAAGTCCAGCTGTCTATGTCCAAACCACACTTTGACTGGTTTAGCTAATCCCTTTTCTTTCCTCTTGGAGATAAAAGGGATGTCTTTACCCTGCACTAAGATCTGAGCATTGACATCTGCTCGGTATCTGTAAACAGAGTCAGCAGAAGCCCCAGAGCATCACATGCTCAAAGTCTGCACATCACATCAGTGGAGCCTTGGTGTGAAGACATGAGAGCACCTTGCTGCTTGTTCTTTATCCTTGAATTCCCTGTGGTCCCCAAGGCAGGTTTTAAGTGGGGAATCTACTTGGAAACATTAAGCATTGATAAGACCCTTCTTAATAATGCCATAAGTTTTAAATTTAATGATTACATAAAAAAGGGGGATTTTTTAAAAAGTCACATTTCTTTTGTTTTGCATTTTGTGGGCCAGAACTCATTATTTTAAAGGTCTCTCTAGATATTCTGATAATTTTCATGAACACAATAAAATGCTGAGATTTTGTCTCCTCTGTCCTGGAGCCATTTCCTTGGCAGATTGTAGGTAACTCACCCCAGCGGCTCTCTACCTCACTGTATTATCATCTATTCACACATAAGAAAGACGTGTTAGGCAAGGTGTGGGTTCTGACTGGGCAGTGTGGCCTAGCACAAGAAATCCAGATGTTTCTGTTAGTTTCTGGGGTCAGGGAAACCCAAGTCAAACTTGAAACAGACACAGAGGTGGGGAAAATTGGTGGATAAAGAACTGATAGACCTCACCTGAAATCCTTTGTTCAACTGCAATTTTAAGATGCTCTTTTTTTCTACCTGTATATTAAGAATTTAAGTCTGCGATTACTCTAAATGTGTACTTTTTAGTTCCAGAAAACATGGAATGCCAAAAAGCAACATTCATAATTCTTTTCTGAGGTGTCTCACTCCATCTCTAGAATCCAGAGTTAATTAAGGAAACTTAGAGTTTATCAGGTTTCTATCAGATCATGCCCTTAATACTTCTGAGAATCCTTTTGTTCTGCTGAAAGGACTGAGTTAGATCACCTTAATCCTTCCAGAAATTCTTAACAAAGAATGTGACAACCACATCCTAGACTTCCTTTGCCCTAAAGCTTTGTTTGAATAGCCAAAACTTTGAAATAATTAAAAAGTTTTCTATTTTAACTGCAAATCTTGGAATGTGTAGGCGCTATATATATTTTCTCTCAATTACATTTACCAGTCTTCTTTCTTTCTTTTTTTTTGGGGGGGGGGGGTGCATCATTTGTTTTGTAATAAGAGCTTCTCAAATTCACCTGGTAGCCACCAGCTTACATTTTCAATAATATGACTCAAAACCACCTAGCTGAAGGCTCATATATCAATAATATCTTCTGTATTTCAAGTTGCCACAGGTGATGGATTTACCAAATATTTTGCCACTACATAACATGGATTACCACTTTTCCAGCATCCTCTCAATGTTTTCTCACTATTCATTCCCAATACCAAAGCCAGCATTTTAGACGTCTGTTATTGTAACATATCACTTTCAATGCCAATCTCTTTATCAGTCAGCAACTGCACAGTAATACTGCAGAATATGCCATGCCAAATATTAACAGCTTGCAACAACTAACTGATCTTATTTTAAGAGTCTGTGTATCGGCTACGGTTTGGCTTACCTAGACTGGCTCAGTTCTAGGCTGCTTGTTTGATTTATGTCACATATATTCTGAGGTCTGAGCGGAAGGAACAGCAGCTACTCAGAGCATGTTCTTCTAATGGCAGATCACTGGAGTGTAAAAAGACAACCTTTGGAGCACAGTTAAAGCTTCTGCTTCTATTATAATCAATTTAAATCCCATCAGCCAAAGCACATCACACACCAAAGCCCAAAGAGTAGTCTCTGCCCAATATGAAGCCATCATG
The DNA here is from genome assembly GCF_004348235.1 of Phoca vitulina. Taxonomy (NCBI): domain Eukaryota; kingdom Metazoa; phylum Chordata; class Mammalia; order Carnivora; family Phocidae; genus Phoca; species Phoca vitulina. The sequence goes on along the minus strand of NW_022589731.1, from coordinate 5,660,961 downwards.
AGGGTAGGAATGTTATTATTCTTCTACAGGGAAATAATGAATTAGGACCAATGATTTAATCTACCACAGCATGAGAGTCAGAAAACGTTCATTGACATTGAACAGTTATTTTTTTATCAAAAGAGCCAAAGAACAGCACTCTGTGCCATGTAATTGAATGTGGGGGTAAGGGGAAAGCCAGTGTACAGAGAAAGAGAAGAATGAAGCAGAATGACCACATAAGGCAGAAATGTGAGAGGCACAGAAGACTCCGTTGATTCCTGACATCTTTCCCAATCCTGCTTCCAGTTCCTTCCTGAGCCTCAGGAGCTTTCTTCTGCTTCTTTGAGACCCTGACCTTATTCTTAAAATACGTTTCAATGTCGTTCTTAAACTCAATCAAAAGGTTTTCTTGTAATTTGAAACTAGACATTACCAGAAATTACACAAGGGTGTTAATGAGGGCAAAGTCCTATATGATGTACCCTCCCTGCATTCAACATCCCAGCCCTAGTGAATAGGAAACCAAACTAGATGGTCTCTCAGGCCACTTCTAGCTTAGAACTGGTTGAGGAGATTCCTCTGAGGGATCTAGCTGTCAGGGAGTGGCCATGCTTTCATCACACTAGCACGTGTTACCAATATCAGTGAAAAACACACAAAAGTAGGTGGATAACTCAGCATACTCCAATGCTACACAAATGACTCAATGTGTGTATACTCTCCTGGGAGAAAGTAACAATTATCTAAACATCTACTGTGTTCCTTCTTTCAGGGTATAGAATAAGCACATTAGCTCCAGGATTATTGTCTTTATTAATGTAAGTGTGGAAAAAAAAAAGGGGTAAGCCAAAGAGTGACGAGGAAGTGACATGAGTTGACTTTATAGATGGTACTCTTCACAGATAGCAATGACGTGTACATACAACATTGCTTAAGGGTAGAATAGTTTGGGTTTTTTGTTTTGTTTTGTTTTTGTTTTGTTTTGTGTTTAGGGCACAGGACCATTTATCCAATCCACTTAATCTACTTTCCCCTTCCTCAGAAAACTGGTTTGCAAGTTGGAATATTGTGTCCTTGGGAATATTGTTGGTGAACACAGAAGAGATGCTGCCTCCCGAGAAAGGACAAGCAGAACACTCACTCCATCTCACATCTGCCTGACATGAACGATACTTCTTAATTAGTCAAAGCACACTGTTGATAGAAACATGTAAATTCCAGATTTCTTCATAAACCCTGGAACAAAACCTCCTATCATCTTCCCTTACACTGGTAAGGACTCTAGAGTTCTCCAGTGTGCATCCAAGTATTAAACCCAGAAATTTGCTAAAGAATATGGTGTGGCACCAGCCTCCAGCCTTCCGGGTTGGCAGTGTTATTTACTTCAAGAAGATTTGGATTGGAATATGATACACACAATTTGTTAGTGATCTGTATTGAACCTCTTTAAGGCTCATGTGTAAAAAAGTCTCCACCTCCATGCCTACCTATAGAGCCTACCGATAGAGTTGTATTATAAGAAGATGATACATGCACATTGATCAGCACAGTGACTGGCAAATAGTAAGTTCTGTTTTTATCACCCTGTATTTTCTCTTATCTTGCCTTATTGCAATAATGTTATACATGGAAACACTATGGATGATATGGCTTTTTTTAGGAGAAAATAAAGGCATTTCCTCTTGACTTTTTAATATCTATTGATCTTTACTTCAGTCTTTAACCAAGTATTCAGTGGACTAAAGCAGTTCTGTCCCTCTCTATGGCTTTCTGGCTTCTGTGCTCTCTCTCCATAGTATATTAGAACCAGAGAGAGCTTTGGAGTTATTTGTTGTGCTGATGGAGAAACAGACAACTGAAAAGATGAGGTGGCTTTCTCAAGGTCATTCAGCAAGGTAGTAACAAGGCTGAACTTACACTCTATTCTAGTCCACCTTTCATTTCACCATCCAAACTAATAAAAGAAAATAAAGTAACGTACACATTTCTCTGGTTAGTTTCCTGGTGAGTTTCTTAGCTAAACCTATGACAAAAATTAAAAACAGAGATAAAAAGTACAAAATGGGAACAGGTATATTTTCCCAACTCAGATAATGTGCTTATATATTAAATCTGAAGTTTTGCAGGCAGGAGATGTAAACACAAATAACTGTGGGTGGATTTCAGAAATCAGTGTGAACTAAATAAATTTGTAGAGCCCAGATATCTCTAAAAAACAATAATCATCCACTACAGGACACAACAAGAGAATAGAAGGGCCTTCCCAGAACCCCACCACGCTTTGGATGTGGGAAGACTCAGCAGGGAGCCAACAGTATGATCCAGAAGCACGCTTAATTAAAGCACACAGTGGTGTACAAAATTGGACCACCTGCATCCATCGCTGAGACCTGGAATTTGTTCAAAACAGATAGAATAAAAGAGAGAAAGAAAGGAAAAAGAAAATTCCAAAGCTTTAGTTAGCTCCAAGAAAGATATGTTCTGGTTGCCATAATGCTACATGAGAGGGTGTCTGCATGGAGTAGCCAGGCCTGAACATTCACAGCTGTGTGGTTGGGAGTTCAGCTTTAGGACAAAAATACATCAAGAGAGTTGGTAGGATGTGCCTGGTGATTGCTGGGACTGTAGGTGGAGTGATGCATGTGACTTAGATAGAGAGAATGGCTGTTTACCAACTTGAGGCATCTGTAGGCATCACATTTTGTGCCAGGCATAGAGGTAGCAAAGAGAATGACTAAAGGTGCTACATTTGAAGACAATGACCACCAGAAGCGTCAAAATCTCAGTGCCTTGCTAGCAAAACAGGCAATGAGTACAGTAGAGCCTAAGTGAAAAGAGACCACTAGGGTTGAGGGGTAAAGGAAGACCGCGCATAGGAAGTGAGCCTGGGCTCCGTTCACCTCAGCCCCGCAGATCCAGGGTGAGCTGTCTTCTCCCTTCCGGGTCATCCATTATTGGGTCTTTGGGCCCTGAACTTGGCAGCTCAATTTAGGTGTGGTATCAATTTGCTGGGATATCACCCTTGGCGAAACGTTCAATTCCAATTTAAAAGTTTTCTAAACATTATGACCATGAGACACTACTTCTGAGATTGCCTCCTGATGTTTTCAACTGTCAGTACTAATTTCTGTGGAATGCTCTCTACCAACCCATACTTAGTGCACTGATTGGTTTTCATGCTTCTTCTTCCATAATTTCCAAGCTTCTGTGTCTTCCTAGCAAAGGCCATCAAACACTGTTAATTCCTTCATATTCCTAAAAATATCCCTGCCCTTTCACCCCAGCAATAACTCTGGAATAGATTTCTTCTCCCAACATAACCTGCTAATGCTGAATTTTAAATTTACCAGTTCCCTTTATTCATATCTTGAATGACTCAGCTTCTGAATGATCGAGAATTGTTCCTATCTACAATAGGGTACTTCAGCCTTATAAGCCAGTGCTTACCTCTACAGGAATTTGAGTACCACGGTTAGCTATACTCTGTTAGTGATCCACTAGCTGTAGCCTGCTCTGAGAGCCTCTTAATTTTCTCAAGATACAGGTAATCATTATCCTTAACTAGTATTATAACCATTGTTTTTTTTTTTTTTTTTTTCTGGTAAATATTTAACAACCAGTCCTCCATAGAAGACAGCCCTGATTTCTAGTGTTTGCTGATTTTCGTGCTGTAAATATTCCTACCATGTCTGACTTCAAGGTACATATTTGACATGACTGAACACAGAATTGGGAAGAGAAGCTCACAATCGGCTTTTGCAAGCCCTTGGGCACTGGCTCAGCACACCACCAAGTAAGTTATTAGTTAACAATGCACTTTATGCTGTAACAAAATAAAGATGTCATCACATTTCAGTAGATTTACAGTCTGAATCAGAAAAAAAAAAAATACACAAGCAGCAAAACATGCATATGCACATGTATAAACCATCAGGGGGATTTTTCAGAATCCACAATGGAAAGGTAACTGTTAGTGAGGATGTTTCAAGTATATGGTGAAGCAGTGTCTGTGTTACGTTGTTGTGTAAAACACTAGGCATCTATTACAAGATAGTTGCACATGTTTAGAGATCGATTTGATGACTTAAGAAGGCAGCAAACAAGTTTCCACATGGAAAATGCTTTGTTTACTCAGTTCAATTATTTTGAACAGCCACCCAAAGGTCTCTGAAGTCGGGCAGTTATCTAGTTATTCTCTGGCCATTCTCAGTTAGGGTTGTAACATACAAAGTTATTTCTCCAACAAAAAGCTACATAATGTACACTCTGTGTCAGGCACTGAAACAGACAAGGTCTCTCCCTGTCCTCATGCAGTTTGCTGTCCAGTGGGGGAGGACAGGGGAAAAGGACACATCTGCATATTTACCTACACAACTGTGTGATCTTACCTCCTATAAAAGACCTGTGCAGGGCATTGTGAGAGCTCATGACCGGTAAATTGACTTAGTATGGGAATACGGGTGCTCAGAGAACTTTTTTCTGAAGGTGTGACAAATAATAATATGAAAAGTGAGTGGAGTTTGGTGAGGGAAAGAGGAAGGTATTGGAGGGTGCAGTAAAAGCCAAGGGAACTTGCAGTATGTTGAGACCTCTGAGGCATGAAGGGGTGTGACTCATTTTAGAAACTTGATCAGTGTGGACAGGATGCAGGGTAGATGGCCAGAGATAAGGCTGGAGAAACAAAGTCAAAATCAGGCTGGGTCCAGTGGATGGTGTTCAGTATTTTAAATTTTATTCCAAGAACTAGGTTAGTCATTGGGCTGGAAGGTGGAGGAGAGATCAACAGGAGAGTGATATGATTAGAGACATCCCGAGGGCCTCAAAACTGTGGCATTAAATGTATATAATATATGGATGGTTTTGATTCCATTTAAAGCATTTCTGCTTCAGGGCAACATAAAGAAATACGTCTTTTAATAACACTCCTATTTCTGCATATCTTTTTACAAAACAACCTTAAGAATGTCATCAGATGTTTTTATCTTTGTGGCACTCATCCGGAAGGACTACCCTGACAGATGGGTGGGGGAAATCTGGTGCTTTTTGTCTCTGGAGACAATAGAGACCCACCAGCTTCTTGTTGCTAATTACAGGAATTGCGTACTTGGAGAACTGAGTTCCGAGACTGATGGACAGGAGGATGTCTTCTGGGATGGGGAAGAGGAGTAGTGGTTGTCTGAGGGAAAAGCAACAGATAGATTACAATATTAGAATTTAGAAGAGAGTTCATCTCTTCACCAGGATTTTCCAATCCCTCCAGCATAAATGTTCAAGAACAAACATTATTGTGCAGCTTTTTTAAATGGTTAAATATCAATTCGAAGTTAACAACCTGAGACTCCAGCAAATCCACAGAAAGGACCGAAATCAGCACCTTGAGATTCATTTCACACAGAGTGAAAGGAGTCAGACGGGGGATTTGCTATTGATTCTGGGCTGGGCTGCCCCCTCAGATCCATTCGGAGGGGCATGTTTTATTTTTGTCTCTGCTCAACTCATCTTTCCTTTCAGCGTGTCCTGGTACAGGCTGCCTCCCCCTGCATCCCCCCTACCTGTCAAAACAAAACAAAACAAAACAAACCCTCCCTTGCTCCAGTTCATCTCACTGCCATTTCTTCTCTTGTTTTTCTATTTGTGTTCTTATTGATTTTCTTTATGGAGGTAAAATTGAGTAAAGGAAAATTCCTCCAGAATTCAACACAAGAATATCATATCAAGAACTCTCTAACAGTCAGCTCCATTTTATGGTGGAATTAGATCCCAGGAGGAATAGTAAGAGGGCAATCATCTGAGTTATTTAAAACTCAACTGGACAAAGTCATGGGATATGTGCTACCAGGAACGTCACAGCCTGCGCTAAATGGGAATGAAGATAATGAACATAAAAGATGTATCTCCATCCTCAGCCCAATTTTTCTCAAAGGTGAATTATGTAGCTGCGGCTAATTCAGCTGAATCCGCAGACAAAAAGATTCCTTGTTTCTCTGTTCCACGTTCCTTAAACGAGGGGGAGAAAAGGTTGATTCCTCCTTTGTTTATCAAGGAGGAGCATAGACTCATAAGCTCACAAGTAAAAATTTTAGGACCCAAGGTTGAATTTCAGGTTTGTTCCAGATTCAATAGCAATTCTATGGGAATTCTATGAAATTATATGGGAAAAGATCAGTATGTACCATTTCCGCAAATGTGCCTCCTTATACATCACTTCCTGTAATTCCTAAGTGTCATTTTTAATTACAAATGAGTAATATTTTCTTGTCCCCAAAAAAGCACCTAGTTTCTGACAGCAAGTTATTATAGCAACTGCTCTGAGGTATATTTATATATTTCTCTATTTTTTGTGGGTTTTGTTTGTTTGTTTGTTTTTTAAAACATATAGCAGCTGGGAAGTCTGGTTCCAGGCCCAGATCTTAGGTGATCTTTCAGGGCTGCCCATGGTCATTTCCAAGCGTTGCCGGGCAGGCTTCCTGATGCACACTCTGGGCACTGCAGTTTTCTGGAGGAAGTACCGTCGAGGACTCTGGCTTAGGCAGCTGCATCCAGAAGCACTTCTGCCAACACCTCCCAATCAGGGGTCTTGGGTGATACCCTTTTTTCACTCTGAGTCCATTTTTCTCCACTGCTACCTCTCCCCTCCTCCCTTCCTCTGGTCCCTGGGTCCATGGAAGGAATGAGCCCTATCTGCAGGCTCCTCAGCAGTAAGGTCATTCCCCCATCCGTGCTACATGTCCTCTGACCCCAGCCACGTGCTGCTTTGAGGGGAAAAATAGAACACTGGGGAGTTGGCACATTTTCCTTTTGCCTCTTGCTCACTGTCTCCTGAGGGAATAAAAGCTTGATTGCTAACTTTGAGTTTGACTTATTGTCTCCTCACCTGGCAGCTTGACACCAGTATTGCAAAGTGTTACAGACAATTTTTCTGGTCCTAAATATGTGACATATATGCATCAAGGCGTGGAGGTAAGTCAATGTCCCTATCGCCTAGCCCTCTAGGTCCAAGGAAAGATGAAGTGCCTTTCCATGACAGTGGCAAAAGTTAGATAAATATAATCCTCATCCCTCCCCAGAATTTCAGTTAAAAACCACAATGTTCTGATATGCCAATACCATCATGCGTATAGCTCTGCAGTGTATCAGCTCTGTGGTGGACAGAATAGTTTCCCCAGAAGCATCCACATCCTAATCCCTGGACACTATGGCTATGTTACATTACACGGCAAAAAGGACCGTGTGGATGTGATTACATTGAGATGGGACGATTATTCTGGATTATCAGGTGGGCCCAATGTAATCACTAGGGTTCTTAAAATGGGAGAGAGGGCACGAAGAGGAAGTCAAAATGATGCAGCAGAGAAGGACTTGCCCCACCACTTCTGGCTTTGAAGATGGAAGAAGGGGATATGAACCAGGGAATGTTGAGGACCTCTAGTTGCCGGAAAGGGCAAGGAAATGGATTCTTCCCTAGAACGTTCAGAAAGCAATGCCACTTTGCTACCATCTTGACTTTAACCCATTGGGACCTGTGTTGGACATCTATCCTACGAAAGTATAAGATAATAAATGTTTGTTTTTTTAAGCCACCCCAAGTATCATGGTCATTTTTTTATAGAAGCAATGGTAAACGAATACAGGCTCTTCCACAAGTATTCTTTTACTTGATCCTCAAAAGCGCTTCATAAAGTAGGTATTATTATCGTTATTAACTCTATTTGAAGTTATTGCCTATTTCTAAGCTTTAAGTGGTCCCCTTTACCTAAAGTTCAGCTGGGGGAAATAATTTGCTCAGGGTTGCATGGCCAGTAAGAGGCAGAGCAGGAACTCAAACGCAGATATATATGAACCCAAGCCATGTCTCCTTTCTATGATATTCCCCTATCCCTCTCAAGTGTTTTCGCAACCTCAGCCTCAGATGAGTTTCATTGCTAAATATTGCCTCTTAACCCAGTCTTTTACATATGCCTGGCCAAATTACCACACACATAAATGCGATGTTTAAATCAGGATCCCGAAAGCAATTCCTGCTTAGCCACTTGCAATTGGGAAAACTCTCATGAAAATTACCTTGGATTTTATATCACTAGGATGAAGAAATTAACCTTGCACCTTATCTCTGTGATCACTTTTCAAGACTCTCTGTTCCCTGGCTCCTTTACAAACTCAACCTCTACTACCACCAGGCCACAGCACTTAAAAGCATTTCCTTTGTGAGGTAGCAATAGTTTACTAATGACTAGAGTTAACAGAAGGGCCATGTTTACAACCCCACTGTTACAAGCAAGAGTGTGCTGTCTCCTGCAGCTGACTGGTTCCTTTGGCCAGGCATGGATAACCACCAAAAACGTCAAAGCCCTGGCTTAACAGGTGACAAGTGTAGAAGTGGCAAAGTGGGGGACATGGAATGAATAGTCGGAATATTGGGACTATTGCTCAGGAGGAAATGTGCCTCAGTAAAGTCAATCAGATCTCCACTCAGTTGTCCTTCACGGATGAACTGCACCACAATCACTCTTCAGGTCTCCCTAACAGAGGGTTATGTCATTGTCACCTGTCTAAAGGACCTGTTGACAAAGTGTCTCTAATCTACCGTATATCTCTTTTTTCCACTTAACAGTATCTGTACTACTGGGCTCTGCTTTCTGATATTTAGCAAAGATCATCTCAGAAAAAATAATAATAATAAAAATCGCTTCTCTTGATTTTTGTCTGGTGGGTCCTTGCTCTCATGGTTCCCTCAGAAAAGACTTGTCTTTGGAAGAAACAGCTGCCTACACAGATAGCCAACAGAGCCTAGAGCCCGGATGCCAGGGCAGGGTGAGTCAGCAGGAAATACTCTTTGGATTCTCCAGAAGTTGCCAAGAAATGGATTATTTGGAATTTGTCCAACTACTCGGGCCCATTGTAAATAGTGGTAGTGGTGTAGTAATAAGCATAATAATAGCATTAACGTAATAATGATATAAACTTTTATTGAGTTTCCCTATGCCAGAAATAGTAAGAATATTAATTCATATTCTCATTTAATCATCACATAAACCCTTAGAGGCATGTATTAATATTCACTTTATTTTTTTAGATAAAAAAATTGAGCTTAAAGAAATTAAGTATTTCTGAAGATCACATGTACACAGACCTGGGTTTGATTCATAACCAAATATTCTTTCCACTGCTGTTCGGCAGGATGAGAATGCATAACTGGCTTTCTTACTGGTGATTTCTTTGGGCCATAGGTGTCTGATTCTGTTCCATCTCATCATCTCGGCACAATGAACAAGGACTGGGCTCTGGGAAAGTGGATGAAGATCTATGGTCAAAGTGCAAAGGTGCCCATTAAAAAGACCAGGCAGACAGATAACTGAGTGATCAGTCTAAAAGTTTTACAAAGAAGAAAGAATCTGGATTCAAGACTAATTGTATATTAAGGAGGGCACTTGTGATGAGCACTGGGTGTTATATGTAAGTGATGAATCACTATATTCTACCCCTGAAACCAATACTACACTATATATTAACTAACTTGAATTTAAATAAAAATTGGAAGAAAAAAAAACTAATGGTATAGAAATTAGCTCAAGGCTAGGGCAGAAAGTAAGTGGTAGAGCCTGGATTAATTCCCCACACTGCCTGGCACCAGGATAGTATCTAATTATAGTGAAAATATGTCTCTAGGGTTTAAGAAGATGGGCAAAAATACATAAAATGTAATTTAAAAAAGGGGTGCCTAGGTGGCTCAGTCAGTTAAGCATCTGCCTTTGGCTCAGGTCATGATCTTGGGGTCCTGGGATCGAGTCCCACATTGGGCTCCCTGCTCAGTGGGGAGTCTGCTGCTGCTTCTCCCTCTGTCCCTTCCCCCATTCATGCATGCTCTCTGTCTCTGTCTCTCTCTCTCTCAAGTAAATAAATAAAATCTTTCAAAAAATATAATCTAAAAAAATAAAATAAGACTGGCCTATCCTCCATATGGACAATCTAGCTCTTGCGACTTGTAGGAAAATTTGGGTGGTACAGAGAGACTTTTAAAAGTTATTGTCATTGTTATCAGGAAAAAATAAAGCTTCAGTAGTGCATTTAACTCATGTTTCATGTTTGCTATGAGGCTAAGTAGATTCAATAGGTGATTGATAGATAGATAAAAAAATTTAAAGCCAATTTAAGGAAATACCACTAAGCAAATAAAATGGGTGGTAAAGTTATGGCAAATTGGATAAGGCAGAAGCTATTAAGCTCTTATGAGGATAGTATTTAGATTTTTAAAAATTCTTTATTAATCAATATAATTGTAGCATTCCCAACCAAAGGAGACAGATGACTACACATTTTATTGAACAATATTTCTTATGATTACCTTAGAAGCTCAATGTGTTTGTTTCTTTAGTGTTTGACAAAACAGGGAGAAGATAAAAAACTTACTGCCTGTTCTCAAGAAACTTACAGTCTATCGTGAAGAGATGTTAAAACCCAGAGGAAAATTGGCAAAAACAAAGTGAGTATGAGTCTGAGAGGACCTGATGATATATCAGAGGAGCAAATACAGAGGAATGAGAGTGTCCAGAGGCATGGGAGTGGAATGGAGGAGGCATAGTCTGGTGCTTGAAGGATATGTCGTATTTGCCTAAGTATGGAGGAAGGGAACAATATAGGAGACTAAATGGCATTATTCCAGGTGGAATAAGTGTGCTGCATTTTGATAGAAATGTACAGGTGAGGTGGGTAGGAAGTGGGCGTTACAGAAGTAACTTGATGTTTGATCCAGTAATCAAACCAAAATTAGTGTGTTCAAGTACTTCAACCAACATAAAGACCTGGGATTAGTGTCTACTTCCTAACTGGGAGGTCTCCTGGACTGGTAGTGACAAAGATTTTGCATCTCACACACTTTTCCCTTTATGAATAATAGGGTTCAAAAACTCAACTCTTTCAGTCTAAGTATGAAGTCAAACATATTCATGAGTAAACCCACTAAAAAGTGACCTAGCACTAGACCCCAGAGATACCGAAATGTACAAAACAGAATCCCTCTCAATAAAAAACTCACAATCTAGGGATAGAAACAGACAAATGAACATCTGATTATAATATATTATGAAAACGTTATGGGAGCAGTTAAAGACAGAGTTTCAAGTATCATATAAAAGTATTAACCAATTCATCCTGGTGGGGAAAAAGAGACCGTTAAGGATGGTTAAGTCAGTACTAACTTGAAAGACAAGTAGTCATTTACAAAGTCGATGGGGTAGGAAGAGGTATCAAGGAGAGAAGGAATACCTTATGTAAAACCAGGAGAGTAAGAAAGAAGAATGATCGGGGCGCCTGGGTGGCTCAGTTGGTTAAGCGACTGCCTTCGGCTCAGGTCATGATCCTGGAGTCCCGGGATTGAGTCCCGCATTGGGCTCCCTGCTCGGCAGGGAGTCTGCTTCTCCCTCTGACCCTCCTCCCTCTCATGCTCTCTGTCTCTCATTCTCTCTCTCTCAAATAAATAAATAAAAATCTAAAAAAAAAATTAAAATAAAATAAAATAAGAAAGAAGAATGATCGGAGAATACTAAATATTTCAATATACTAAAGTATAGGTTGCATTGAAGTAGCAGTTAAAAACATGAAGTTACCAAGAGAAGCAGATATTACAGTTTACAAATGTGTGAATTAGATTAATTTTCTAGAAAAGAATTATAAATATATATACACAAATATATATACATATATATGGTTATGGTTAGATGTATGTTTGTATTAAAGAGCAACCAACTCAAATAGTACCTGAGGGGCCCCAATCCTTGGAGATAAGGATAATACACAAGGTGAGGGACACATGATTCTTGAGTTTTCTTGGGATATTTTCTGGTTGGCAGTGCAGGGAATAGAGCCCCAAGCATTAAGTGTCAATTTTAGTAAACTGAGGAGTATGAAGAGTCAGAGACCATGCTCCAGGCCACCGGACAGCATAAATATGAGGGACAAAGTTGTGGAGCAGAGAGAACCACAGAGACACAATACTCAAAATCTGCAAACACATATTCTCAAGTCTTCGAATAAATCCCAAAGTCTTTATGGAAAACTCCATGAAACCCAGCACAGAACATTAGGTAGTAAGTGAAAGACCAGAGTAGAGTTTTCTGTTGTCACTCAGAGAGGGGGTGATACAAGTTGGAGTTCAAACACATAGGGATTTCTCCTGCAACCCAAGAAGGACTTGGCCTTGGGAATAAGGACCATTCCTAGGATTAAACACAAAAACAGGGGCGCCTGGGTGGCTCAGATGGTTAAGCGTCTGCCTTCGGCTCAGGTCATGATCCCAGGGTCCTGGGATTGAGCCCCACATCGGGCTCCTGGCTCAGCGGGGAGCCTGCTTCTCCCTCTCCCTCTGCCTCTCTCCCTGCTCATGCTCTCTCTCTCTCTCTCTCTGTGTCTCAAATGAATAAATAAAATCTTTAAAAAAAAATAAATAAACACAAAAACAAACTAGAGCAATAAAGCCTAAAATCATTCTTGAAAGAATAAAGCCTATTTGTTGCAACACTACCTGCCTGATAAGAAAATGTAAACATCTTTGCAGAAAGAAAACATTGATTCCTTTTTTTTAAATTCATAAGTCCAGCATCCAATTAATAAATTATAATACATGGCAAAAATGAAGACTGAGTGACATCAAATCAATAGTAAAATAGGGAAAAATAGAGAAAAGACCAAAAGAAATGGACTTTTCAGAAAATAATTTTAATTATAATTAATACATTTAAGAAAATAAAAGAAGATACATTTTGAGAAAAGATTTAAAACATGAAAATGCCCAGGGACACCTGGGTGGCTCAGTCGTTAAGTGTCTGCCTTCGGCTCAGGTCATGATCCCAGGGTCCTGGGATCCAGCCCCGCATCGGGCTCCCTGCTCAGCGGGAAGCCTGCTTCTCCCTCTCCCACTCCCCCTGCTTGTGTTCCCTCTCTCGCTGTCTCTCTCTCTGTCAAATGAATAAATAAAATCTTTAAAAAAAATAAAACATGAAAATGCCCAAATCAGAAATTATAGACATGAAAAAAATCAATCACTAAAATTAAATTCTGGGCATAATATCATATAAGAAATAGCAGAGGGGTACCTGGTGCCTCATTTGTTCAGCTCAGGTCATGGTTTCGGCTCAGGTCATGACCTCAGGGCCATGAGATCGAGTCCCTCCTCAGGTTCCACACTTGGCATTGAGCCTGCTTAAAATTCTTTCTCTCTCCGTCTGCCCCTCCCCTATCTCTCTCCCTCTTGAAAGAAAGAGAAAGAAAGAAAGAGCAGAAAGCCTATAGAAAATATCCAAATTGAAGGAGGAGACCAAAACTGATAGGAAATAGAAAAAGAAAACTATAAAATACTATAGAAAATTTCCAAATTGAAGGAGGAGACCAAAACTGATAGGAAATAGAAGAAGAAAACTATAAAATACACCCGATACATGGGATTAGTCTCACGTGAAAAAAAATTGTGGAGAAATACTAGCCTTTTGTTTAACCTGACATATTTCAAGAAACTCCAGGAATCCTAAGGGGAAAAATATCTTAGAAAGCTCCATCTAGGCAAATGATACACAAACAATTAAAAACCAAAGATAATAAATTAAGAGCATGCAGAGGGGAGGAAAAAAGATGTTACCTTGAAGAAAACAATAATAAACTGATGGCTGTTTTAATTATGTGAATGATTAAAAACAGAAGTCAATTAAATGATGTATCTAAAGTACTGAAAGAGGACAAAGAATATGCCATCCTAGAATTCTATCCCAAGGAGAATATGTCCCATAATTGAGAGCAATTCCCAGACATTTTCAGATTAATAGATCTGGAAGAATCTGTTGCCCATATACTTGCCTGTAAAATATATTAAAAGCTGAAAAATAATCTCAGATATAAAAATGAAACTGCAAAAAAATGAAGGACATAGGAAAAAGGAAAATATGAGGATGCCACAAGTTAGGTTTTTGAGGAAGTGCACAGAAAGTTCACTGAGGAGTCCTCTCAGAATCAACCCCTTAGGGGGAAGTGAAGATGCCGAATTGAGTAGAGGAATCTGGCTGCTGTAGGGGAACAACAAAGGCCTCAGCCAATCCTTCAGGCCCTACTAACCTTTTATCTTTCATTCTTCGCATGAGGCCTTCTCCAGGAATGAGGGGTGATTCTTGGGCAAGATGGCCCTCTTCCAAGGGCAAATGCTGTGAAGGAAAACCAAGTTTTGTGCTATTGGTTATTAACACTACCAGCAGCTGAGTGAATGAGTGTTTCAGTCCCAAAGAAGTTAGATCTGGACAGTGCACCACCATGTCTATTATAGACCACCTCTTGGGCACTTGGATCTATTTATATCCTGTAAGTTCTGGTAGCAACTTCTTCAGGATTCTAGTAGCCCCCCCCCCCCCCCCCACTCCACTGGATGATTTGTATTAGGAAAATATTTATGGTATTAATTAGAGCCCTAACTATGGCAGCTGCTTTCTTGGACAAAACTAATACTTACCATCCTTTTCATCTACCCGAGCTGAAGGCAGACGCTTAACTGACTGAGCCACCCAGGGGCCCCTGCAGGAGCAAATCTTTATGGCTGTCGGGAAATCATCATTTTTTTTAGATAGAATTTTATAATAAGGAAGAACTATAAAAGAAAAGAAAATTGATTAAATGGACTTTATGAAACTTAAGAACTTTTGTATTTTATAAAAAGTTTAAAAATTAGTATCGTCTATCCTCTTAGAAGTGAGGGAGTAGCTACCTTGAAGGGTGTTGTGACCATAAGGGAGCACAAGGTAGGGGCTTCTGCAGTGCTATTAATGTTCTCCATGGCTATATAATATATATTTCTATAAGAGTGAACACATTTTGGTTTCCATTTTCCATGCATTGGGCAAGAATTGGTCATTATGGGGCGCCTGGGTGGCTCAGTGGTTAAGCGTCTGCCTTCTGCTCAGGTCATGATCCCAGGGTCCTAGGATCGAGCCCCGCATCGGGCTCCCTGCTCGGCAGGAAGCCTGCTTCTCCCTCTCCCACTCCCCCTGCTTGTGTTCCTTCTCTCGCTATGTCTCTCTCTGTCAAATAAATAAATAAAATCTTAAAAAGAAAAAAAAAAAAGAATTGGTCATTATTCCATGAATAACTCCAGTCTGGTCAAATAATGAATGCCATGTGGGGTGACAGAGCCTCAGTCCTGGTTGAATTACCAGGATTTTCTCTGGATGAGGTTGCCATGTTTATTCATTTACCATCAAAGCCAACAGAGTCCCATGTGGATCATTTAGATGCCAAACATATGTTTGCGCATTTTATAACGGTAATCTTAGCTCCTCCCAACGATGGAAGCTTATGACGTGCCATGATGGTGACTCCTTTCCTTGCCTGATGGTTTGAGGAGCTCAAGACATTTGGGGGACAGTTACTATGTGCAAGTTAGTAGCATTACTGCTGTCTGGAAGTCAAAACCTCTAAATGTACAGAGTCTAGGATTGGTTTTTCTCAGCAGGCGCTGGCCCGTGTGGGGCTGAGATCACGGCAGGAATTTGAGGATTCATGACTGTCCAAAACCACCCTCTATCTGCCACATGATAATGGAAGTACCTATTCTAACCTCCTCCCAGGAAGGAGAGAACCAAGCTTTCTCATTCTTCTTGTTTAACCGTGAATGTTAAAGAGAACTATAGAACTAGAGGCAGGAAGTTGTGGTACTTTGCAGTACTTGGAAGAACGCCAGAATAAGTTACCTTCTCTGACCTAAAGAGTGGCACGTAGGGGACTTGTGGACGTGACACGTTTGCCACAACAGTCAGCCTCCTGTTTCAGGCTTGCTTTCTCCCCAGCATTGCCAGGTTCCAGCTTGACTCCCTTGACATGATCTGCTATTTACTGATGTGCATCGTGACTAAAGTGAAAAGAAGATCAATAAGCTGTCCATCCAACATCCAATGCTAATGATATTTGCCTTCTGGTCCAGCCACCTCCTCATACTGCAGACTCCTGTAGATGCTGCCATGCCTATTCTATGCTCACTGTCCTTCTTGGTGTGGGATAAGGAAAGTCAGGAATGCCACCAGGATTGCTTGTTTTCTTCTGACTCGCTATGCATTCTCATCCCCCCACCTAGATTTTGTATCTAGACTATCACTGGAAACAGTTGGAACAGCAAGAGGGCAGGATTTGGAATTTGGTAACCTAAGGCTATAATCTCCCAACATCACTTTGGGCAAAGCATTATACACTCCGGGACATCAAGTCCCTCAGCTCTAAAAGGAAGGAGTTGTTTGTTTGTTTGTTTGTTTAAGATTTTATTTATTTATTTGACAGAGAGAGACACAGCAAGAGAGGGAACACAAGCAGGGGAAGCGGGAGAGGGAGAAGCAGGCTTCCCACGGAGCAGGGAGCCCGATGCAGGGCTCGATCCCAGGGCCCTGGGATCATGACCTGAGCCGAAGGCAGACGCTTAACGACTGAGCCATCCAGGCGCCCCTAAAAGGAAGGAGTTTAATAGAGATATTACCAATTTCCGTTTCAACCAAATAATTTTGTGATTCTATAACCAAAGACATTTCAGGGATTTGAGTTTGCCAAAGATTTACCTAAGGGAAATGAAATCTTACAGAATCTTAAAACTTTCTAAGGATGAGAGAGGCCTGATTCATTGCTATTATTTCTGCCACATGGCATCTATTTGACCACATCTGAGTTAATTATTCATGAATGGAATTGAGTTTAGTTAGCCAGCTGATTTCATGAACATGGTATAATGAAACACTATCTCATGACCATGACACAGGACCAAATATAGAAATTCACGCAACACATGAATTGGCCCTAGTTAAACTTCAGCTTCCTTTTCTATGAATTAGGGACATTACCTACCTCACAAGGTTTCCAGAAGATGACATAATTTAATATTTATAAATCACATAGCATAGTGCCTAGGCATATTAACCTTGCTGCTTTCCTTAGGTTTTGAACATAACCATGATTTCAGAGTCAGTAATCATGTGTATAAACAGTAAGATCCATATTGACAAAGATTAGAAAGAATGTTCCTCTTCCCCTTGACTAATAAACCTCATAAGCGTGGCCATAAAAGTACAGAGTTCTAAACCTCCAGCTCTCCTACACATATGGTACCACACAAGCAAAGTGAAAACTGGGAAAGTGGAATCCAAAATGTGTTCATCCCTATGGAAATATATATTATATAGCCAAGGAGAACATTAATAGCACTGCAGAAGCCCCTACCTTGTGCTCCCTTATGGTCACAACACCGTTCTAGGTAGCTACTCCCTCACTTCTAAGAGGATAGACGATACTAATTTTTAAACTTTTTATAAAATACAGAAGTTCTTAAGTTTCATGAAGTCCATTTAATCAATTTTCTTTTCTTTTATAGTTCTTCCTTATTATAAGGCTCTAACTAAAAAAACAACAACAACAAAAAAAAACTATGATTTCCCGACAGCAATAAAGATTTGCTCCTGCAGGGGCACCTGGGTGGCTCAATTGGTTACACTTCTGCCTTTGCTTTATGTCATGATCCCAGGGTCCTGGGATCGAGCCCCACATCCGGCTCCCTGCTCAGCATGGAGCCTGCTTCTCCCTCTCCCTCTGCAGCTCCCCCTGCTGTGCTTTCTCTCTCTCTCTCTCAAATAAATAAAGAAAATCTTAAAAAAAAAAAAAATTCACTCCTGTAATTATTTCATACTCTGTGGTTTTATTTATATGATCCATTTTGAGTAAATTTTTGCATTTAGTGTGATGTAAGGGTCAAAGTTTTTTTGTTGTTTTTTTCCAAATAGATATCCAGTCGTTCCAGCTTCATTTCATGAAAAGATGATTCTTTTAGTTTGACATCTGACACCTTTACTGAAAATCAATTGAATAAACAAACAAACAAACTACTTCTGGTGTCATTGTTCTATTCAATTGATCTATATGTCAATTTTTAATGTAAATATGACATTGTCATAACTGCTGAAGTTCAGGTAGTGTGATTCCTCTAATGTTTTCTTTTTCAAGATTATGTTGTGTACTTTAAAACTTTTTGTACTTTCATAAAAAATTAGTATCAGATTGCATTTTTTTTTCTCTTTTTTAGTGCTGCTCATATTTTGACAGGGCTTGTGTTGAATCTACAGATAAATTTTGGCAGAACTGACATTTTAACAATACTAAATCTTCCAATCTACGACTATGGCACGTATCTCCATTTATTTAGCTCTTTTTAAATTTACCAAAGCAATATTTTCTTTTTTGTAGTCTGTGGTTCAAGCACACATTTTGCTATATTTATATCTTAAGGATTTCATGTTTTGATATTATTATAAGTGATATTGTTTTTAAAATTTATTTTTAAGTATTTATTACTAATATATATAAACAAAATTCATTAGTGATTATAAAACTTGCATGAGATGACTCTGCTATTTTATGTCTTAGTCTAGTAGGGTTTTTTTGTGTTTCTTTTGGTAAATTCTTGGCGGATAATCTATGAATTAAGGCAAATAAGAGTTAGACAGATTCTTCCTCTCTAATCGTATGCTTTTAGTTTATTCTTCTGAATCACTGGTAACTAGGACTTCCAATACAATACTGAGTAGAAGTGATGAGAGTATAACCTTGTATTATTAATAATATTAAGCAGATGATAGTCATTCTTTGATCTTTAAAGAATGATTTTGCTGTGGATATTTATTAAATGTCTTTTATCAATTTTAGGAAGGTCTTTTCTATTTTTTTTTTAATTTTATTAAGTTAAGCTCATCACCATACAATACATCATTAGTTTTTGATGTAGTGTTCCATGATTCACTGTTTGCGTGTAACACCAAGTGCTCCATTCAATATGTGCCCTCTTTAATACCCATCACCAGGCTAACCCATCCCCCCACCCCTCCTCTCTAGAACCCTCAGTTTGTTTCTCAGAGTCCATAGTCCCTCATGGTTCATCTACCCCTCTGATTGCCCCCCTTCATTTTTCCCTTCCTACTATCTTCTTTTTTTTAACATATAATGTATTATTTGTTTCAGAGGTACAGGTCTGTGATTCAACAGTCTTACACAATTCACAGTGCTCACCATAGCACATACCCTCCCGAATGTCCATTACCCAGCCACCCCATCCCTCCCACCCACCCCCACTCCAGCAACCCTCAGTTTGTTTCCTAAGGTTAAGAATTCCTCATAACAGTGAGATCATATGATACATGTCTTTCTCTGATTGACTTATTTCGCTCAGTGTAACACCCTCCAGTTCCATCCACGTCGTTGCAAATGGCAAGATCTCATTCCTTTTGATGGCTGCATAATATTCCATTGTATATATATATATACCACCTCTTCTTTTTCCATTCATCTGTCGATGGACATCTTGGCTCTTTCCAGAGTTTGGCTATTGTGGACATTGCTGCTATAAATATTGGGGTGCATGTACCCCTTCGGATCCCTACATTTGTATCTTTGGGGTAAATACCCAGTAGTGCAATTGCTGTAGCACATGGTAGCTCTATTTTCAACTTTTTTTGAGGAACCTCCATACTGTTTTCCAGAGTGGTTGCACCAGCTTGCATTCCCACCAACACTGTAGGAGGGTTCCCCTTTCTCCGCATCCCCGCCAACATCTGTCATTTCCTGACTTGTTAATCTTAGCCACTCTGACTGGTGTGAGGTGGTATCTCATAGAGGTTTTGATTTGGATTTCCCTGATGCCGAGTGATGTTGAGCACTTTTTCATGTGTCTGTTGGCCATTTGGATGTCTTCTTTGGAAAAATGTCTGTTCATGTCTTCTGCCCATTTCTTGATTGGATCATTTGTTCTTTGGGTGTTGAGTTTGATAAGTTCTTTATAGATTTTGGATATGAGCCCTTTATCTGATATGTCATTTGCAAATATCTTCTCCCATTCTTTCGGTTGTCTTTGGTTTTGTTGACTGTTTCTTTTGCTGTGCAAAAGCCTTTTATCTTGATGAAATCCCAATAGTTCATTTTTGCCCTTGTTTCCTTTGCCTTTGGCGATGTTTCTAGGAAGAAGTTGCTGCAGCTGAGGTCGAGGAGGTTGCTGCCTGTGTTCTCCTTTAGGATGTTGATGGACTCCTGCCTCACATTGAGGTCTTTCAACCATTTTGAGTCTATTTTTGTGTGTGGTGTAAGGAAATGGTCCAGTTTCATTCTTCTATATGTGGCTGTTCAATTTTCCCAACACCATTTGTTGAAGAGACTGTCTTTTTTCCATTGGACTTCTTTCCTTCTTTGTCAAAGATTAGTTGGCCATAGAGTTGAGGGTCCATTTCTGGGCTCTCTATTCTGTTCCATTGATCTTTGTGTCTGTTTTTGTGCCAGTACCATACTGTCTTGATGATGACAGCTTTGTAATAGAGCTGGAAGTCCGGAATTGTGATGCCACCAGCTTTGCTTTTCTTTTTCAATAGTCCTCTGGCTACTCGGGGTCTTTTCTGGTTCCATACAAATTTTAGGATTATTTGTTCCATTTCTTTGAAAAAACTTGATTGTATTTCGTTAGAGATTGCATTAAATGTGTAGATTGCTCTAGGTAGCATTGACATCTTCACAATATTTGTTCTTCCAATCCATGAGCATGGAACGTTTTTCCATTTCTTTGTGTGTTCCTCAATTTCTTTCATGAGTATTTTTTGTTTTCTGAGAACAGATTCTTTGCCTCTTTGGTTAGATTTATTCCTAGGTATCTTATGGTTTTGGGTGCAATTGTAAATGAGATCAACTCCTTAATTTCTCTTTCTTCTGTCTTGTTGTTCATGTATAGGAATGCCACTGATTTCTGTGCTTTGATTTTTATATCCTGCCACTTGACTGAATTCCTGTATGAGTTCTAGCAGTTTTGGGGTGGAGTCTTTTGGGTTTTCCACATAAAGTATCATATCATCTGCAAAGAGTGAGAGTTTGACTTCTTCTTTGCCGATTTGGATGCCTTTTATTTCTTTTTGTTGTCTCATTGCTGTAGGTAGGACTTCTAGTACCATGTTGAATAGCAGTGGTGATAGTGGACATCCCTGCCATGTTCCTGACCTTAGGGGGAAAGCTCTCAGTTTTTTCCCATTGAGAATGATATTCACTGTGGGTTTTTCATAGATAGACTTTATGACATTGAAGTATGTACCCTCTATCCCTATACTCTGAAGAGTTTTGATCAAGAAAGGATGCTGTATTTTGTCAAATGCCTTTTCTGCATCTATTGAAAGGATCGTATGGTTCTTGTTCTTTCCTTTATTAATGTATTGTATCACATGGATTGATTTGAGGATGTTGAACCAACTTTGCAGCCCAGGGATAAATCCCACTTGGTCGTGGTGAATAATCCTTTTAATGTACTGTTGGATCCTATTGGCTAGTATTTTGGTGAGAATTTTTGCATCTATGTTCATCAGGGATACTGGTCTGTAATTCTCCTTTTTGATGGGGTCTTTGTCTGATTTGGGGATCAAGGTAATGGTGGCCTCATAAAACGAGTTTGGAAGTTTTCCTTCCATTTCTATTTTTTGGAACAGTTTCAGAAGAATAGGTATTAATTCTTCTTTAAATGTTTCGTTAGACTTCCCCTGGGAAGCCATCTGGCCCTTGGCTCTTGTTTGTTGGGAGATTTTTTTTTTTTTAAGATTTTATTTATTTATTTGACAGAGAGAGAGACAGCGAGAGAGGGAACACAAGCAGGGGGAGTGGGAGAGGGAGAAGCAGGCTTCCTGCAGAGCTGGGATCCTGATGCGGGGCTCGATCCCAGGACCCTGGGATCATGACCTGAGCCGAAGGCAGCCGCTTAACCGACTGAGCCACCCAGGTGTCCCTGTTGGGAGATTTTTGATTACTGCTTCAATTTCCTTTGTGGTTATAAGTCTGTTCAGGTTTTCTATTTCTTCCTGGTTCAGTTTTGGTAGTTTATACATCTCTAGGAATGCATCCATTTCTTCCAGATTATCTAATTTGCTGGCATATAGTTGCTCATAATATGTTCCTATAATTGTTTGTATTTCTTTGGTGTTGGTTGTGATCTCTCCTCTTTCATTCATGATTTTATTTATTTGGGTCATTTCTCTTTTCTTTCTGATAAGTCTAGCCAGGGGTTTATCAATCTTATTAATTCTTTCAAAGAATCAGCTCCTAGTTTCGTTGATCTGTTCTATTTCATTGATTTCTGCTCTGATCTTTATTATTTCTCTTCTCCTGCTGGGTTTAGGCTTTATTTGCTGTTTTTTCTCCAGCTCCTTTAGGTGAGGGTTAGGTTGTGTATTTGAGACCTTTCTTGTTTCTTGAGAAAGGCTTGTATTGCTATATACTTTCCTCTTAGGACTGCCTTTGCTGCATCCCAAAGATTTTGAACAGTCATGTTTTCATTTTCATTGGTTTCCATGAATTTTTTTAATTCTTCTTTAATTTCCTGGTTGACCCATTCATTCTTTAGTAGGATGCTCTTTATCCTCCATGTATTTGAGTTCTTTCTGACTTTCCTCTTGTGATTGAGTTCTAGTTTCAAAGCATTGTGGTCTGAAAATAGGCAGGGAATGATCCCAATGTTTTGGTACCAGTTGAGACCTGATTTGTTACCTAGGATGTGTTCTATTCTGGAGAATGTTCCATGGGCACTAGAGAAGAATGTGTATTCTGTTGCTTTGGTATGGAATGTTCAGAATATATCTGTGAAGTCCATTTGGTTCAGTGTGTCATTTAAAGTCTTTATTTCCTTGTTGATCTTTTGCTTGGATGATCTGTCCATTTCAGTGAGGGGGGTGTTAAAGTCCCCCACTATTATTGTATTGTTGTTGATATGTTTCTTTGCTTTTGTTATTAATTGGCTTATATAATTGGCTGCTCCCATGTTAGGGGCATAGATATTTACAATTGCTAGATCTTCTTGTTGGATAGACCCTTTAAGTAGGATATAGTGTCCTTCCTCATCTCTTATTACAGTCTTTGGTTTAAAATCTAATTTGTCTGATATAAGGATTGCCACCCCAGCTTTCTTTTGGTGTCCATTAGCATGGTAAATGGTTTTCCACCCCCTCACTTTCAATCTGGGGGTGTCTTTGTGTCTAAAATGAGTCTCTTGCAGACAGCATATCAATGGGTCTTCTTTTTTATCCAATCTGATAGCCTGTGTCTTCGATTGGGGCATTTAGCCCATTTACATTCAGGGTAACTATTGAAAGATATGCATTTAGTGCCATTGTATTGCCTGTAAGGTGACTGTTACTGTATATTGTCTGTGTTCCTTTCTGGTCTATGTTGCTTTTAGGCTCTCTCTTTGCTTAGAGGACCCCTTTCAAGATTTCTTGTAGGGCTGGTTTCATGTTTGCAAATTCCTTTAGTTTTTGTTTGTCCTGGAAGCTTTTACTCTCTCCTTTTTTCAATGACAGCCTAGCTGGATATAGTATTCATGGCTGCATATTTTTCTCATTTATTGCTCTGAATATATCATGCCAGTCCTTTCTGGCCTGCCAGGTCTCTGTGGATAGGTCTGTTCCCAATCTAATGTTTCCACCATTGTAGGTTACAGATCTCTTGTCTCGAGCTGCTTTCAGGATTTTCTCTTTGTCTCTGAGACTCATAAGTTTTACTCTTAGATGTCGGGGTGTTGACCTATTTTTATTGATTTTGATGGGGGTTCTCTGTGCCTCCTGGATTTTGATGCCTGCTTCCTTCCCCAAATTAGGGAAGTTCTCTGCTATAATTTGCTCCACTATACCTTCTGCCCCTCTCTCTCTTTCTTCTTCTTCTGGGATCCCAATTATTCGAACGTTGTTTCATCTTATGGTATCGCTTATTTCTCGAATTCTGCCCTCGTGATCCAGTAGTTGTTTATCTCTCTTTTTCTCAGTTTCTTTATTTTCCATCATTTGGTCTTCTATATCACTAATTCTCCCTTCTGCCTCATTTATCGTAGCAGTTAGAGCCTCCATTTTTGATTGCACCTCATTAATAGCTTTTTTGATTTCGACTTGTTTAGATTTTAGTTTTTATTTCCCAGAAAGGGTTTCTCTAATATCTTCCATGCTTTTTTCAAGCCCAGCTAGTATCTTTATAATCATCATTCTGAACTCTAGTTCTGACATCTTACTAATGTCCGTATTGAGTAGGCCCCTGGCAGTCGGTACTGCCTCTTGCTCTTTTTTTTTTGAGGTGATTTTTTTCCATCTTGTCATTTTGTCCAGAGGAGAATAGATGAATGAGAGAACAAAATGCTAACAGGGTAACAACAACCCCAGAAAAATATACACTAAACAAATCAGAAGAGACCTGAAACTGGGGGAAAAGAAAGGGAAAGAAAGAAAAAAGAAAAAGATAAAAAAAAAGAATATGATCAAATATGATCAGGCTGGTGCATAGATCAGTGCCACACACTAGATTTTGGGCGTATTTTGATCTTTTAGAAGAAAGTGCCTCCCAAAATTTTAAAGAAAGAAAAGCTTACATATGTACAAAAATAAGGGTAAATACAATAAAGGGATGGAATATGACTGTAAAGATGAAAATTATAAAAGATTTTATAAAATGAAGTGATAAGATAAGAATTTGGTTGAAAAAAGAAAGAAGAGAAATTAAAAAAAAAAAGGGAGAGAATGTGATCAGGCAGGAGACTAGAACAAAGCCATACACTATAGATTTAGGGTATATTTTGGTCTGTTAGAAGAAACTGTATCCCAAAATTTTAAAGAGAGTACAACATATATATATATATATATATATACCAAAAATAAGGTTAACTACTATGAAGGGATAGAATACGACTCTAAAAATGAAAAGTAAAAAAGATTTTTAAAAAAGGGATTGATAAGATGTTGGTTGAAAAAGGGAAAAAGAAAAATTCAAGAAAAAAAAAGAAAAAGAAAATTAAAAAAATTAACTTTGAAAGACTAAAGAATCATGGGGAAAAAAGCCATGAATTCTATGTGCAGTATTCCCCTAGCGCTGGAGTTCTGCCGTTCTCATTGATCAGTAAACTTGGTCTTGGCTGGCTCTGCTTGCTGATCTTCTGGGGGAGGGGCCTGTTGCTGTGGTTATCAAATGTCTTTGCCGGAGGTGGAATTGCCCCGCCTTTGCGGGTCGGGCTAAGTAATCTGCTCGGGTTTGCTCTCGGAAACTTTTGTTCCCTGCAAGCTTTCCCTACAGCTTTGGAGGCCGAGAATGAAAATGGTGGCCTCCCAATCTCCACCCCAGAGGAGCCAAAAACTCAGGGCCTGCTCCTTAGTGAGCCCCCAGGGAAAAGCAGTCAGTCACTCCCGTCTCCCTGGTCTCCGGCCACACTCCGTGCTCACCCAGCCTGTGACCCAGCGTTTCTATCTCTGGTGCACGACCCCGTTTGGAGGCTCCAAACCCAGCAGATTCCTGTGGTGAGTTCCCGTGCCGCTCCTCCTGGGGGAGGAAGGGGATTCTCCCTGGATCTGCCACTTGTTGGGTCCCTGCTGGAGGAGCAGTGGCCTGACTGTGTCCCGGATCACGGTTTATGGCAACCCCGAGTTGAGAGCCCGCACCTTGGCTCCTTCTCTGCAGCCGGCTTCCCCGCTCCGATACCTGGGAGCTCTGCCACACTCAGGCACCCCCGGTCTTTCTGTGACCCTGAGCATCCTGAGCCCACACTGTCCCAGCAAGGGTTCCACCCCCCGCTTATCCACTGGAGTGACATCCCTCAGCGGAGCCAACTTCTAAAAGTTCCGATTTTGTGCTCCGCTGCTCTATCACTTGCCAGAAGCGGCTAACAGAGGCCCCCTCCTCCACCATCTATCCTCCCAAATATCGCCTCGGATTCACTTCTCTGCACATCCTACCTTCCAGAAAGTGGTCACCTTTCTGTTCAGAGAGTTGTTGCTATTCTTTTCTTCGATCTCCTGTTCAGTTCGTAGGTGTTCAGAATGGTTTGATCCCTATCTAGCTGAATTCCTGGGACCAGACGAAATTTAGGTCTCCTACTCCTCCTCTGCCATCTTGCTCCTCCCCAGGTCTTTTCTATTCTTTATTTGTGTAATGAATATGTGTTGACTTGTGTCAACTCTTTCAGGGTATATTAATATAATCCTATACTCTTTCAGGGTATATTGATACCCTATACTCTTTCAGGGTATATTGATATAATCCTATCATTTGTCCCCTTCATTTTATTTAATATGGCCAATAGAATTAATTGTTGTTCAGTTGTTAAAACAACCTTGCTCCTTGGTATAATTCCTCTTCCGATGTTATATATTATCAATTATATAATTGGAGTTGTTCTAATATTATCTTAAAGATTTTTTTTTTGTCTCAATTCACAAGAAAAAGTGGTTGGTAATATTTATTTTTTGTGATGTCTTTATCTGGTTTTGCTTTCGGGTTTAACTTATTCTCACAAAATGTGTTGGGAAAGTTTACCTTGTAATCCCTGTTCTGAAAGAGTTAATGGAGAATTCAGAATATTTCTCCCTTATATGTTTGATAGAATTCGCCTGTGAGGCCACTTTTACTGAAAGTTGTTTCTTTTGAAAATTAATGTATTATTAATTCAATTCATTTACTATCTATTGTATTTACTATTTGGATTTTGTCTTCTTCATCTCCTAGTTTCAGTCATTTGTGTCTTTTATGAAATTTTTATCTTTAAGTTATCAAATTTATCAGTATATATTTCTTCATAATATTCATGTATTCTCCCATTTAAACAACTGCTTTAATGAGGTATACTTCATGTACTATACAATTCATCCCTATATAATGTACAATTTACTGTGGGTTTGGGGGTGTTGTTTGTATTTTTTTTTTTTTACTGTATCTGCAGAGCTCATCAACAAGGATAATAATTAGTTTTAGAATATTTTCTCAGCTTAGAAAGAAACCCACCACCCATGAGCAGTCACTCAGCATTTCTTCCCACCAACCCCAGCCCTAGGCAACCACTAACATAAGTTCTGTCTGTGTATTTGCCTATTCTGGATGTGTCATATAAATGGAATCATGCAATATGTGATATTTTGTGACTGACTTCTTTCACTTAATCATAATATTTATAAGGATTATCCATGTGGTAGCATGTATCAGAACTTCATTTTTTATTGCCTAACAAATATTCCATTGTATAAATATATCACTTCTTTTATCCATTATTCAGTTGATAGACATTTGGGTTGTTAAACAATATTTTTCCTATTATAAATAATGGCTCTATCAACATTAGTGTACGAGTTTTTGTGTGAATGCATTGTTTTATCATGCAGCAACTTTACATTTAACCTTTGGAGTAACAGCCAAACCATTTTACAAAATGGCCATGACATTTTACATTCCTACCAGTAATATATGAGAGTTCAAGTTTCTCCACATCCTTACTGATGCTTGTTTTTATCTGTCTTTTTTATTGTAAGCATCCTAGTAGATGTGATATATTATCTCATTGTGGCTAATGATATTAAACATCTTTTCATTTGCTTATTGGATAATTTTATAACTTTTTAGACATGCGTATTCAAATATTTGGCCCATTTGTAATTGGGTTAATTGTCTTTTTATTGAATTGTAAAAGCTTCGTATATATCTTAGATACATGTCCCTTAGCATATATATGATTTTCAAATAGTTTATCCCATCCTATGTGGTGTTTGCTCACTTTCTTGATGATAACTTATAAAGTACAGAAGATTCCAATTTTGTTTAAGTCAAATATATATGTATTTTTTCTTTTGTTGCATGTACTTTTGCTGTCATAACTAAGGAACCATTGCCTAATCCAAGTCATGAAGATTTATGTTTGTGTTTTCTTCCAAGAGTTTTATGGTATTAAATCTTACATTTGGGTATTTGATCCATTTTCAGTTAATGTTGGAGAAAGGGTCAAATTCATTTTTCCTCATGAGGATACCCAGCTGTCCCAGCACCATGTACTGTCCCAGCACCATGTACTGAAGTCTCCAACTACTATTGTAAAGACTATTCTTTCTCCCATCGAATGGTCTTGGCACACTTGTGATGCCTAAGTTTATTTCTGAACTATTCATTTTATTCTATAAACCTATCTTCTCATTTTCTTTTTTGTCAGTCTAGATAAATGTGTATAAATTTTTTCAAACATTTCAAAGAACCAACTTTTTAAAACTTTTTTCTTTTCTTTTTCTTCATGAATTTCCAGTTGATAGTTTATTATTTCCTGAGTTTTGCCTGCTTTATTCTTCTTTCTTAAGTGTATAAATGTGAAAAATCATTTATTTCAGTTATTTCTGCTTTTTTGATGAGGGTGTTTATAGCTATGATTTCCTATCTAGGCATTGCTTTTGCTGCATTCCCTAACTTTTGGTACATTGTCTTTTTTTTTTTTTTCACATATTTACAAATTTGCAAATTTCTATGTTGTTTCTAATTTCACTCCATTCTGTTTAAAGAACATACTCTACATGATTGTGATTCTTTTAAATATTTTGAGACATGTTTTATTGGTTAGCAAATGGTATCAAGGAGAATGTTCCATGTGCATTTGAGACAAATTTATATTTTGCTGTACTTATTTAGAAAGTTCTATGGATGTCTATTAGCCCTTGTTGGACTATACTATTGTCCAAAGCTCTCATTTCCTTGTTGCTCTTCTCATTAGTTTTTCTACCCATTTTTGAAAGGGGGTACTGAAGTCTCCAACTACTGTTATCAGATTGTCTATTTCTCCTTTTTGTCATTTTTACTCTTCCTCTTTGTTTACACTTCCTCTTTTTACTTCCTTGATTTTAGTGCTCTGTTGTTAGGTGTGTATATATTTATACGGCTATATCTTCCTGATGGATTTATTTATTTTTTAAATTGTGGTAAAAAACACTTAACGAAATTTATCCTCTTAAAGATTTTAAGTGAACAATATTATTAGGTATAGACACAGTGTTATACAGCAGCTCTCTAGAACTAATTCATCTCGAATACTGAAATTTTATACCTGTTGATTAGCATTGCCTCCTGTCCTCTTCCACCCAGTCCCTGGCAACTACCATTCTATTCTTTGTTTCTCTGAGTTTGATTATTTTGGGTGCCTCATATAGGCTAGTCATGAAGTATTTGTCCTTCTATGACTGGATTATCACATTTTGCATAATATCATCAACATTCATCCAAGTTATCATATGTTGCAGGATTTTTTCTTTTTTAAGACTGAATAATATGCCATTGTATGTATATACCACCCTTTTAAAATCCATTTTTCTTTCCATAAAAAATGATGTTGTTTCAGCATCTTGATTTTACTGTGAATAGTGTGGTCAACATAGGAATGCAGTTATCTCTTCAAGATTCTGAGTTCAAATTTTTTGGATAAACACCTAGAAGTGGGATTGCTGGTTCATATGAAAGTTCTATTTTTAATTTTTGGAGAAATGTCCACACTGTTTTCCATAGTGGTTGCACCATTTTGCATTCCCATCAACAATATACAAGGGTTCCAATTTCTTTATATCATCACCAACACTTGATATCTTTTGTTTTGGTGATGACAGCCATCCAAAGAAGTATGAGGAGATATCTCACTGTGGCTTTAATTTGTATTTATTACCCTGATGATTTATGACATCAAGCATCTTTTCATACATGTTGGATATCAGTATGTCTTCTTTAGAGAAATGTCTACTAAAGTCCTTAGGCCACTTTTAATTATATTATTACTTTTTTATTCTGATTAGTGAATTGTAGCTGTTACTTATATACTTTAGAAATTAACCCTTTATCAGATATATGATTTGCAAATATCTTTGCCCACTCTATAGATGTTCCTTTCACTTTATTGATTGTCTCCTTTCCTGAGCAGAAGGCTTTTAGTTTGGTGCAATCCCATTTGTCTATTTCTGCTTTTGTTCCCTGTGATTTTGGTGAAATCAGGAAATATTCATGAAATCATTGGCAAGACCAATGTCTTGAAGGTTTTACCCCACATTTTCTTCCAGGAGTTTTATGGTCTTAAGTATTATGTTTGAGTCTTTAATGAATTTTGAATTGGTTTTTGTTTATGATGTAAGATAAAGGTCCAATTTCATTTTTTTGGCATGTGGATACTCAGTTTTCCCAACATCATTTGTTGAAGACACTCTCCTATCCCCATTATGTATTCTTGACAATTTTGTGAAAGATTTGCTGACCACATATGCATGGAGTTATTTCTGGGTTCTCTATTTTGTTCCATTGGTCTGTATGTCTATCTTTATGCCAGTACCATACTGTGTTTTAATTAGTGCAGCTTTGTAATATATTTTGAAATCAGGATGTGTTATACCTCCACCTTTGTTCTTTTTCAAGATTGTTTGAATTTTAGGGGTGTTATTTGGTTAAATTTGCATTTTAGAATTGTTTTTTTCTACTCCTATAAAAATTCCATTGGATTTGGTTTTGGTGAATCAGTAGATTGTTTTGAGTAGTATAGACATTTTGACAATATGAAGTCTTCTAATATATGAACATTGGATTTCTTTCCTTTTTTTTAATCTTATTTAATTTCTTTCATCACTGTTTGGAGCTTTCAGTATACAAGTATTTTACATCCTTAGTTAGGTTTATACCTAAGTATTTGATCCTTTTTGATGCTGTTATAAATTGAATTGTTTTCCTGATTCCCTTTTAAAATACTTAATTATCAGTATATAGAAAAAACAAACAGTTTTAGTATTTTGATTCTATATTCTGCAATTTTACTGTATTATCTATTAGTCCTAACAGTTTTTTGGTGGAATCTGTAGGGTTTTCTATATGAGATCAAGTCATCTGCAAGCAAAGACAATTTTACTTCCTTCTTTCAGATTTTTTTTTACTTCTCTTTTTTTTGGCTAAGTTGCTCTAGCTAGGAGTTACAGTATTATGTTGAAGAGAACGGGCGAGAGTGGACATTTTTGTCTTGTTCCTGATCTTAGTGGAAAAACTTTTAGTTTTTCATTGTTGAAAATGATGTTATCTGTGGTCTTTTCCTATCCAGCCTTTACCATGTTGAGGTCATTTCCCACTATTCCTAGTTTGTTGAGGATGTTTATGATTAAAAGGTGTTGAATTTTGTCAAATGTTTTTTCTGCATTTACCAAGATAATCATGTGATTTTTTTAATCCTTATTCTTTTAATGTGGTGTATCACATTGATTGATTTTTCATTTGCTGATCCTCCTTACATCCCAGGGATAAACCCCAATTGGTCGTGGTGTATGATCCTTTTAATGTGCTATTGAATTTGGTTTGCTAATATTTTGTTGAGTATTTTTGCATCTGTAGTCATCCAGGATGTTGGCCCATAATTTTCTTTTCTTGTACTGTCTTTGGCTTTGGTTTTGGGGTAATGCTTGCCTCATAAAATGAGTTTTGAAGTGTTCCCTCCTTCTAAATTTTTTGGAAGACTGTCAGAAGGATTGCCTTTAATCTTCTTTAATTGTGCAGTAGAATTTGCCAGTGAAGCCATCTGGTCCTGGGCTTTACTTTGCTGGGAGATTTTGATTACTGATTCAATCTCCTTACCAGTTATATGTCTGTATATTTATAGGATTTTATCCAACTCTTTTACTTATTCAGTTCATTGCTGTATAATTGTTCATAGTCTCTTATGATCCTTTTTATTTCTGTGGCATCATTGTAATATCTCCTCTTTCAATTTTTTATTTTTTAAAATTTCGATTCTCACATTTCCTTAGTTCTAATGATTTGTTAATCTTGTCTTCAAAAAACCCAGTTTCATTGAGTTTTTCTGTTTTTCTACTCTCTATTTCTGATATAATCCTTATTATTCCATTCATTCTGCTAACTTTAGGCTTAGTTCTTTTTCTCATTCCTTGCAGTGTAAAATTATATGTTGTGGGTTTTTTTTAGATCTTTCTGTAAGCATTTATCATTTAAACTTCTCTCTTAGTATGGCTTTTGCTTCATCCCATATATTTTGGTCTGTGTGTTTTCATTTTCATTTGTTTCAAGATATTTTCTGATCTCTTTTTTGATTTTTTTATTTTTCCTTTGACCTATTAGTTGTTCAAAAGTATGTTAATTTCCACATATTTGTGTATTTTCCAGTTTTCCTTCTGCTATTGATGTTTAGATTCCTTCCGTTGTGGTCCAAAAATATACTCAGTATGATTTCAATCTTTTAAATTTGTTAATACTTGTTTTGTGACCTAACATGTGGTCTGTCATGGAGAATGTTCCATGTGCACTTGAGAAGAATGGCTTATTTTACTGTGGTTGGGTTGAATATTCTGTATATGTCTGTAAAGTCTATTTGCTCTATACTGGTGCTGAAGTCTTCTGTGTCTTTATTTTCTGTCTTGTTATTTAATTCATTATTGAAAGTGGGGTATTATAGTCTCCTACTACTAGTGTACTGTTGTCTATTTCTCTCTTCAGTTCTGTTGACATTTGATTTATATATTTAGGAATCTTGATATCAGGTCTATATCCATTTATAATTGTTATATCTTCCTGGTAGATTGACCCAACTATCATTATGTAATGCCCTTTTTTCTTGTAACAGCATTGACTTAATATTTATTTGTCTGGTATATATATAAACATTAAGTGTATAATATATATATATATATATATATATATATATATATATATGGAGCCATCTTCATCTCTTTTGGTTACTATTTACAGGGAATATTTTCCCCCATCCCCTTATTCTCAGCACATGTGTGTCCTTAAATCTAAAGTGAGTCATTTGTTGACAGCATATAGTTGGCTCTTGTTTTAATATATATTTAGCTACCCTATGTCTTTTGGGGAGGTTAATCCATTTATATATAAAGTAATTATTGGTAGGGAAGTATTTACTGTATAGCCTTTTGTTAATTGTTGTATGATTGCCTTGTAGTTCTTTTGTCCCTCTTTTCCTCTCTTGCTATCTTCCTTTGTGTTTCGTGTTTTGTATTCATATGCTTTGATTTCTTCTTCTTTTTCTTTTGTGTAACTTCTATAGGTTATAGAATATAGAATATAAGTATATTCCTTGTGGTTACCATGGGCTTACATAGCACATCTTATAAGTCTATTTTAAGCTGATTACAACT
Organism: Phoca vitulina; assembly: GCF_004348235.1. Taxonomy (NCBI): domain Eukaryota; kingdom Metazoa; phylum Chordata; class Mammalia; order Carnivora; family Phocidae; genus Phoca; species Phoca vitulina. The sequence continues at coordinate 5,628,004 of NW_022589731.1, read as the reverse complement.
TATTTCAAGCTCATACAAAAACTCTACACTTTTATTTCTCCTCCCTTTGTTATTGATATCAGAATTTATACACTTGATATTATTGATACCACAATTTGCATCTATTTATACTGTGCATCTGTTAAATTTTATTAGTTATATTTATTTTACTAACTTTGTCTTTTAGGTTTTATGCTACATAAGTGAGTTACCTACCACCATTACACTAATACAGTATTCATTTGTCTATATATTTAACTTTACCAACAAGTTTTATATTTTCTATGTTATCATATTACTGTGCTATCATGTTTTGCATCCTTTCATTTCAATTTGAAGAAATCCCTTTAACCTTTCTTTCAAGTCAGGTCTAGTGATGAACTCCTGCTTTTATTTGTCTGGAAGGGTCTTTATCTCTCCTTCATCTTTGATGACCGTTTTGCTGGGTATAGTATTCTTGGCTTGTTTTTGTTTTTCTTTCAGCATTTTGAATATATCACTCTACTCCCTTCTAGACTGCAAGGGTTTTGGCTGAAAACGTCACTGATAATCTGAGGATTCCCTCAAATGTGACAATTCTCTTCTCAAGCTGCTTCAAAATTATCTCTTATTTTTGACAGTTTGATAAGTCTCAGTGTTGATTTCTTTGTGTTCATCTAATTTGAGATGTCAAACTCTTTCTCTCCCCAGAGATAAGTTGAGATCTAAGGTTTTTCACCTGTTTGCTTTTCACAAAGCTGGAAGAAACTATAACAACTACTTGCATGCTATATCACATTGTCATCTTGTTCTCACTGGCCACCAGGAAGCAAGAGTATACTGGTCATGTTAATGCTCTGAGATAGGCAAGATGGAAGTCAGTCTTCAAACCACCCTGCAGAAATATTGGAGCACTGTAAGCAGGGTCAAACTCCTTCCTTCCCCATGGAGAAGCTGGGAGCTGGGGTATATCACCATTCACAGGTTACAGTTGTTGTGGAATGGATCTACAGTTTTTACACAACTATTCCAGAAATGGAATAATTCCACTTATCCTACAAATGACTATAGGATCTGTAATATCTCACTTTTCTTTTTATTTCTACTTTTCATTTTGATATTGGTAATTTCTGTGTTCTTTCTTTTTGCTTCATTGGTCTAGCATATGGATTACTAATATTATTCTTTTCAAAAATCCAGATATTGATTTTATTGAATTTTCTCTATTTTGTAGATACTACTGGATTTCTGGGTAGGTAAACACTTAAGGTTTGATATAAAAAAGTCTCGAGTTCCGAACCTAATTTTCAGCTTACTAGCTGTGTAAAATTGAAACCAATTATTTACTTTCATTGTGTCTCTGTTTCTTTATCTTTGGAAGCAGATTAGAATGCTATATATATCTCACTTGGCTGTAGTAAAATCACTAACTATAAAGCCCTGGTATAGTGTCTGCCATAACATGGGGTTTAGTTTATTTTCTCTTTATATCATCAGTTGTTATGTCTTTCAAGATCTGTGGAAAGGACATTGTGAAGGAGATGGACCCCTTTTCAAAGAATTTTAGAGGAGCTGGAGATAAAGGTGCCTAGAAAGCCAGACCCAGGTATGACTTCAAGTACAAAACATTGAATTTTTCAGACTGTGAAGGGATTTATTTTGCATATGAGAAATCTGCTACAGCTTTGAAAGAATGACAAAGCAGTTCCTCAGAATTGGGCACATTTGGAATTTCTAAGATCCTTAAGCATGGGGCTCATTTAGAGTTCCTATTTTCTGAAAGAAGCACTCAGGTGTCTGGCTGTTATTTCAAGGCTCGTATTGTTGTGGTTTTTTTTTAATTATTATTATTAGCTTTATATTGCTCTGCCAAGCTATACTGCCTGAGAGTATGTCCAGCCTGTGAAGCTGGGAATTAAAATCTTAACTTATATTTTCAGGAACTAGGGAAGCATTTTTCTTCAGGAGCACATGTCAAGTTATTTGTAAGAAGAAATAAACCTCATGAGAACATGGGAATGATGTGAATACTATGGATGAAAGTCACAGACAGATAAATTTGTGGGACAGGGTAATGTTTTAAGGAGGCTTCTCAGAGAAAGCCCTTTGTGTCCACTGGTGGCCAGTGTCAACAATATAACTTCTTGAAAGAGAGATCTGACTATCTAGATGTTCTCAGACTTTGACTCTTAAATTTCAAGTTATTAAATATGCCAGACCATATGGCTGTGGGAGCAGATAAGAGTTTTATCTCTTAGTTCATGCCCACATAGGAAAGAATAAGGCGGTCTAATGGAAAAATAAAGGAGTCCAAATTTTTGGTTCAAAATAGTGAAGCCCAACTTTTTTTTAAGTCCAGCACCCATCAAATAGTTTCTGATAAAGAGTTGCTCCAAGTTTGTTTGGGGAATCACCTTTTACCAATGCTCAGCTCATGTGTTTTGAAATGAATTGGCCTTAGTCAGATGTCCAGGGTTGCGTCCTAAATCATGTGAACTGGGCTTTGCCAAACCAGGATATAAACTGGAATTACTAGGGTGCTTCCAAAAACTAATGCCTGGATCTCACTCCCAGATATGCTGACCTAATTTCTCTAGAGTGGTAAACCTACTTAAGTATTTCAATCTCCTAAGAGATCCTAATGTAGGTCCATCCAGATCTTAGAGCTTCTGCTACAAGATTATCAATGGATATAATCTCACTGGCCAGAGTGATTTGTTCACAGATAGGAATTCAACCTAACAAAAACCAAGAAGAGATCCTGGTCCTACACAACTGTCAGGGCCTAGGGAGGAGAAAGTTCTCTCTTTTCACCTGGACCTCATGATAAAATAATGTAAACCATGGAGCTTCTGTGGCTATCTTGTAACTATGAAGATGGTGTCATTTGAGAATAAAGCCAAAACAAAGGAGAGTAGCACTGTACTGAGAGAGAGAGAGAGAAAGAGGGAAGGATCCTGGTGACACTGTTCAAGTCATACCTGAAATCAGCCCTGTCTCTGGACTTTACAATTCTGGGAGTTAACCACATTCTTATTTTGGCTTAAGATACCTTGGGTTGGATTTCCTAATACTTGGAACAGAAAGTGTCCTAAGTAATACAACAGCATGGGAAATTGCACCAAAGTTAATTTTCAAGCTTGATTTACAAGTAATAAAAAAAAAAATAGAGTCATTGAAACTAAGAGGTTTTAATTCAATGTTTTTAATTTAGAAATGAAAAAACTAAGGTACATAGTGGCTGGTTATTATATTTCAAGCTATATTTCAAATGTAAGGTTCCTAGAACACTAGTGCATTGTCCACCACCCTATACTACTTTCATATTTGATTTCTTGAGATCCAACAATACACTTATCTCTATGTGTTCTTTAATGAAGTAGAGGAAGAATAAATAAATGAACCTATGCCCCAGCACCAAGTCTTTGAATCAACATTTGCTAAAAATCTTCTATATGAAAGAAAATTGCAAGATATGGGAAAAAATATATGAGGCATGGTTCCTGTCTTCAACAAGTGACATTCAACCTCAGAAGCAAAAGAGACATTAATTGGACATAAGTAAAGTACTGTCCAGCTTACAGAAAAGAAGATTTATGCAATATATAGCATTAGCGATCAGGCATCCGGACTTAATGTCAAGCACATTAAGTAAGCCTCAATCATGCCACTTCCACCTACTAATTTTTGGCCTTATACAAGCTACGTACCCTATTTTAAAGCTTCCATTTTGTGGTCTTAAAACTGGAACCATGTATACCTTCCCAAAGTAAAGATTAAGGGAAATATTATAGCATGAGTGCTCAGCACAATACTTGATAAGTAATGCTCAATAAAATAATACTGTTTTCCTTATGCACATAAAAATACATATGAAAATGTATGTCTCAAATATCATTATAACACTGTGGTATGCAAAATAGATCTCAAAATAGCAGATGCATTTTATTCAGAAGCTACAATAGTCAGATGGTTGGTTGAATGTGGTCAGCACATTTTTTTGTTTGGCCTATATGGTATTTTTTTAAATATTTTATTTATTTATTTGACAGAGAGAGAGACAGCAAGAGAGGGAACACAAGCAAGGGGAGTGGGAGAGAGAGAAGCAGGCTTCCTGCTGAGCAGGGAGCCTGATGTGGGGCTCAATCCCAGGACCCCAGGGTCATGACCCAAGCTGAAGTCAGATGCCTAACTGACTGAGCCACCCAGGTGCCCCTGGCCTATACAGTATTTTTAAAACTTTCTAATTATTTGCCAATATTTAAAAATAAGATTATTTCACATAAATATCTGGATTATTGTCTTCTCTTGGAAAATCAAACGATCTGAATATACTATGCCTAAACTTTTCCACAGCAGCAATCAGCTGGAGCAAGTCAGTAAGTGCCCATTTTTATGAACATAAACTTTCCTATTTGTCAAATTCCCTACCTTGTCTCCTTACTCATTTACAGTATCTGCCTGGTCTTTGCAGGCATTTAAATTAGGGAATGCTAATGAATGTGTACCAAAATATCATCAGTTCCATGATCTGTTAAATAGGCTTTACACATACACACACACACACACACACACACACACATGCATAGAATTATATACACACACAAAGAATTACTCAGCTAAAATGGTTGCAATTAGAAATGCTTTAAAATGTAACCTCCCCTTCCTGCAGTATCTCAATTGACTTACATCTCCAAGAAATGCTTAAAGAAACCTATCTTTTAAATTAATTTAAGCCAGTTTTTCCAAGTGTATTTCCCCGAAGTTTCGTTAACAGTGCTAAGAAAAGGTGTTAGTGTAACACAGTTGCTGTCCACTGGTATAGATGTAAACATACCTGTGGGTTCATGTCCTATATTTCTAATATTCAAATACACTCTCCAGAACAGGGCCTCAGAATGGAATTAATAAATAATCTAAAATTGAAAAAATACAACAAAAATTTAAAAATAAATTTTAATTTTAAAAATAGTAATCTAAGAATAAGAAAATATTGGCTATCAAGTGGGTGTATATAATTATGTGAGATGTATGTTGGACTTTCAGGAAAAGTGAGAGTGTGCGAAATTAACCTGCCTAAATTATTGACCACATTCCTTGAATTCCTTAAATTATTGACCCCAATTTCTTGAATTGAAGGTCTCCATGGTAATAACACAGCATTATATTATCATCTTAATTGTGAGCAAGTGTCAGCTTTGTGTGTTTCCCCTTTTCCCCCATATTTTACATTATGATGATCACAGTCTTCAAGAAGAGCATTAAGTTCTTCTTTATAATCCAAAGGATTGGAGGATGTGAGGACTAATTATTTGCTTTTCTTCTCTGACCTGAACTCAGGATGATCAGTAAACTTTCACTTTACATCTTTTGTCTATTTGATCTTACTGTTCTCTCTTCCCTTTGAGGGATGTTACTCAAAGAAGCCTGGTTTTGCTCTGCACCTCTGGCTTTCCTTGGTAAGATTTGAAATATTAATAAATGTCAATAATAAATAAAGATATTCATTACATATAGTAGGCAATTTGTAACATGCAGATTAGAATAAAGATAATGAAAATGAAATCAACCAGCAATGGTGCTAGGTAGTATTTTAACTTTCTATGACCAACATGATCTTAATGTTCATTTCCCTAATGTTCATTCAGACAGCTTTCTCCCTGACTATATGCCCCTACCCTCCCTTTGTTTAGTGCATTTACTTTAGAAAACTTGCAATTGTAAATTCTTCCTATCCCCCTCTGAGATGTAATTCTTCTCCCAGTCCCTTGCTAGTTTTATCACCCAGGAATGTCTTTCTCAAAGACCTGGGCGCCATTCTTTTAAATGGAGAAAATAGGGTAGAAGCCTACCTCCCAGTTACACTGGGAGTAATAATAGCCATAGACCAATGTCTTCCATAATATCCTCCAGTACTTTCTTCTCCCCAGGGGAGAAAAAACCCTCCTACCTTCTGTTTCATCTTCCTTATGTTTCAACCAAGTTGAGTTCAGTCTCTCTCACCTGTGGTGACAGTTTTAATTGAAGTCTTCCTTTGCCTGTTTAATTCTGTACAATTTTTTGACAGCTATTTGCTGCCCTCCCCCAAAGTACAGTTTAATAAAGTCCTTACATTGTTCTGTATCCCATATAATATGTATTTTAACTATGGGGTCATAAGAAGTTCATTCAAACACTATTTAAAATTAATCAAAGAAAACTACTCAAATGTCCATCAACAATAGAAAATTGCATTGTCGTGTATTTATAACATAGTATAATATACACAAAAAGAGTAAACTTCAACTGCATGCAGAAGTATGGATGAATCCCACAAACATAATGTTGAACAAAATAAAGAAGACATGAAAGAGTAGATATTCTAAGATGTCATTGATACAAATTCAAAAAAAGACAAAACTAGTTTACCTTAACATAAATAATGTTCGACATTCCCTTGGGAATGGTAAAGACTGGGAGAGATCATGTGGTGGGATTCTGGAGTTGGGGTAATGATCTGAGTTTTGATCTATAACGCTTAACTGTACCTTTCTGGTAATATGCAAGTTTTCCTAAATAATTGTTTAAAAAACTACATATGTCAGGGTGCCTGGGTAGCTCAGTCGTTAAGCATCTGCCTTCGGCTCAGGTCATGATCCCAGGGTCCTGGGAACGAGCCCCTCATCAGGCTCCCCGCTCGGTGGGAGGTCTGCTTCTCCCTCTCCCACGTCCCCTGCTTGTGTTCCCTCTCTCGCTGTGTCTCTCTCTGTCAAATAAATAAATAAAATCCTTAAAAAATAAAAAACTACATGTCACAAATCATAAAATCTACAATACCATGATACAGTATCATACCAACTCCATCGTTCATTTATATCAGAGCCTTTTGAGGACAACCACCTGCAGATGATGGAGACACTGCTTTCTTTCTTTTTTTTTTAATTTCAGGGTGTCTATTATTCTACTTCATAACATGTTAATAAGTTATTTTATAAGATAAGATATCACATAATTTAAAACTTTTTAACAGTCACTAAAAAGATTTCCTAGGTAAACAACAACCTGGGGGTAAAAAATCCCATAGATAATATGTTGTAGACAAAGAGTAATCTTAGTAAGTGTAAAAACATTCTACAGACCAATAAGGAAAACAAATCAACAAAATGTCAAAATAAGAAAGTTACGAAAGAAGAAATACAAGTGGACAAAAATATAAAAAAATATGTCACCTAACCAGTAAACAAGCAACAGATTAAAATGATACCACGTTTCACCTACCAAATTGATAAAGATTTAAAAATTTGTTAATACTTGCTGTTGACAAGGTACAGAAAAAGAAGTGCTCTCAGCCACTGTTGGTTGGAGTATAAACTAGTTCAATATTTTTACATATTTGAATGATTATGATCTTCTATGATCTTGACAATTTTTATTTTTCAATTATACCTCAATAAAACTGAAAAAAGTGAGGGAACATTTGGGAACAAAAAAAAACATGCACTACACTGTCAGGCTGTTTTCTTCAAAAACGAGTGAATTGTTCATTAATTTCTTCTCTTGCTCCCCTCTTCCTACCCTCTATGCTCAGTCTCCATCATCACATTTATCAAGTAATACTGAACACTGCTTCCTTCTGTAGGTTATTTGTTCACTGGTAACATTTAATTGAGAAGTCCTTAAGTATATCTGTATATATACATACATTTACATACACTATGTATGTGTGTGTATATATATATATATATATATATATATAGCTATGCTTATTTTAAATAGGATCCCAGCCTGCCCTTGGAAGCAAATAACTCCCATTTGGATGATCATCTTCACATTTCTTCATCATAAGAGAATGAATTTCTAATTCAAATCCATTAATAAAATTAAAATTTCTATTTTCAAATATAACCAAGCAGTTATTACCCTCCCTCAGTCTAATTTTAAACCTAGTGTTCTAGATTTATTGAAGCCCAAGGATAATTGATGCCCACCTCATGTTTTTATTTACTTTTAGTCAGCTCAAGGAAAAATATATTATGTCTATTCCAAGAAGTCATTCCATTTAGTAAGGGAGATTCTATCCATGTAATTAGAAGTATTGAGTTAACAATCATTCATAAATATGGGTTGCTATTTGCTATAGACCGAATGTTTGTGTTCCCCCAATATTTGTATGTTGAGATCTAACCTCAATGTGATGGCATGTGGAAATGGGGCATCTGGAAGTGATTAGGTCATGAGTGGGGAGCCCTTGTGAATGGGATTAGTGGCCTTATAAAGGGACCCCAGAAAACTCTTTTGCCTATTCTGCAATGTGAGGACACAGCCAGAAGACAGGTGTCTGTGAATCAGAAATCAAGTCCTGGGGCACCTGGGTGGCTCAGTCATTAAGGGTCTGCCTTTGGCTCAGGTAATGATCCCAGGGTCCTGGGATCCAGCCCCACATGGGGCTCGCTGCTCTGCGGGAGGCCTGCTTCTCCCTCTCCCACTCTCTCTGCTTGTGTTCCCTCTCTCGCTGTGTCACTCTCTGTGAAAGAAATAAATAAAATCTTTTTTTTTTTTTTAATTTTTGTTGGAGTTTCTTCTTTTATTGTTATGTTAATCCCCATACATTACATCATTAGTTTTAGATATAGTGTTCCATGATTCATTGTTTGTGCATAACACCCAGTGCTCCATGCAGAACGTGCCCTCCTCAATACCCATCACCAGGCTAACCCATCCTCCCAACCCCCTCCCCTCTAGAACCCTCAGTTTGTTTTTCAGAGTCCATCGTCTCTCATGGTTCTTCTCCCCCTCCGATTTCCCCCCCTTCATTCTTCCCCTCCTGCTACATTCTTCTTAAGAAATAAATAAAATCTTTAAAAAAAAAAGAAGAAGAAATCAAGTCCTCACTAGACACCGAATCTCCTGGCACCTTGACCTTGAATTTCCCAACCTTGAGAATTGTGAGAAATAAATTTCTGTTATTTGTTAAGCCCCACCCAGCCTATGCTATTTTGTTATGGCAGCCTGAATGGACTAAGACACTATTACATGAGAAACAAGTGGGCTTTGGGGATCTGTTTCAATATGGGTTATTATGGCATGCACTGTCAAATGTAAATGCAAGAATCACAATAATTTTTCCCCTTGAGATTAATTCCTATTTCTCATGTGAAATTGTTTCTCTCAAAAGACAACATACTGATGGGTGGCTCAGTATGTTAAACATCCGACTTGATTTTGGCTCAGGTCATGATCTCAGGGTTGTGAGGTACAGCTGGGTGTTGGGCTCCATGCTCAGCAGGGAGTCTGCTTCAGATTCTCTCTCCGTCTTTCTTTTCCCCTCCCCCACCCCGGTAAACACACGCGCGTGCACTTTTTTCTTTCTCTCTAATAAAAAATAAATAAATCTTAAAAAAAAGACAACATACTGATGATATGTTGCTCTGAATCTGAAAAATTATTTTCTGCAACATGCAGTTGTCACCTCTGATGACTAAGAGATATGTCCTTGAGATGGTCCTTCAAACTGAGGATTGTGTTCTTACTTTTAATAATTTTCAAGTAAATTCACCCACCTGGAAGGTGGGGCTCCTCCCTCCCTGTCCCAAAGGATTGAGACAGAATTCTGATTTAAGATAGCATTTAAAACAGCATTTTGATTTAAGGCCTCTGTAATTTCTTTGTTCTCATTATGGAAGTGTTTTTCCAAGGGCTGCAACTTAGGGACAATTTTGTTTGGCCCTTGGTAGGCTTTAATGGTTGTGAGAGGGCAGAAGGAAGAAAATTGGCAAAGCATTTCCAGCAACTGTACAGGTAGAATGTATTAATTTTCTCCATAATTTTGGTACTTGTCATTTCTCAATCCTCAGAAACTCAGGCATTCTTAAATAGAAAACACAGTTGTTTAGCACTGTCGAAGCAAATTTTGCCATTATACATCTAATTACTAAGAGAAATGAAAAATGAAAATAATGAATAAAAAGTCTAAATGAAGCTTTTCAACAGCTTATTGTCAGTAAGCAAGTGGCCTTTCATAAATGCCAAGAAATGACCATGGCATAATTTTTTTAAAACTGGAGAAACTTTTCAGTGACTAATGTCAACCTAACGATTATACATTTTTAAGATGCTAGATGACCAGAAAGCCATGAATTTCATCCATCAGTAAAGAAACTTAAAAATTTTAAGATCTATTGAAGAAATACATATAAGTTTGCTATCCCATAAGTTACTAACAAAAATACAATTTTCAGACTATAATATATCATGGGATAGAAGAGAACTAATTGCCAGTCTGTTTGTGAGGGTGAGGAAAGGAGGGGGAGTAGCAGGAAGAATTGTCTGCTTCAATTTAAGGCCTTTGAGATCACCTAGATCTGAGCTCACCAACTTTCAGGCTATGTGATGCTAATGCAGAGGACATTGGAATTTAGAGGTTATTATGGCTGAGCTTTCCAGGGTGATTTCTGTGCTCTTAAATACCTTTTGTAAACAAACATTATTTCATATTAAAACAGAGATGTGCAATAAATTCAAATAAGCAATTTGCATAAATTTGAAAAATAAAAGTTAATATTGTAATGAATTTTACTGATTTTTTAAGTTTTGTAAGTTTGTTAAGGATAAGTTAGATTTTTTTATATTCTTGATGAATAGGTGAAGTAATAGCCTGATTCTCACCACACCCAGATGACAGTGGTACTAATGAGCATCTTTGTGATTTCCCATACAGATTATATTCACCTAGTTGGGAGATCATCATAACTTCTGGTATGTGTAGAGTACATTTTGTTTGACACAATATTTTCATACACATCATTTTATTTGATTCTTGTAACAACTTTATAAGATGTAAAGCACAAAATACCATTATCCTCATTTTACAGAGGTAAAAACATAAGCAATTAATATTTAGTAAATGTCTACTCTATGTCATCAATGCCATGAATGCTGCAAATATAAATTTGAGCAAAGCACCTTCCCCCGCCTCGAGAAATGAATAGTCTATTGCAGAAGATGAATAGAAAAACAGAAAATTAAAATACAAAATGCTATAGGCACCCTGATAACATCATACCATTATACAAGCATGAAAATAATGAAGGTTATGCCATTGTTATTATTATTCAAGGATTGTTGTTAATCAACACTACAGGGGAACATCAGAGGGAATGTCTATTAGAGATGAAACTTGAAGAAAGAGGAGGAATTCTCCAAGACCTTGGGGAAAGAAGGGAGGTGTTTTCAAGAGGTAACACCTTTTGCAGAGGCCAAGGGCATTAATTATGTAGTTTGTACCATCAGCCTAAGGTTATGCAAATATTTAAAGCCAGAGCTTAAGTTCAAGTTTGTGTTTTTTCTATGTGATCTTTCCCCCCAATTACAAGTATTCAAAGTCTGACCAACATACTACTTTGAGCTTCCTAAATAAAATACTGCCTGACCAGTTACCTCTAAAATGCCTGCTCAGGGAAAACTGTCATTGACATTCTTGATTTCAAGCCATATTATTTTGGGGGAAAAAATCACTCTGTACTGACAAATCGCAACAGTTATGAACATAGTAATAACATAACAAGAATAATCAAATGCAATTGAAATGAAAATCCATCAATTCAAGCTGAGTTCAGTTCTCATAATGTTCATTCAAGTTTAATGTCCTTTATGATTTTCTGGAAGTTCAGATAAACTGGTTTCTGAAGTTTGGGCTTGTTTGGCTATTTATGTTCACATCCACATTCTCAAATTTTTAGGGGTAGAAAACCAACCCATGTACTGTCATCTGGTCATATACCCCACTAATAGGGCTAGGGTAAGAAGGATTGGGTAATTTATATTCATGTTCAATCTATTATCATCACAAGGCTTGGACTGAACTAGTATACGTTTATGTGTAAGGAACCTTTGAAAAGCAACTTGCTAAAAATTTGGTTCTTTTATTTTCAGAGACTGGTCAGAGATTGTGGAATCTTGCCCAGTGTTGACGATCTCATTCTGATTGCTCTAATCATGTTCATATTCTTGGCTGGTGACAGTTTTTGCCATCGATTTTCTATTTTAAAAAAGAAGAGGGTAGAATCTGGTTGGAAGTGGGAGCTCTCAGATTTGTTTTGAAGCTTTTTTTTTCTTTAACTGGGATTGAAAAGCAGGAGGAAAAGATGAGGGGGTTTGGTGGCATAGCTGGAGGTCTCCCAGGTCACTCCCCAGAGCCACCAATGATGGAGTTCAGGTTTCCTGTTTCCCTCTCTTCCATTGTAATGGGGTGAGTTTTTTCCCAATGGCTGATTGCATGTTGTCGTTAAGTCTGCTGTGCGCATGTTCTGTAAATAACCCAATGAAAGAAGACACTCTGGCTGTGGGACAACTCACATCAAGAAAGACTTAGCATCTCCCTCCCTGGCTTCTCTCTCATTATTTGCCCGTATAACAAAAACAAGCGGAACACTTCTACTCTCTAAAATTGGACTAAAATTGGAAGCTTGCCACAGTAACTGATTTCCTAACCAGCTATTTTCCCAACAAAGAAATACAAACTGAAAACACTAGATTGACAAGTTGCTGAAGTTAGTTATTGAATTGATTTATCTTGGCTACATGTCCTATGATGGTCTTGCAATATATGTCTTATTAGCCTCTGTGCAAAGAGTATTTTCCCTGGTATAACTAGGTTATCTCTGTGTGGGAAGAGAGTGGCGTTCTTTAGAGCTCCACCTGTCAGTTCTTGATGAAAATAATAGTGAATTCATTCATTCACCTACTCTGTTGTAACCTTAGATGTTCTCTACAAACTATAGCCTGGGGATAAATCCAGCCAAGTGCCTCTTCTATTTGTGTGTGTGTGTGTGTGTGTGTGTGTGGTGTATTATTTTTCTGATTGTTTTTTAAGCACATGAATAGAGTTTATTATAAGGATACAGTGGTGTCTTATGGATGCTGGATGGAAAACACTTAAATGAGGCATCACTCAATGGTGAATTTCACTACCTCCGTGTTTTCCTCTGGTTTTACTTTCTTCGGGTCTTCACCTGTTTCTGTAAATAAACTTTTATTGGAACACAGTCAAGCCCATTCACTTATGGGTCCATGGCAGAGTTGGATAGTTATAAGAGAGGCCATATGCTTCCTGCAAAACCTAAAATACTTACTATTAGTCCTATCCGGGAGAAGTTTGCCAGTTCCTGCTCTATTCTAAACAACTTCAAACATAAGCATCTCACTCCCTTTTATTTTCACAGAAATAAAATATAATGGGAATTTACATATTAAAAATTTTACTTTTCTTGCAGTTCAAATAGATCAAAGAAATAGTTTAGAATTAGCACACTAAATTAACCCTAAGTCTACAGTCATGAGAAATAGAATCCACTTCTTTGCATTAGCATTACTATTACTGTTATTATTAGCAACATGCATTACCCATGTAAATGTCACAATGAAGAGCATCTTACAAATTTCTGTAATCCCTACATCAACCCTGCAAGACAGGTAATGTTCTTATGTCCATTTTATAGATGAAGAAATTGAAACTCATCAGTGCCTCATAACTTGCCCACAAAACATATTTCCCCAAGTACATGATAGCCAAAAACTAGTCTATGACTTTCTGACCCAAAAGCTTATGATTTGGGGGCACCTGGGTGGCTCAGTTGGTTAAGGGTCTGCCTTTGACTCAGGTCATGATCCCAGGGTCATGGGACCTAGCCCCGAGTGGGGCTCCCTGCTCAGCGCTCACTGCTCCGTGGGGAGTCTGCTTCTCCTTCTCCCTCCACCTCTCCCCCAGCTTGTGCTCTCTCACTCACTCTCTCTCTCAAATAAATAAATAAAATCTTAAAAAAAAACAAAAGTTTATGATTTTAAGTACAAAAGGAGTATATTCCATAGAGTCCCATGTAGCAACTTTAATTCATTTGATTGCAGTGAACTCAACATTTATTTGAATTCTTCACTTACTCAAGGCATTGTGGCAAATACTGAGGGATACAGAAACATGAATGAGATTCAGATATGTCTTTAAGGAACTCAGTTTTGGTTAGCATGTGTTGTCCTTTAAAAAATAAATACTCCATAAATGATAAAACTTTGTTTTTACTTTGCACTGAATCTCTTTTATTCATTTCCTTTCTTCTAAGCCTTAGCTAAATAAACTGGTTTCAATGGAGGTATAACTGATTTATAGCTATAGCACTTTCTGATATACTAAGAGAATGTAAAATTGGATATTAGGAGAGTGAAGGAATGTGGTTTTGAGTCAGGGAATACGATGATATTTCACAAGAACTAAGTATGGATCGGGCTGGGCTTGCAGAAAGCAGCACGAGCATCCTGGGTGTCTGTGTAAATGAAAAGATGAGAGGTGAGGAAAAAAACAAGAAATCAAAAACGAAGGCCTTCAATAGCAAACTTGTCTATTGGGCAAATTAACCAAAGTCATGCCGAACAGATTTGGTGAGAAGGTGACTGAGTACAGTGTCAGTTTTAAGTACATCTAGTCTGTGTTGCTATATTTGAAGGGTCCAGTTGATCAGAGCACAGAGTCAGGTCCTGAATCCAGGAGGCACATTCTGTGATGTAACTCAGGCCGCTAAAACAGTAAGAAGGATGAGTAGTGCTGCCTCCAGGGATGCCCGTGGTAGAGTAGTTGGGGAGGTGACCACCTCAGTGAGTGATCCCATTCTGCCCCTCCTCTGCCTCTTTGGTGGGCAGGGCCCTCCTCATCTCTAGTCTATTTGATACTATCTCAGAACACAGTGACAGGCCTATCCCACACCCCATCCCAGCAACAACAAGGCCATTTCTAAGTCTGGATCTCTCCCAAGCTTGCAAATTAGAGAACGTTAAGTCAACAAAAGAGAAAATGCTTTCTTTTGCTTTTATGCTGCCAAACTTCATTTTTCCTGATGTCTTTGTCTCCAGTATCCTGGATCTCATCTGAAGGTGTCAATATGAAAAGAAGTGCTTTGAATCCACCAAGACTCTCTTTAAAATTAATGTTAAAAAAATCCTCTTAGTCAGAAATGGGTACAGTCCCGAAGCCATCAGGAAAAATGAAGACTGACAATTTAATTTTACTAAATACGAGTAGAGAAAGGATGTCAGCCACAGTGACTGGTGGGCCTGCCCTGGGTGACAGCAATAGACTATGTCGAAGAGAATTAATAGTTATTTTTTAATCTTTTCATGATTTTACATGGAAAACCCAAGGAGTAACTCCTCTGGGTGGGGACTTCAGATGATATTTTGCCTCACTTCCTGATTTCGGTCTACCACATTGAGTGAATTGGGCTTATTTATTTATGGATGCATAAAACAAAATTCCCAAATGCCTCTTCATGTTCATCTTGCTCAGGCAGTTTGCCCTCTGTGCATCCCCAGCTCATGCAATCTTTGAGGATGACATCTCAGTGGTGACAAGTACATTTACAAGGCTCAGGTCTTCTCCATTCAGATGCTTCTCAATTTAGAATCCGTCAAACACATCAGGTGCAAGAGGTTTGACATTGTTGAAATAGGTAAATACATACCATGTTCTCACTTTCCCTTGGAGACAGGGATGGTAACCTTGGAATTAATTGCAGAGGGCAAGTTTACTCAACTGAAAAAGCAGAACCGGTACCACAGACAGAAAACAAGACTCCACACAGTGGGGAGGCAATGATGAAAATAGGAATTTCAGACAATTTAACCTGTATGTCAATAAATGAAAGGATAACTAGGAGAGTGAGTTTTAAGGTAGGGATGGTGTGCGGACAACACCTGCCAAAGATCAGGGCATCTAGGAAGCGGACTCTACAAGAAATGTTTGAAGGAGCACTCAAGTCAACACCTGTGGAAGAAGTGAAGGAAGAGAACTTTCAGGAGAAACTGGATTATGATGAAACCATAATAAAGGACTCAGTTGACCTTATGGGGGAACCCAGACACTGAGATGACCCTGCAGAGTTGTTACAATTTGGGGTAAGGGAGTGCTGGCCCTTTATTCCTCCATTTTACCCGGAGAGAAGAAGATGTGAAGTTAGGAAACGTGTTTCTATTGAGCCTATGGCAGGATCTTGTGGATAGTAAGCTGCAAAATTTTAGTCTCCAAAACCAATGGTAGCTAGAAGAATTAGGGTTTTGGTCTGAAGCAGGAGGAATTGGAGGATGCAGTGCTGCAACATGACAGCTTTCCTCATGAATCACTCCAATTCATTTCCTTCATTTGAGTTCTGGAAGCCATTTCTTCATGATTCTGGTGGCCTCTTTCCTTAGAGTAAATTTGCAAGAAGAAGGATGAGTCCAGGGACTCCCACTGCTGCAGCTGGTCTTGAGGCCACAACTACACTCATCACCTCCCTCTTCTATTGTCCATTCTAGGTTCCCTTTTGCTTGTCTAGGTGACTTACACTTGTCGGGCTGTGGCTACTGTACTTGTCTAATAATTGCTAGCATTGGTATCAAGAAACCCTTCTGTGGATCAGTAGGGTGAAAATAATATTTCTCCCCACTTCCAAGAATATTATCTCTGCTTCCTCTCAATGAGTAGGATCATGACCACTGTCAGAGTAGTGACTCTTTTCCTTCTGGTTTCTCAGTTCAGGAGGCCCAAAGGGACTGGCTACGAACCAAGGGCTATTTTTTAAAAGATTAATACATTACTACGAATTACATAGTCTCTCTCAGAACCCTAGGGCAATACATTATGGAATCTCCTACTCAGTGCTTGCCAGAATTTACTGAGCATCTTTTCTACTACCGTCACTTTAATACACAGGGGATGACAGATCCTATATACCAAGCAGCAGGGCTCTTCCACCAGAGCATGGTCCTGCTACAGGATACTTTCCTAATACCTTTTATGTGACCTGATATGTGAGTCAGTGCAGTACTCCCAAAGGTGGAATGTGCTGCCTCCAAAAAGTCAGAGGTCTACCAGGCATTGTGCTTCCTTCTTCATGATAAGTATTATGAGATGCAATAGTTTGTCCTTTGGAGGTAATGTCCTGGCATGCCTCATTGGATCCTAAATAATTAACTGATGTAGCTAGTTCCTGAATATTCATGGGCTTTATCACCCATTCTTTGAAGTGCATGCCTTATACCAAGTCCTCCAGTGAACTTGTCACTTCTTTCTAATCTGGCCTGATTAGCATGATGTCACAAATAAGTTCATCACTGTGATGCTCTGTGGGGTGTCCAGATGGCTTAGGTCTCTTCAGACTATATAATAACACAGGATAAGAAAGGGTAACAGTCTCTGAGCTTCTTGGGGTGGGGGCGTGCTGGTTCCCTGCTCACCAGCACATTCTTTATTGTTTTGGCAAGTGGATGGTCTTTCAAGTCTTCCCAAGGAAAAATACTCATCTAGTGGATTTTCAAGACTTATAAGGTATATAACTCTAACAAATCCACTTTTCTGAGCCTTTTGAATCCTTCATTGACCTTCTCCCACAAAAATGCTGGCATTTCTTTTCTATCAAGCAGGGACCACTGCTATCTCTGACTCCTGAGAGAGTATACCCATATCAAGAAAGTCTCCAAACTCCAGCTCCACATTCTGCAACCCTTGATCCAGCACCTTAAGAATTTTGTTCCATATGTACTGTCCCAACTCCTGCCTATATACGGTTAGTATATCTTGCAGCTCTTTAAAAATAGAGTTCATCTCTTCCTTTAATAATCACAGCATTCACTGGCCTGGCTATGTTATGCATTAACTCTATTTATCTATCTAGTAGGCAAGAGTGGAGGTTCTGTCCAGCAAAGGCAAAGGTTTCTACATAATCTTCAAGTAAGGGGGTAGGTCTTGGGATATCACTTCTGTAGAAAGTGGGTGAAATGGTACACTTCCGTCAGCACAGATAATTTGAGGGAATCTAAGGAATCAACATTTTTTTAGTTCAGCAACCCAATCCCGTTTTCCAGGATTCTATTCCTTCCCAAATTGGATCCTGATCACGGCTCAGCAAACCAATCAGGTCTTGGAAACCTGGCCCTCTTTAAAGCTCTGGAGGTCTTATGAGTAAGTCCTGAGAATTGTGCTCATCTTTTTCATCAATCCAGCTGCAGGAGATAGGAATCTCTTTATATGCTACCAACAAGGTCCTCTGGCTTTCATTCCTTGCTTTTAATTGCTAGCTAATTGGTCTTCAGCCTTTTATTATCTTTCTTCAAAGCTTCTATCACATCCAGGAATAGCATTCCTTTGTTCCTATTTCCCAGTGTTACTCAAATCCTGGGTATCTTGCTCCTGCTAGTAAATTTCCTTCCCCAGTATTATCTCAGTTCTTCACTGGTCAAAGTTTTTAAAATTGTACTGCAGTTTTGCACCAGGGTCTATCCATGCTCCACATAATACCAGTAATGGGTTCTCACTGTCATCCTCCAGTTGGTGCTTCACCTCCAAAATCTGATTGTAAGACCCGCTTTCTCAGACCACTCCTGGACACAACTATCACGGGTTTTGTTCCTGGAAGTGAGATTCTGAGATGGAGATTGGAGTAGAGGAAATGTGTTAGGGAATGATCTTGGAATCAACTCCTAGGGAGAAGTTGGGCTGTGAGACAGTCACGCAAAAGGCCGGAGCCAGTCCACCAGGAAACTCTGATGGTCCTTTAGAGTTTTCTCCAATCAGGACAAGGATCTTTATATCCCACATCTACCAGTCATTATTTCTGTATGTCCCCCAGGGAGGGCTGTGTGATCCAGACAAGACAGCTGCCATTCATGAAGGGTGATTTCCGGAAGAGACTGAGCAATAATCTGCCATTAGCTCTCAACCTCTGAGGGAATGATTGCACCAGTGCTTAATCAGGAGAATATAGACACAGCACAACATCCAATATAAGAACAGAAACATCAATAAAATGAGAATATGTTCAGCACTGGGACTAGGCCAGTGAGGCCTCCCAAGCAAAATTTAAGGGGGCACCAAAAAGTCAATAATAAAAATAAATATTTTAACTCAATAATTTATAATAAAAAACAATGCAAAAACAGTGATGAACAAGATATCAACATTTTAAATGAAGACAAGATCAGTATTACTGGTTTTGTTTTTTTTTCTTTTGCCTTGGGCCCTAATATGGCTTGGCACAGCATGGATGTACTTGATTGGTTTTGTTTTATTTGTTGAAAATAATTTCTTAAAATATAACTAACTCTTCAATACCGCTGGGAATGGTGCACATAATAATAAAATCACAGCAAAAAAATTACTGAGGGTCTTTTATACAAGGGTTTGAACTAGGGACTTCAGTAAAGCACAGGCTCCAAGATCTGCAAGACAGGCCTTGTGTTTCCTGTTTTACAGAGGAGGTGGAGATAAGTTAAAAGATTAACAATTTTTATGCTCCGAAATATTTGTATGAATCATGGTCTGTGTTTTGTGTATTTTTAAAATTTTTACTCATTTTTTAAAACAAAACAAACGAAAAAACCCAGTTTACCCATTTATCCCACTCCCTACCTCTTGCAATCACCAATCTCTTTTCTATAGCTATGAACTTGGTTTTGTTTTCTGTTTCTGTTTCTTTTTTTGATTCCACATATGAGTGAAATCACATGGTACTTGTCTTTCTCTGACTTATTTCACTTAGCATAATGCCCTAGAGGTCCATCCCTATTGTTGCAAATGACAAGATATAATTTTTTTATTGATGGAATAATATTCCATTGTATTATATGTATATACTACCATTTATCCATTTTTTTTCATTGATGGACACTTAGATTGCTTCCATATTTTCGCTATTATAAATAATGCTGCAATAAACATGGAGATGCATGTATCTATTTGAATTAGTGTTTTCATTTTCTTTGGATAAATATCCACAAGTGGAATTGCTAGGTAGTATGGTATTTCTATGTTTAATATTTTGGGAACCTCCATAGTGTTTTCCATAGTGCCTGTACCATTTTGCATTCCCACCAATTGTGCACAATTGTTCCCTTTTCTCCTCATCCTCACCAACATTTGGTATTTTTTTTTTTTTTTTTGTGGGGTTTTTTGGTACTAGCCATTCTGATGGTTTTGATTTGCATTTCCCTGATGATTGATGATGTTGAGTATATTTTCATGTGTCTGTTTGCTCTTTATCCATTTTTCACACCTCTTCAGTTAATGCTGTCAGTGAAATATGTTCAATTATCTTTCAAAATTTCAAAAGAAGGTTTAGAAAGATAAGCTACAGGCCTTGTTGCTGCAGTTAATCTCCAAGATATAACTGATATTCATACTCTCTGGCCCCCCAAATTAGCTGATCCATTTCACATTCCACTTACCCTTTGCTTGTACTTCTGTTGGTCTAGATAGTATATCACATGGCATCATGCCTACCTAATTACTGAGGTATCTACCCCAGTTACTGTTCACTTTTCAGGCTGGGTCTACTCTACTTACCCATTCAGGGAGAAACCTGGTTAGGCAAACATCAAGAGACACCAAATGGTGCCTGAGTGGCTCAGTCAGTTAAGCCTCCAACTCTTAATTTCAGCTCAGGTCATGACCTCCAGATAGTGAGACAGAGCCCCACATCAGGCTCCATGCTGAGCTTGGAGCCTGCTTGAGAATCTCTCTCTCCCTCTTCCCCTCCCCCTGCTCATGTTTTCTTTCTCTCTTTCTCTCTCTCTCTCAAGAAAAAAAAAAAAGAGACACCAAATGGATCACCTGATTAACATATTCCCACTACTATCTTCTTGTACAAGAACCCTGTCTCCTCAAGAAGGTGAAAGCCAACTATTTTCATCAGAATGGTACTTCCCTTCTTTGTCTTCTGTTACACTGTCATGAGGAAACCAAACTGATCAGACAGCAGTGACAGTTTTAAGTTTAGTGAAACTCATGTTGGGTCTACTAGCGTAAGTATCCCCCCTCATAGAATCAGGACCTCTCCTACACTATCCAATATGGTAGCCTCTAGCCACACATGTCTTCTGAGCACTGGAAATGTGGTTAGAAAAAGTACAAAGTAAGTCCAAAATTGGTAGAAGATTGTCTTACGTTACTCCTTTCCAGATAATTTATGATGTCTTATTTGATTTTCCCCTTTAACCCAAGGCATACATTCCTTAATCTCCAAAATTTAGGATTTTTGGTTCCTTTTAGTAAATATTTTTTTAAACATTTTATTTATTTATTTGACAGAGAAAGAGAGAGAGAGCACGAGCACAAGTGGGGGGGGCAGAGAGAGAGGGAGAAGCAAGCTCCCCGTGGAACAGGGAGCCCAATGCGTGGCTCGATTCCAGGGCCCCGGGATCATGACCTGAGCCAAAAGCAGACACTTAACTGACTGAGCCACCCAAGCGCCCCGATATTTTAATTTTATTGTATATGACCAAAGAACCTGGTTTAAAAAAGCATTGTTTTTTTTAGATTTTAATTTATAGCCAAACCATGATGTATTTTTGAAACATTCTATGAACAAACAAAATAAACCTAACATATTTTTATTCAAAAAAAAGAGTGAAATACATAGATACTATTGTTTTGTTATAGTGCTCATTTAATGTTTGTGTGTAATTTCCAGGATACCATAAACACAATACTAATCTAAGCATCTAAGTAGTATCAGCAGTTTGATTTATTTAGAAGGATTTTTTTCTATCCATTGATATAACATTATAATATGCTTATTTGAATATATTATACAGACAGCACAAATTAAGATATACTGTGTGAATTGTAATAGATAATTTAAGTATATATTTATTACAATATAATTAAATTATTTTTCACGTTTAAAAATAAGTATGAACAAAATTTAATATTTAAAGTATAGACATGGCACTAATGTAGAATACAGTGGGAGCAGAACCACAATCAGCAATTTTCTTGAAAAAAAAAACTGGAAGAAAGTATGTCATAAATTTCATATTGAATGATAATTGTAATTTTCTGAAATGGAGCAAAATAAAAAGTCCATCTGTTCCTTGTATTAAAAAAATTAAGGTAATAAAGTGAACAATGTTAAGAGACATTCTCAGAAAATGCATGGTGAATTTGGTAAGGAGTTTCTTCTCAAATCATAAGAAAGTCGATCAAAATTAGTCAACTGATATCAGAATTAAACATCCAACAATAAATTTTTTAATGATTTTTAAAAGGACCTGAAATTGTAACTTCTACCTATTATAAAATGGTATGAATGCTTGTGAGTGTGCACACACACACACACACACACACACACACATTAGATGGAAAGGTTACTGCTTCAGTTACAAAATTTTGCTGCAAATCTATGAAAAACAGACTAGAAAAGATATTTCACAAAAATAAAAGTTCCTCAATTGAACCACCAAGTAATTATGGTTACCAGATCTTTCTAGCAATATGAAAGATCAATTGATTCAAATTTGAAAAATTGCAAATACTTTTTTTTAGCTTTAGATGTTTAGTTTGATATAAGAATCATGGCCCAATTAATATTTTAGATACATTTTACCTCAAAGGGCTTCCAAATTTACCAAGAAATGTCAATTTAAGGCCAAAGAAAATAAACTCAGAGCACAGATATTTTTTAATCTTTCACATCTGCCCAAGGAGAATTTCAGGTTGATATTAAAAATTTTGTTTCTATCACAATAAGTGGTGCTCCAGGTTTGTTAGGTCAAAAGTCCAGACGTATTAGATTTTAAAATAAGATACTATTTTCCCTAAAATAAGAGATTGTTATTCCACTGAATGAGAGATATTTAAACAATTTGTACACAGTTTCGTTAAGCAGACTATATGAAAATTATCAAAGATGTAGTTGTTAAATTTTCTCACTATATTAGTGCAAATCATCACCAGCTTATAGAACCTTTCTAAGAATTAAAGGATAATGAATTTATTAATTTTATGTTGTATGTCAATACTAACTGGTTGAGTCGTGAAGTAATATTTCCAAGATGCACGATTTAACTCCAGTCCAAGATTTTCTTGAAATAAAAGTAATTGTCTTAGTTTGGGCTGCTATAACTCAGAGTACAGACTGGGTTACTTAAACAACAAATGTTTATTTCCTAAAATTCTGGAGGCGAGGAAGTGCAAGGTCAAGGTGCCAGCAGGGTGGTGCCTGGAGGGAGCCTATTTCCTGGCTTGTAGACAGCTGACTCCTTGTATTTCTATCCTCATATGGCAGAAAGAGAGGAGTGGGGAAGCGAATGAGAGCTGCCTCTTTGTATATGGACATTAATTCCATCATGAGAGGCACACACTCTTATGATCTAATCTTACCATCTAATCTTACCCTAATTATTTCACAAAGGTCCCACCTCCAAATACCATCACACTGAGGATTAGTGTTTCAACATCTGAATTTGGATGTATGAACATTCAGCCTATAGCAATAATATTTGACAGATATTCTGTAATCAAAGACAAAACTGGCAATGCGATTTATGTTTTTCTCACTGATATTACACTGCATATGAAGAAGTTAAATTTGAAGATCCAAGGAAAAGAAAAGCTTATTTATGAACTACTTAGACAAGTGTGATCATTTTTGTTGAAATTAAAACTTTCATATTAACCACAAAGCATTTTACACATCTTTCTAACTTGAATCCAATGTGCAGACTTTAACTACATAAATTGACGTCAAAAATTCCAAAAAAATTGAAAACTCTTTGTTGATAAGTTTGGAGTTGCTTTTCAATTTTTACATCATACCCCTTTGAATTTTATGTTATAATGATACCCTGACACAAAAAAATAGTAAATTTATTTAACACAGACAGATGTAGTTTCAAAATGGATAAACTTTCACTTCAAAGTCAACTCAGAAGATGAATCGGTGTTGTCAATGTGGATGCAAACACTGAAGGATTTTTTTTTGCTTCATTCAGTTATTGGAAACTTTTAAAAATATGTTTGAAATAACTCAGGTATGTTAATCTACTTTTTCAACTATAAATTGGATTGGGCAAGAATAATGCATGGATGTTAAACCTAAGGGGAAATTTTGATGAGAACCAGGATATTTGCATTATATTAAAGTGATTCTTCACCAAATGTTTATTACTTGCAGTGGATAAAAAAAATAATGATACAGTACAGTACAGAACTGCCTGCGCGTTTTCCTTCAGCTCAGGTAATGATTTCAGGGCCCTGGGATGGAGCCCGGTGTTGGGCTCCCTGCTCAGCAAGGAGTCTTCTTCCTCTCCCTCTGCCCCTCACCTCCATTTGCTCTCTCTCTCTTTTTCTCAAATATATAAATAAAAGTCTTTTAAAAAATAATAACTATACAGTGCAAATATCAGACAATACTATGACTGAGTGATCAGAATTTACACTCTCAACAAGGGAAATATAGCAATCATGTGCTTCAGGCTGTGACACCTGGAGGAAAATACAGGTTCACCTATCCAGAATTCTGGCACAGAAGTCATATCCTAATCAAATCTTGAGTGAACATAAGGCAAGCACAAAATGAGCAATAGTTTATTAATCAAGGGAGAGGGTGACTATATTATTTCAAAATGTTAAGGTTATTTTAAAAATGTGCTGTGGAAATATTGCAGATTAAAAGAAACAAAAAAAACATGACAACTGGGGCCCCTGGGTGGTACAGTCCATTGAGCATCCGACTCGGTTTTGGCTCAGGTCGTGATCTCAGTGTCATGAGATCGAGCTCCATTTCAGCCTCCATGCTCAGTGCAAAGTCTGCTTAAGACTCTCTCTCCCACTGCCCCTACCCCTGCCCCTAAAATAAACAAATAAATCTTTAAAAAATGGTGACAACTAAATGTGACACCTAACTATAGACTGGATTCTGGTTTGGGGGGCAAATAATTCTCTAAAGGATATATTGGGTCGCCTGGTGAGATAGGAACACAAACAATGTTAAATGAAAATATGATACTAAAGTGAAATTTACTGAGGCTGATAACTATTGTGGTCATGTTAAAAATTGTAATTATCATTAGTAGTAGTATGATTACTCTTATCATCATGACCATTTGTTGAACACACGCTCTGCTAAAAGCTTTATGTGTGTTGTTTCCTTCAATCCATACAAAACCCAGAGAGAGAGACAATCCAGTGGAGCTTTGTCCTTGTAAAAGTTTTCCAATGTGGACATCTCTGGGATTACAGCCAGCTGATTATCAAATCCAGACAAGTGAAAGCATCTCTGTTGTGAAATGTAATTTAATTCTGCTTGAAAACAAATTCTGTCCCTCAAAGCTGAGCACATCAGGATGGAATTAGTGCAACCAAGGTGAGAGGCTCAGAAAGGTGTACTTGCTCTCCTGTGAAGTGGGGAGTTGGGAGAGGGTTCAGAAAGCATTATCTGAGGATGTCTTTACTTGATAACATGAGAAAAAGAGACAATACAAGGTGGTCATGGTCAAAAGTACAATATTAACCATTAGATGTGTGAGGCTTTAATCAGATTTGTTGTATGTCCCCTTGGGTAAGTCACCTGACTCTCAGAGCTGACTTTCTCTTATAATTGGAAGCACAAGAAAGTTTCATCAGATCTGTGGTTCTTAACACTGGCTGCAGATTAGAATCACCAGGGAAGCTTGCTAAAGTAAAATAGCAAGGCAGACAAATTAAATCAGTCTCTGGAGGGTGGGGTCTGGAGATACATATATATCCCCAGGTGATTTTTGTTGTTGTTGAGGTATGATTTACATGTAATACAGTGAACTAATCTTAAGTTTACAGTTCAATGTATTTTTACCATTTATACATCTATGTAATTACCTCCTGCATCAAAAATATAGTAGAACAATTCCACCACTAAAGATGACTCCTTCAGGTTTTCTACCCATCAATACCCCCCAACACACACCCCAAAAGTAACTACCATGCTGATTCCCAACACCATAGATCAGTTTTGCTAGTTTTTAAACTTAATATAACTGGAATCAAGCAGTATTTCTTATTCTGAGTCTGGTTTCTTTCACTTAGTATTAAGCATATATAATTTAACCATCATTTTTTGTGCAGCTCATTCATTTATTATTGTTTCACAGTATTCCATTAACTGAATACATCACAAGTTTTAGTCCGTGTTATGGTTGATGGATATTTGAGTTGTTCCCAAAATCTTGCATATTATAAATGATACTATTATGAAAATATGCATACAAGTCATTTAGAAAATAAACACACTGTTCTCGGGTGTATACCTAGCAGAGGAATTGTTGGAGCATAGGGTGGTAGCTCTGTATTTCCCTTTAGTAGAAAGGACAGAAATATATTTCAAAGTAGTTGAGCCAGTTTCACTCCCACCAGTAATATATGAGTTATCCAGCTGTTCCCCATCCTTATCAATATTTGCTATTGTCAGTCATTGTGATCTTAGGCCTTCTAGTTGAGTGTATAGTGTATGGCATTGCTCCATAGTTTTTTTCTGTTTTGGAGTCTGTTTGTTTCAGTCTCACCCATGATGAGAAGAGAGCACCTTCATCTATGCTTACAGGACATATGGATATTCTATTTGTGAAATATCTTCTTGAGTTTTCTCAATTTTTAATATAATTGTCATCTTCTTATGGATTTGTAGAAATTCTTCATCTATTCTAGATGTGTGACAGGTCTTAGATATATGTGTTGCAAATATCTTCTCTTAATGGGGTCTTTTGATGAATAGAAGTTCTTAGTTTGAATGACTTCTAACAGTTTGAGTTCTCCAGACAGTGAGCTCTGAGAGAGTTAGTGTTCAGGATGTTTATAGACTGTCCTTTGGACAAACACCAATGGGAAAGAGGAGAGAAAAGGACATGTCTGTTCATGGTGTATGTCCAACAGTCTCAGGTGACCACGGGAGCTCTGGAGCATATATAATTTCTTAGAGTTGTCCTGCATCGGCCAAAATGGCAGAACTTTTGTACCTTTGTCTGGATCAGGTCACTGATCTGACCCTGGAAGAGCATGACTTTGGGCAAGATAGTTCTCTGTCCCTGAGGCAATCCCTAAAGTGGATTGCTAGCTGAACAGTGTCCACTGACAACCTTCCCTGCAGCTGGGACGAGTCCTTCCTTGGAGGGGGCTCTAAGTATCACATCTCTATGTCCTCCCCAATAACCAAATCATACATTTTTCAATTCACAGTTAATGCTTTTTTGTGTTACATTTAAGAAATTTTTGCTTACTTCAATATTATGAAGGTTTTCTCCTGTGTTTTCTTCTTGAAGCTTTTAATTTTTTTTTCATATTTGGCCTCATCTATAATTTTTGTGTATGTTATGAAGCAAGAGTCAAAGTTACTTTTTTTCTAATATGGATATCTAACTGAAATCAGCTCAGTTTATAAAAAGACCATTGTTTGTCCATTGCATTTCAATGGTACCTGTTGTATTTTAATGTGCAATTGGAGTTGTGAATTATGCTAGAGATGAATTTTAAGCTCTCTCTCAGGTCTGAGATTCCAGGTACAAGATAATAGGTAGTAGAGTGTAAATAAAGGGATGTTACACCATCGGTTAACCTGAAAGTGGTCAATGATAATGGTGAGCAACAAGTAGCAGTTATGGCAACCTAATAAGTTTGGTAAAATATTTGTGAGACTGAACCAAACCTGATGAAGTGATGTTTGAGTTCAGATATGGAAAACTGAAGTGGCAGTGGAAGATTTGTTGGCCATGTGCAAGCTATGAAACATAGCGGAACACTTATAAAATGTATAAAAGTATGGATACTGGCAAAGTCTTTTCAGTCTATTCAGAGACAATTAGACAAACCATACAAACACTAATACTTTTTCCTCTTGGCATCAGAAAAGTTTCTTTGAATATGTAGTATTTTAATTAATTATTTTAATAAAGAGTGGAGAGTAAAGAATATGTTCATGGGGAACACAAGATTGAAAGTGGAAGAAATTTGAGGCGGGAGAAATTTAATAAACAAAGATTTGCTTCCACCCAGCAACATGGAACTCTCTATGCCATTACATTTATTTTCAAGTCTTCTCATTCTTTAAGAGCTATCTCAGTGTTATCTACTCTAGGAAATCCATCTCTTGCTCATCTGACACCCAACCCATCACTTCTTGCCACCATCATATTTACCTGTCAAATCCTCAACTAGGCTGTGAGCTCATCAAAGACAAGGACCATGAATTGTAAATTCCTTCATTGTTTTGTTCCCAGGATTTGTCCCATGGCCTGGATTACAATATGCTATCAACAAATTTTTGTTTGTTAACTTTAGTTAACAAAGATAAATCAAATGGTGTCATTTCCCAGCTTAAAATCCTGAAATGGGGCTTGACACGTAGTAAGCTCTCCATATTTCTCTACTTAAGAAAAGTGAATCCTCCTCACAGTGTTCTCATTTTAATGTTATGATGATAATCACTATACAATATATAAGTATATCAAATCAACACATTCTATACCTTAAACTTACACAATATGTCAGTTATATCTCAATAAAGCTGAAAAAATGAATTAATTTAATTTTTTTATTTTAAAACAACCACCTCCAAAGAAAAGTGAAAGTAAGTATATAGGAAATGATGACTTTTTTCCACTCAATTTATATATCATGCTTGTTAATTAGAGAAGTGAGAGAAAAAGCCAAGTTTTACTGGTACTGAATCATAGGAGTAAAGGAGGTTATCTTAAACTGCCAAATCCTTACATTTGCTATTTGTCTTTATGAGCAAAAATAATAACCCGATAGATGAAGTGGGATAGACTCCTAGAAAGTTGTGTAACTGACTTAATTTCTGGAAATTTACTTTTTACAAAAATGATATCTTTCTCACAAAATCATTCCTGGTTTGAAGAATGGGTTAGCTATGGCTATTCATCTTAGCATCCCACATTTCCAATGCATAAGTAAAGTAGGTGTTTTTTATTTATTTATTTATTTATTTATTTTTTAAAGATTTTATTTATTTATTTGAGAGAGAGAATGAGACAGAGAGAGAGAGCACGAGATGGGGGAGGATCAGAGGGAGAAGCAGACTCCCTGCTGAGCAGGGAGCCTGATGCGGGACTCGATCCCGGGACTCCAGGATCATGACCTGAGCTGAAGGCAGTCGCTTAACCAACTGAGCTACCCAGGCGCCCAGGTAGGTGTTTTTTAAACAACACATTGACATTCAAGCCATATCCTCAGAAGCCTTCAGTTTCTTTAAAAAAAGAGAAAATATACTTTAGCCTAGAGAAAGTAGTAAGTATACCCTTCCTTGTCACCAAATCAATAAAGAAAGAACATTAACAAAAATGGTAGCTTTGGGAAGACACATTTCCAATTGTTGTTTTCATTTTCTCCCTTATTATTTCTAATTATAACATTTTTCCATAGTCCCAAGTATAAAGGTTCCTAGAATTAAAGGCATAACAAGATGTAGGAAAGATATTGCATTTTCCTGAGTTTTATGAAGCTGGTATCAATCTTTTGTTTCATTAACTTCAGATGGGCTATTACCCTAAACAGAGGCTTGGTGCATTAAAAGTGGTATTGACAGAATAAGAGAATTCCCAAGGATACAAACAATGGGTGGGGGAAGGATAGGCTTCTCTCCTACTCCCAGAGAATGGAATTTGGGAAAGGTCACACAGTGGCCAGACTGGAGATAAATTTGAGCTTAACTAGCTCAATAAATGACTCAGAGGTACAGTTTTCACTCTTGTTTGTTTCCCAGTAAGAGGAGAAAGGACAAAGGATTGATTGAGCCTCAGCACCAAAGCTGAGGGTGGTGCATTTGGAAGTGCCCAGACCTAAAGTCAGGAACCTGGAGGGGTTTTTTGACCCAGCTTCTAAGGGTCATGTGACCTTGGACAACTCATTCAACCCACTTGGCCTCAGAGGTTTTTTTGGTTGGATTTTGGTCAGTTCCTTTTTTTTTTTTCCCCCCTAATATGTGAAATGACAGTATTGAATTTCTAAAGGCTTTTCTGGCTTAACGTGTTTGTGGACCTACAGCTGCAATCCATAATACTTGTGAAATTCTTGACCATGCCAGTTGACCACTCACAACTGCGAAGAATTAAAAGTAGATATTGTTATCCCAGTTTTCAAACTGAGTAAACTGAACCTATCCTAGGCAAATGACTCACACCTGGCTACAAGTTGATGAATCTGGTTCTAGACTTCGCGGCTTCTAATCATGTGGCTTTTTTTACTCCCCCCACACCACTATTCAACAAAGAAAATACAAGTTCTGTCTTACTTGAGCATTCAGATAAAACTGGGAAATAGTTCATTTAGTCTCCTAGTGATATCCAAGTACAAGGAAGGCAGGGAAATAAAGTCTTCAGTGAAATTCAGGCTTCATGCTGAACTAAAATTCTAATTTTATCTAAGAAGGGGAGATTGAATAATTAGGATATGACCCCAAAATCAGTGGAGAATGGCTAATTAGGGGTCAACAAAAAAATCAGCCACAGAGATCATCAAAGGCTTCTAAGCAAATAGTGATGTAATTAAATTGTAAGAGAAAGGAATGTATATTATGCATATTTATAGAATCACCAAAGATATTTCAAAATACATAACTACTTAAACTTTATTTTTTTGAGAGAAGCCAAAGCTAGATATACTATATATAAAAAGTAAATGTGGCTCAGTAAAATATATAATTCAAGGGATAAATGCTGTGAGTAATCAATCAGGAAGCAGTGAGGTTTATATGAAGAAAGGCTATCATTGAAGGCTTCATGGAGGAGGTGAGACTAGAACATGATGGGTAGGATTGGGCTGGTAGATCAGAATGGTGAGCGCTCTGTAAGTAAAAAAAGAGGCTTGATTTTTCCTTAATAAATGGACAACCTTAGAAGTAGCCAGGTAGCAGATTTCAAGTATAATGTAATCTGGGTTATTCATAAACAAGAGTAATTAGTTATAAGATGCAGATGACAAATAGGTGCATGACCATCAGGGGGTCTTCAACACAAGGGATTCTTTCTGGGCATTGGAGTAAATATCTACTCTGTATAAGACACCATGCTACACACTTCATATTGAATTTAGTTTTCACAGTTTTGTTCTGTTGAGCATAATATCAGCCCTACTGTGTAAATGAGGATATACTAGTGGATAAATGTGAAAGTAATTTTATTAGAGCACTCACTCCTCAGTGATTTAATCCCTGGCATCTGACACCTCAACCCCTTGTTGAGCAGAAGGTACAGGGAAGTTCTGGTGAGAAACGGCAACTGTTACCTTATTCCCTCTGTCACAGACTAAGTGATTACCAAATACAAGCTCACAGCTCCTTCTGATATGCAGACTACATGGAGGTTCTGCCATATTCAGCATGTTGCCTTCCAGGTCATTGTGACGGTTTTGTGGATTCCACCCCACCAGAGGGGGAACAACAGAGTAAGCGTGAGAGTACATTATAAGGGCAATTTCTGGAAATGATTTGATCACTTTGTTTATACTCCGTGACTAAAGCTCAGTCCTACGCTACACCTAATGGCAAAGTGTGGGTCGCACCCACACTCTTCTTCTTCACTATGGTCTCCTACCTCCTGTCAAGATGGAGGGAGACACAAATCACTGAAGAATTTCGTGAGAAATATATTTTCTCACAACCCTAAGCATACATGTAAATTCCCACGCTCACAGAACTGATAATTCTGCTCTGCTTTAGGAGGTTCATCCAGAAGTGAGATGTTGGGAAGAGCACTTGGAAATTGATAGATTTTCTCTCCTTTACAGCTCCCTCAAGGAAATCAGAAGTGCTTGTTTTGACAGTGGTACAAGGAGATAAAGAAAAGATTTTATGTTACACGACTTGGCGTAATTTCTCCATTGCCCACAGAATAAAAAAACAAAATCCTGAATTTGGCTTTCAGGGTCTTCAGTTGGCTTTTCTTGCTTGCTATCCAATCTTATCCTTGAAAGTGCAAGTTTTCCTCTGTTCCTGCCCCATGATTTCCTAAAATCACATTTTTACTCACCTTACTTCATTTTTCTATAATGGTCTTCACCCTTACCTTATGACTGCCATATTTCTAAAATCCAGTCCCTGGTTCTCCCAACTGGGCATTCATATTCTCTCTCTCTCTCTCTCTCTCTTTCTCTCTCATTCCCTTACTCTTTTCTTCCCTCCTTCTCTCCTTCCCTCCCTACCCCTTCCCCTAAACCTTTGTAGCCACTTTACTTTTCTTCTGTACTATAATCTTTTACTTTATCACCCCTATTGAATGCTATATTCCTTTAGAGAGATCTGGGCTTCTACAACACATGGAATTAGGTGTCTAATGCAAACATCTATATCTCCAAGGCCCTGGGAAACCAAGCTACATGCTAAGTAGGTATGCTTGACTAATAGGGGTGCCTGGGTGGTGCAGTTGGTTAAGCCCAACTCTTGGTTTCAGCTCAGGTCTAATCTCAGGGTCCTGAGAGTTTCTCTTTCCCTCTCTCTCTCCTTCTGCCCCTCCCCCCCAAAATAAATAAATAAATCTTTTTAAAAAATAGATATGCTTGACTAATAAAAAGAGCCCTTGAGATAATAAGTATTCAAAAACATTTGTTGAGTTTTGTTTTCTTGCTTACTTGATTTTTGAGGCCACTGTAACATTAAAATTTTTTCATTATTAATGCATTAATTAAAACTGATACCAAATATATATCATTTGTTACTGTTTTAGTGTCCTATTTAGTATACTGTTTTAGTTATCTCTATCATGGACTTAATGGTTAAACAAAAAAATTAATATCTTATAGTTCTGGTGGTCAGAAGTCTGTAAAGAGTCTCAGTGAACAGAAATCAAGGTTCTGGCAAGACTACATACCTTCTAGAGGCTCTGAAGAATCCTTTTCCTTGCCTGTTCTAGCTTCTAGAGATTGCCTGCCTTCATTAGCTTCTTCCTCCATTTTCAAACAAGCAGCAGAGCATCTTCTAACTTCTCTAATTATGATCCCTGCGTCCACCTCCCCCCACCATCTCAAGATTCTTAATCACATCTGCAAAATCTCCTTTGCCATGTAAGGTAACATAAACACAACTCTAGGAATTCGGATGTGGACATCTTTTCCATTATTCTCTTGACCAAAATAAATGTGTGGCCTAGCTGAGGATTTGTAATTAGATTTTTTATAGCATTTCCTCTTAGAATAAGAAAGAACTGCAAATCACAACTCAGGACTCTCACTCTTGGTATCACCAGGAGAATGTTGGGTTTGGTCCGAATACGTAAGAAGTAAAAATAATATTGAGATGTATTTTCAAAGCTCTCAGATAAAGATAAAAAAAGAAACTTTTTCATTTTGATGCCGTAAAACGTTATTCAGTTGACTACTAAAACACACTTAATCATGGTACATTTATAAAGCCATGAAATATTTACAACCCAATGCCTAAGGCGGATGTCATATACTATATTCCTTCCACAGTTGAGCAAATCATGGATACAAACACTCAAATTGGTGCTTTCAAGCATGTTAGTGAAAACAAACCTTTCTTTAAAAGTTGTTTTTTTATTTGGCAATTTTTTTCATTCCGAAATAAACCATTTTCAAGATACTTCTGTAATGACATAAATAAGCCTTGCTTGTAAAATTCTTTTTCAGCTAGCATTCAGTCTTTTGGCTCTACTATTTCCATACAGATACGATGATCTAACTGTTCTTTACCAGATATAGTATGGTTATGCCATGCCATGACATATAATTTAAGTAGATACCTTTAGGTGTACTTTTGAGTGTGTATATTTATAGAGTTATCTATCTATGAATAGAGAGGTATAGTTATAATTATTTTCCCTAAGCTGATTTTTCTAGAACTCTAAAAAGCTCTTCACTACTGTTTTGGTGCTTCTAGCTCTAGCTACATAAATGCATTTGTAATCCTTGTGAAGCCCTAAGTTGATGACAATTGGCACAAACACACATACACACACACACACACGCACACAAAGTCATATAGGAAACTTTACTTTGTAGAATATTTAAATTGTTTTACTAACTTTTATCTTGTATGTATTTACCTTTTTGTATTATAATGATTCTACTTTATGGTCTATAACCATTATTCTTTCTTTACTTTTTTCATTTTAAGCAGTTGTCACAAATATAGTTACTTGGTATTTGATCAATATTTATAAAGTAAATAGAACATTATTTATGAAAGCAAGTACTATGTACTGAGTATTGTACCAGGTTCTGGAATACAATATGAAGAAAAATGACATTGCCCCTTCCCTCATGGAGCTTATAGGAATCTAGTAGGGAATACAGATATTAGGTCAAATTATCACAGAAATGGAGACTCACAGCTGTGGTGAGTGATAAGAAGGAGAGGCATGTGATGATATGATGGTTTATGAAAGCTCATCAGGAAGGTCGGCGAGAGCTCCCCTGAGAAAATGTATTTAAATTGAGACCTGAACAATAAATGTTGTGTGACCAGGTGAAGAAGAGAGAAGCTAAGCATTCCACGCATGGAAAACAGCATGTGCAAATGCCCATGTGGGAAGCCACAAGCTGCTGGAAGAAGGGTGGTGAAATTGGAACAAAGATATGTGGGGTCAACACGATGAGGGGTAAGTACATAGCAGAAGGGTGACATCAGATGATGCAGCCCCTAACTGTACTACAGGGCCTTTATTCTAAGAGCTATCAGAAGCTATGGAAAGATTCTAAGCAGAAGGGCAACATGGTCAGTTTGGATTTCAAAACCGGTATTTGGGAATTTAAAACTAATGTGCAAATTTTTGAAGACCATGGTACAAAGGAAGGAAGGCAGTAGAACTTCAAGATCAGAAGAGGGAAATATTAAGTAAAAGATCATAATAATATTCATACAGCCTCATTTATTTCCCTCTTAACTGTTTGCCAGTCATTTTGTTAAATTGTCATGTCTGATCCTCAAAGAAAAGTCCATTTCAAATCAATCCAAGTATATTCTTGGCAGCCTAACCTCTTACTGGCCTTTTGCCCTGCATAGGTATTATCTTTTTAGTGAAAAAAAGAAAAGTAATGTAGAGAAGGTCAGCATTATGTGACCAGTTATTTGAAAGTATGGTGTTTATGTCACTGGTCATTAATTATTTCATTCAGCATGAGCTGGAGACTAGAGCTCAGAGGCGATCTGGTGGGCAGAGTCCCAGGGCTTTGTATACTAGCCAGTTTCACATTGTTGTTAAGTTCCAGACTCCTTACTATGATGACCATTTTGTGAATGTGGGTCTTTGTTATAGAGGACCAGTTGGCAGAGTGCCACCACCCTTGCAGAATCTCAGAGCATATGACTTATTGAACACAGGTCAATGGCATTGTTTTTATAAAGAATGAACAGTGCATTTGCTTATCATCTAGGATATGATACCCAATACAGCGCTGAATTTCTAGTTCATGCTACAGACCTATCTATTATGTTATATAGCTTAATAAATAAGGATTTCACCCAATCGTGATTTTAATCACCTTTTCATGGTCCATGAGATTGATATTTGGATTATAATTTAACTATGAGTACTCTTTATGTGCCAAAGGCATTCTAATTAAATATTTGAGTCTATTATTCCTAATTTCTATCCTCCCAACTAACATACCATCTCTTGACACAGAGTCTAATTATTTGCTGGCTCTACCGTGTCTGTGTATCCAAACACAACTCATTGACTTTTTCTTGTCCTTTTCTTCAGCTGAAATCCCTCCCAAACTTCAAGGTCATACTACTAACATCCAGTGAGTTTTTGCCGAATACTGCTCTTTAGATGGTTCTAATAGTTTTCTCTTCCGAATCCTCAAATCTGCCTGCCTCTCAAATGAATTGTGTCACACAATGCCTGCTATAAGACACTTTAGATATTAAGTTAGGCAGAGATTTCCACCCTCCCCCCACAGATGTACCTAGAGCAGCATGTTGTAGATGCTTAATATATTGAGTTTAACTTTAACAGAGTTAAGAAGAGTCTCTGAGACCCCTCACTTGAGGCAGTATCTTTCCACATTGCCTTGACTCTACAGGAAAACATGCTTCTTATGTTAAAGCTGGGCCAGGTCTCCTTGCTGCCAAGCTAATAATAAACATAAATCTAGGATTCTTAACTGAGAGAAGCTTTTCCGCTGAAATGATTTCAATCCCAAGTGTTAAAATGTGTGAAAATAGCCAAAAATAACAATGAATGTCAATTACTGTATATAAGGGGCTTCTTTTCCACTTCTTTTCTTTTTTTTTTTTTTAGCAGTTAGTTTTGTGTTCTCATAGAAACACACTATGAGAGGAGCAAGGCTGGCTTTGTTGGTTGGTTGGTTATTAGTTTGTTTGTTTCATTACCTGCATAAGAAAATCTTCGGGGCGCCTGGGTGGCTCAGTTGGTTGAGCGACTGCCTTCGGCTCAGGTCATGATCCTGGAGTCCCTGGATCGAGTCCCACATCGGGCTCCCTGCTCGGCGGGGAGTCTGCTTCTCCCTCTGCCCCTCCCCCCTCTCATGTGCTCTCTCTCATTCTCTCTCTCTCAAATAAATGAATAAAATCTTTAAAAAAGAAAAAAAGAAAATCTTCAACTCTCTAGTATAATAGTTGTTCTAAAGAGCATAAATAGAGGTTGTGATATGGACTTTAAAAGTTCATAGTGTAGAGGAAAATAAACTACCTAAATCAATCAACCTATTAAGAAAGGAAGTAATGAACACCTATTTCCTATACCAGGTCCTGTGCCTCATACAAAAAATTTGAATATTTCCATAGCATTTACTATATGAAGAACAATGTCCTAAGTACTTTACATACATCACCCTCTTTGATTTTCCAACAACATTATGAGTATTGTTCTTTAATTACTGCCATAGCTCCCATTTTATAGACTGAACTGAGGTACAGAGAGGTTAGTCATCTACTTTGCGGTAGATATCTACCACAAGTCACACAGCTAATAAATTGTGGAGCTGAGCTATGAGATCAAATAGGTCTAAGGATTCTGCTACAGTTATGTGGTAAAGCATAAGAACTTCCAAAATAAAGGAGATAAAAGCACTTCAGATACATTAGAACTCTTGTTCCAAGGTATAAAATAGAGAACGTAATAAAATTGGATAGAAGACAGATTAGTGTGATTTAAGCTGGGGAGTTGGGAAAACCCTTTAAGTGATGACAATAATATGGACTTGAATTTGGCTTTGAAAATAAAAACTTAGGCCCTCAGCCTAATGCTATCTTCTTAGAAACCTCTGTGCCATGAGAGCCAAGTGGAGGAAGAAGTGAATGTGCAAGCTGAAATGAAAAAGAAGGAAGTGAAGTGATAGCTTGTGCATCCATGGAAGCCATAGGAGCAGAAATAAGGAAATCCAGAGGCCAGGGATGCTGGTATAAATTATTGGACTGCATGCCCACTTTCTATAAATTGAATCAATGGATCAAAAACATCCATTGGTATCTGATCACAGTGACCACCTGTGAGAGACCTATCTTGCTCTCATATTAAAACAGTCTGTTTTGGTCCTTTGCCCTGGACCTGTGACTTTTGGGACTAAAGTCTGTCATTACTGCCATAACTCCCAATTTATAGACTAAAGTCCCAAAAGTGGGACTTCATACATTTGTGGCTAAATGTAACACGTGTACAATAAATCATGTCTTCTGCTGTCTTAGCTGAAGGAAAAAGTCATTCAAAAAATAGAAAAGAGAAGAAAAGAACACAAAACAAAACAAAATGAAAGATTTAGCTCCCCTCAGAGGGAAGGAAGAAACCACTGCAGGTAGAAAAGGAAAGAAAGAATTAGGAAAGGCAGGAGCAGGACCAAACCTAGTGTCTAGAGAGAGGCAGTGGAAGAAGGTTGGTTCAGGACTTATATCAGGCCAGACCCTGAGCTTACTTGTTTTTTAATGTTTTCATTTTTTAAAATATTTTCATTTCTATATAATTTCAAACTTAGAAAAGGTAAGAGAATAGTGCATGAAAAATATACCTTTAACCCAAATCTTCCAACTTGTAGATATATTGTCACATTTGCTCTGTGTATGTATGTGCATATATGTACACACACCTTTCTTCTGATCCACTTGAGAGCAAATTGGAAGCACTGTGTTCCTTTATCTCAAATTCTGTGATGTATAATTACTAATAAGTTTATTTTCTTATATTAATTACCATGGTACAATTTTTAAAATCATGAAACCTACATTAATACAATATTATTAACTAATTTGCAGGCCATAATCAAATTATGTCAAATGGCCAAATAATGCCCTTCATAGGTATTTTTTCATCAGGTCCAGGATCTAATGAAAGATTGAGCATTGTATACATGTCATAACTCTTTGGTTCTTTTTAATCTGAAAAAGTTTTCAATCTTTTTTTTTTTTTTCTCATGACCTTGACATTTTTTTTTAAAAAGATTTTATTTATTTATTTGAGAGAGAGAATGAGAGAGAGAGCACATGAGAGGGAGAGGGTCAGAGGGAGAAGCAGACTCCCTGCTGAGCAGGGAGCCCGATGCGGGACTCGATCCTGGGACTCCAGGATCATGACCTGAGCCGAAGGCAGTGGCTTAACCAACTGAGCCACCCAGGCGCCCTGACCTTGACATTTTTAAAGAGCAATTATTTGTCAGGTTGCCCCATAATTTGGGATTGTCTGGTGTTTTCTTACGATTAGGTTCAGGTTATATAATTTTGGCAGAAAATGGCAGAAAAGATTCTGTGTCTCTATCAGTACATCACATTAAGGGTTACAAAATGTCAATTAGTTCCAACATTAATGGTGTTAGTTTTGATCATATAGAAGTGTGAATTCAATCAAGAAACATAAAATACTAGAAGGTTAAACAGGAGAGGTTTAACATAAAGAATTATTAGCTGTGATAAAAGAGTAAATATTAGACAAACTATAACTACAAAGAAAATCTATATGGTATTTTAGGTGGAGGGAGAGTACCCATGAAAGTACAAACTTAGAAGTTCAGACCTCTTTGGAGAAGGTGTGGTTCATCCCACAAGATAGCAGAGAAGTTTCCTGGTTTAGCCAGCTTGGAGCTGGTTTGGACTTGCTGGGTAAACAATAAATGATCCTCCAGAGAGCTGGCGGAGATAGGAGGCCATCAAAGCATGCAGGACATATAGGGGCTTACAAATCTGTGGGATCACTCATGACACAGGTAGGCAGCTTGCAGAAAGTTCCATTGGTAGTTTGGCCTTCACTTCTAGAGAGCTATAGAGCAATTGTCACAAGCTGAAGCTGCAATATCATGGAAGTATTACATTCTGGCATTCTGGACTCATGTGGGGGCACATTCTACTAGATATCTATGTGTGTGTGTATATATATAGGTATAGGTATATGTATATATGTTTTTTCATACTGATATTTAAAATTCCAATCTAACACAATATGGTACATTAAAGTATTCTCCTCTTTCATATTTGTAACTACCTTCTCCAACAAAGAGAATTCTTGCTCCCATTACATTCTATATAGTTACTCAATTCCTCAATCCTAGAATATATGGCAGTAGCCTCATAACAGCAAACACACCATCAACAAAAGTAAACCTATTAGAGTTATCTATTTGTGATTCTTTTTGCCTTTATTTTTGGTAGAATGTTTATGATTATACAATGAAATTCACCAACATTTAGTGTGAAATTCAAGGATTTTTATAATGCATAAATGTTTATCACCCCAGAAAATTTATTTGTGCCCTTTATCACTCACTCAGTCATGCCTCCAGCCAAATAAAATATTTCTTTGAATATTAACGTTGCCTGTTTTAGGATGTCATACAAATAAAATAATACTGCATGTGCTTGTGTCTGGATTCTTTCACTTAATATAATGCTATAAGATTTATCATGTTGTTGTGTATAACAGTAATATACACTTTTTTATTGCTAAGTATCATTCTATTATTTAAATGCATGACAATTTGTTTAGATAGTCTTCTGTTTATGTGTTTCTGGGTTGTTCCCATGTTTCCAGTTGTTAATTTTTATGAATAAGACCACTATAAATATTCTTGCACGGACCTTTGTGTGGACATATATTTTCATTTATCTTAGCCAAGTACCTAGTAGTATATTCATGTTTACCTTTATAAGAAACCTTCCAAATATTTCTCCATTTTCAGTACTCCCATCAATGACTGAGCATGCCAGTTGTACCATGTCAGTGCCAGCATCTGCTGTTGTAAGACTTTTTTTTGTTTTTGCCATCCTAGTAGATGTGACATACTATATCTGTGAGGATTTAGTTTGCACTTACTGGCAAAAACCAGTATTATTTCATGAGATTATTTGTCTATTAGAACATTGTTATAAACTACATGTTTGTATCCCCATGAAATTTTTATGTTGAAGACCTACCCCCCATGTGACTATATATTTGGAGATGAAGCCTTTAAGGAAGTAATTAAGGTAAAATGAGGTCATAGTGTCCTTATAAGAAGAAACACCAAAGTCCTTTTTTCCCCTGCTCCATCACTCTCTCCACATCCATGTACTGAGAAAAGGTCATGTGAGCACAAAGTGAGAAGATGGGTAACTGCAACCCAAGGGGAGAGTCCTCACCAGACACTAACACTGCTGGCACCTTGGTCTTGAACCTCCAGTCTACAGAATTGTGTGAGAATAAATTCTTGTTGTTTTAGTCACCCAATCTGTTTTTTGTTGTTGTTGTTGTTGTTATGGCAGCCCAAGGTGACAAATACAGATCTCTTTTTTTGCGAAGTATCTATTCAATTTGTTTGTCCATGTGTTTTATTTGGGTTGCTTGCCTTCTTATTGTTGATTTATAAGAATTTCATCATAATTCTATCTCAGGTAAGTGGTATGGGATCATAATGGCTGCTGTACTGGATTTTTTAACACATGCTGAGTACTGAACTATGTGCTTTCTGTACTTTATCTTATTTAAACCTCAAAACAATGCTATGAGGGAAATTGCTGTTTTATTTCCTTAAGATCTGGCACAAGGCTCTATGTTACCCAGATGGACTAATTCCATTCCTGACTTTTA
This sequence comes from Phoca vitulina, assembly GCF_004348235.1. NCBI lineage: Eukaryota > Metazoa > Chordata > Mammalia > Carnivora > Phocidae > Phoca > Phoca vitulina. The sequence continues at coordinate 5,587,255 of NW_022589731.1, read as the reverse complement.
CTAACCAAAGTTATGTTGATTAATAAAGAGATAGTTTTGTCTTTTTATATATTTTTCATTTTTAGAATTCTTCATAATTTGTCTCATATTGCATATTAACTGATATGTAAAAATATGTGTATGTGTGTTGGTATGAATGTGTGTAGAAGGCACTTAATAATGCATACAATTTCATCACAAGTTGCTTTTGTGTTTCACTTCTCTATTGCTGTATAACAAACCACCCCATAATTTAGTTCGTTAAAACAATGATTACTGTTATTCCCTATTCCTGTGGGTTTACTGGGCAGTTCTTGTGTTGATCTCACTTGTAGATCACTGGACTCACTTGTGTGGTTGAAATCAGATATGGCTTGAAAGGCAGATGGTCTCAAAGGACCTTACTCACCTGTCTGTCACTGTGTTGCCTATGGGCTGGGATGCCTCAGTTCTTCTCTGTGATGCCTTTCGTTTCCCAGTAGGAGAGATCAGCTTTCATGTGGCATGAAGATCTCAGGGCAGCCTAACAACAGGGAAAGTGCTAATGTGTACTTGTCAAGTCTTACTTTGTTGATGGCCCCTTGCCCAAAGCAAACTACATGGTCAAGTTTGAGTAAATGTCTGAGGGGACTTGAATGCACCTCTTGATGAAAGATGTGGGTGTCTCAAAGTGTACCTGTGTGATTTTAATTTAAAGAAGTGACCAATTAGGGGTGCCTGGGTGGCTCAGTTGGTTAAGAGTCTGACTCTTGATTTTGGTTCAGGTCATGATCTCAGGGTCGTGAGATGGAGCCCTGTGTCTGGCTCTGTGCTGGGTGTGGAGCCTGCTTAAGATTCTCTTTCTCCCTCTCTCTTTGCTCCTTCCACTTCCTCCCCCCCCTCCCCCCCCCCTGGCTCATGCTCTCTCTCTCTCTCTCTCTCTCAAAAATATTAAAAATAAAAATAAAGAAGTGACCAAGTGATGACATGGAGAGTCCAGTGTTGTTGAAAGACAAATTTAATGTAACTTGTTGTTTCCCTAGAAATGAGAGGCAAGGCACATCACGCAGGTCACAAAGGAAAAACTAGTCTCAATCAGAGGCAGAAAGAAGAAAGGGAAACACATAGGTCATAGCCTTTATTGGGGTTTCTGCAAGAAAGATAAGGCAGAACAGGGTAAACATCTTAGGATTGGCTAGTTTGAATAATTTTCCTGTGGGCTCTGGTGTTTAGAAGCTGTCCCTAATTGTCTGGTACCTGTCCCTGAGTTGATTTAGGGCTGGAGAAATATTGGCTTAATGTGTGGAAGTTAGATAAAAGAGATGGTTGAGGATACAGATTCCAGGTTGATTGGTTTGTAAATGAAAGGCAGGTCACCAGCAAGCTGTTCACCATATAGAAGGAAGTAGTTAGCCCTGGGAGGGATGATCTCTCTTCAGCCAGCAAGGGTCCCCCAAAATGTCAAAATGTCAAAAGATATAGAAAATTAAGGATATGATTAATACACTGGAGAAGATTTTGTGTGCACTATTAATCCACTTTTAGTTGAAGAACCCCAGCCATCAGTGTTCTGTGTAGCCCCTGTCAGAAAAGTGCTAGGTAAATCTCCTTCTCTACAAATAACAATAGTGACAAATAATGTTTATTGAGAGAGTACTATGTGCCAAACATGTCACAGATAGTACATCATGACTTAAAGGAATGATCACTATTAATTCTCACATAAATCTTATAATATAGGCACTATTATAATCTCTACTTTCCAGATAAATGAACCAGAGTTATAACAATAGAATTTTTTTTCTTTTGGATCTCAGAAGCAGAAAGTTGAATTAACCATTCTCTTTAGTGCAGAACACATTATAATGGTTGACCTGTGCAATAAAAACAAGTTTCAATCAGGGGACTTGCCTGGCATTGGGCCGGGGTAGGACTTCCTCTAACATCTTTTCATCAACGTCTTAACAGTTATCCTAACAAAGTACAACCTTTAAAAAATATTGAATAGGGATCGTTTTTTTGGAGAATTTGTACTGAATTTCTGACCTTTGTGTGACTCTATAGCTTACACATTTAATCACCAAGGTCAACTGTCCTAAATAATTAGCTGTAGAGAACATTTCTTATCATTGCTCACTCTGTGTATTCTCTCCTTTATCAGAGAAGGTACGCATTTCCATAGTTTAAGTAATTCCAATTTAATTTCAAACTTAACTCCCTTTGCTCATCTTTATTGTGCTAAATCAGTCAAAGCTTCTCGGTCATAGACACATTTCCAACCAATTGAATGAAAAAATAAATGTGTGTGAGAGTACATAAAAAATGTTTCTTCTAGACTGCTTAGTTATCTGTCTCCATCTGTATTCCTCTGTAATTCTCTCCTTGTTTGGGGTTTTTTTGTTTTGTTTCATTTTTTTTTTTTTTTTTGGAAAGTAACATTTGTACACTTTACAAAACCATTTATTTTCTTTACTTCTCTAAGTGCCAATCTAGGGGCCATTTCTGTGTATCTGAGATTTTTTTCCTTTGCTCATTTCCCACTTTTCTTTTTAAAATGGTAACTTCATGAAGCAGGTGGTTCCTCCTGTCGTAATTACATTCCCTGAATTTTCTGGGTGCAGTTCTAAGAATTACTGCAGAACCTTTAGTGGTGAAGACAAGAGAAGTGAACACCATTGCCTCCTCATCTTGGAGGCTCAGGTCTACAAGAAAGATCTCAGGAAATGCTCCACTTTTGCTACTTTCATGGCGTTCAGTAGACAGCATCATCTCCTTCGCATTAGAACCAGGAGAGAGAGTCTTGGGGGAAAAAAAGAAAAGTCGAAAGCTAAGAAACCAGGTATCTCCTCATGTTTTATGGATTATAGTACTGAGAGCACTAAACAAACAGTAACACTAGCAATATTATACCACACAGATATGCCAGAATCCCACCTGGAATTAATTTAATTTTTTTTTTTTTAAAGATTTTATTTATTTATTTGACAGAGAGAGACAGCGAGAGAGGGAACACAAGCAGGGGGAGTGGGAGAGAGAGAAGCAGGCTTCCCGTGGAGCAGGGAGCCCGATGCGGGGCTCGATCCCAGGACCCTGGGATCATGACCTGAGCCAAAGGCAGACGCTTAACGACTGAGCCACCCAGGCGCCCCTAAAAAATTTTTTAACAGCAACCACCAACATCAACCCACAAAAACTGAAACATATTGAGATTGGATAAAAATTAAGACCTTCTGAGAGGTGTCTAAGACATAAAACAAATGCATTCATGATTACATTTTATTTTTCTAGCCTAAAAGCTACAAGGGGACAATTCAGATTATGAAAATATTATTGTTTATTGGCTGACAGAATTTAAAGTCACAGATACAAGAGAAACGGGAGACCCAGTTGTGTCAAAATTATGAAGAACAAATGTTGAGATTTTTAAATTTAGGAATGGTTTAAGGGGACTTTATAGCAAAATATAGGATCAAATAAAAATGTAAATGAGGTAGCTGATCCACTGCGGGATTATGAAATTTTATATGTGTGTATATATGTGTGTGTGTATACATATATACATATAGATATACAAAATTGGAAGATGTTAATGAATTTTGTACATGTAATATCATTATTAGTTTTTATATTTTAACACTATGAATAGTGAATCATGCCCTCTTGTTCTTTAGAAATACTTCCCTACTATGGTTTCTGAATTACGAAGTTCAGTTCACAAATATATTTTCATTTAAATATCAGTCAAGTTCCAGTAAGGAGGCAGAAGCAAGACCTTCCATTTTAACAGGAAGAATTTATATAATATATTGTTAACTAGGTATTAGAGAACTGAATAAAACAAAAAGAGGAATCTGAGGTATGGCAGAGGCAGTGATTGAAGAAAGAGCTACCACCCGGGGGGGGGCGCGGTGGGGGGGTGGGGAGAAAGGGACGAAGTTGGGATTTTTAAATGTACAGGTTTGGGGAAGTGCCTAGAAGGAGCTGGAATTCAGGACTTTAAGGAGGACCTACTACTGCTTGATTACCACACATACTTGAAAAGCTCAGAGCAAGTTCCTGCAGAGCCGGGGCCAAGACTACTAATGCATGGTTGCTTCTAGACTAGTGGTCATAGCTAAGAAGCTTGGACGTCAACCCCAGTAGCACCACAAATCACACTACTAAGGAGAAGGTCCTGGAGAGCTGACATGTCTCTAGCTTCATGGGTTTCTCAGTGAAAGTCTCAGAGTGGCATCTGAAAATACGTATAAATTGCCCATAAGATACAAAAAGTCCTGCTAAGCATGGTGCTTTCTATGTAATAGTATCAACACAAGTTGTCTTTCACCTCAGAGGGCATAGCTCAGCATACTTCACTGGACCTTCAGATATTTCACAAAGATTGTGTGAGCCTTCATAAAGTTCAGTGCACCATCTGGATTGCATGCATTTTTCCAAAGCAATGGATGTAATTGCTATTATCTGTGCTTCTGGTCTGACTGGCACAATGTCATCAGTATAGTGGACATTGTAAAGACCTTCAAGATTTCTGCAGACTATAATATGATAGTATGAGATTTGAAGTTGCTATGAGGCAACTTTGTGAAGATCAATTGTGGGATAAAATAGAATTGTTTCAAATGGATGGATCTTACAAACTGGTATAGAGTGGAAAAAACATTTGCTAGCAGCAGTCTGGGTACCAGGAAATGTGTTCATTTGTTCTGAAAGTTACTTTACCTTATCTGGAACAGCAGCCCTATTTGGAGTTGCCACTTAATTAAGTTTAAGATAATTCACAGCCATTCTTGGAGATCTTTCTCCCTTTATCATGGGTTGAATAGGACAACTAAATGAGGTATGATAGGTATCAGGACTCATGAATATTTCAAGTTTTTGATGGAAGCACTAAATTTTGCAGTCTTTATAGGGGGATGGTATGATTTTTTTCTTTCTTATTCTGGTAAGGGAAGAGAAATTCTCGGGGCTCCCACTTAGTTTTCATTTTCACAATGACCTTCAGTCAATGGTCAAAGAGATACGTGAATTCCAACATTTGCTATATCTGTCTATTACAATTATTCATTCAAGCAGTGGGAAAATAGAGTGTATCGACAAAACTGCTGGGCCTATTTTAATTCAAATTTGGCTAAAAACTCCATTTATGGCCTAAAACTCCATTGTCCCCTAATTAACTTATAGATCACAGTCACATTTTGGGATTCCCAGAAATTACTGTCAGATCAAATACAGTGTCTACTGATCTTGATAAGTGCTAAGTGTTCCCATTTCCCTTTGTTAAAGGGCCTCAAGCCCCTTTGAAGAAGTTTTGGAGGAATATTTCCATACATATTTGTGGCAGTGTGGCAGGCCCTGTTCCTAGGTACTGATTCCCCCACTAGTCAAACAGCTCCAGGTTTGTGAGCTGGCTATGATCTGAAAACTGGGTGAGTGGCCATGATTCTCCATGATGGTAATTGTTTGTTTTTTAAGATTTTATTTATTCATGAGAGAGAGAGAGCACAAACAGGAGGAGGAGCAGAGAGAGAGGGAGAAGCAGGCTCCCTGCCGAGCATGGAGCCCAACTTGGGGCTCAATTCCAGGACCCTGGGATCACAACCCAGGCAGAAGGCAGATGCTTAACCAACTGAGCCACCCACGCACCCCTCCATGATGGTAATTAAAAATCACCAGAACAAGAGTGTTTTTTCTTTTTTTTTTTTTTTAATGTGGATCAAGTAATATTTATCAGACCAATCATCTATTTTTTCATAAAGGCATCATAATTAGTGACCTCAAAAGTTCCCTACAGGTGCAAATAGTCTGATTTCTACCACATCCTTACTGTTGGTTATGGTAAATATCCGCAGCTTGTCCATGGTGGTTATGTACTGTCAATTGTCTTTTGTTCCTCTGATCCTATCATCCCCTTTGAAATCAGGGAGTTATCTCCTATTCTTATACCCATACTAATGCTCTCATCATTAAGGTATTTCTCAATGCTTAGTGAAACTATTACCTTCTTGGCACTCCTGGAGGAGGTAGTGGGGATGTGATGAAATGCATGCCTCTTGCACATTTCTATGTCTCTGAACCTTTGGATTTCTTTCTTTACATTGTTCCATGGAAGTTCTGGCATCTCAATCACATTAAGTGAGGTTTGAAACCATTAAGCTCAAGCTTTACTCTATCATCAAAATTGTTATAAACTTTTCTAAATTGGTGAACATCAAATCCAGAATTTCTGGTAAACACACCTATATAAATATATTTAATTGAATCAGGAGTTACACTAAAACTTCCTTTATCCTTAAGGGGCTACCATAGAAGCTGTTAGAATCCATTCTCATAGATAGTCCCTGGTTTCTGCTGGTATAAATTAGCAAGATCTTGATAATTTTTTTTTAAATTTTATTATGTTATGTTAATCACCATACAATACATCATTAGTTTTTGATGTGGTGATCCACGATCCATTGTTTTCGTATAACACCCAGTGCTCCATGCAGTACCTGCCCTCCTTAATACCCATCACCAGGCTAACCAATACCCCCTCCCCCCTCCCCTCTAAAAACCCTGTTTGTTTCTCAGAGTCCATAGTCTCTCGTGGTTCATTTCTCCATCTGATTCCCCCCCCTTCATCTTTCCCTTCCTTCTCCTAATGTCCTCCATGCTACTCCTTATGTTCCCCAAATAAGTGAAACCATGTGATAATTGACTTTCTCTGCTTGACTTATTTCACTTAGCATAATCTCCTCCAGTCCCATCCGTGTTGATGTAAAAGTTGGGTATTCATCCTTTCTGATGGCTGAGTAATATTGCAGTGTATATATGGACCACATCTTCTTTATCCATTCATCTGTTGAAGGGCATCTCAGCTCTTTCCACAGTTTGGCTATTGCAGACATTGCTGCTATGAACATTGGGGTGCATATGGCCCTTCTTTTCAGTACATCTGTGTCTTTGGGATAAATACCCAGGAGTGCAATTGCTGGGTCATAGGGTAGCTCTATTTTTAACTTTTTGAGGCACCTCCACACTGTTTTCCAAAGTGGCTGTACCAACTTGCATTCCCACCAACAGTGTAAGAGGGTTCCCCTTTCTCCACAACCTCTCCAACATTTGTTGTTTCTTTCCCTGTCCATTTTGGCCATTCTAACTGGTGTAAGGTGGTATCTCAATGTGGTTTTGATTTGAATTTCCCTGATGGCTAATGATGATGAACATTTTTTCATGTGTCTGTTAGCCATTTGTATGTCTTCTTCAGAGAAGGGTCTTTTCATATCTTCTGCCCATTTTTTGACTTGATTATTTGAGAAATTCTTTATAGATCTTGGATACCAGCCCTTTATCTGTAGTGTCATTTGCAAATGTCTTCTCCCATTCTGTGGGTTGCCTCTTTGTTTTGTTGACTGTTTCCTTTGCTGTGCAGAAGCTTTTTATCTTGATGAAGTCCCAAAAGTTCATTTTTGCTTTTGTTTCACTAGCTTTTGGAGATGTATCTTGAAAGAAGTTACTGTGGTCGATGTCAAAGAAGTTACTGCCTATGTTCTCCTCTAGGATTTTGATGGATTCCTGTCTCACATTGAGGTCTTTCATCCATTTTGAGTTTATCTTTGTGAATGGTGTTAGAGTATGGTTGAGTTTCATTCTGTATATAGCCATCCAATTTTTCCAGCACCATTTATTGAAGAGGCTGTCTTTTTCCCATTGCATGTTTTTTCCTGTTTTGTCAAAGATTATTTGACCATAGAGTTGAGGGTACATATCTGGGTTCTCTATTCTGTTCCATTGGTCTATATGTCTGTTTTTGTGACAGCACCATGCCATCTTGGTGATCGCAGCTTTGTAATATAGCTTGAAATCGGGCGACGTGATGCCCCCAGCTTTGTTTTTCTTTTTCAACATTTCCTTGGCAGTTTGGGGTCTTTTCTGATTCCATACAAATTGTAGGATTGTTTTTCCAGCACTTTGAAAAATGTCATTGGAATTTTGATCGGGATGGCATTGAAGGTATAGATTGCTCTGGCTAGCATAGACATTTTAACATTGTTTATTCTTCCGATCCATGAGAATGGAATATTTTTCCATCTTTTTGTGTCTTCTTCAATTTCTTTCATGAGTGTTCTGTAGTTCCTAGAGTATAGATCCTTTACCTCTTTGGTTAGGTTTATTCCAAGGTATCTTATGGTTTTTGGTGCTATTGTAAATGGAATCGTTTCTCTAATTAATCTTTCTACAGTTGCGTTGTTAGTGTATAAGAAAGCAACTGATTTCTGTGTATTGATTTTGTATCCTGCCACATTGCTGAATTGCTGTATGAGTTCTAGTAATTTGGGGATGGAGTCTTTTGGGTTTTCCACATAAAGTATCATGTCATCTGTGAAAAGAGAGAGTTTGACTTCTTTGCCAATTTGAATACCTTTTATTTCTTTTTGTTGTCTGATTGCTGTTGCTAGGACTTCTAGTACTATGTTGAACAATAGTGGCGACAGTGGGCATCCTTGACGTGTTCCTGATCTTAAGGGAAAAGCTCTCAGCTTTTCCCCATTGAGGATGATATTCGCTGTGGGTTTTTCATAGATGGATTTTATGAACTTGAGGAATGTTCCCTCTATCCCTATACTCTGAAGGGTTTTAATCAAGAAAGGATGTTGTATTTTGTCAAATGATTTTTCTGCATCAATTGAGAGGACCATATGGTTCTCCTCCCTCCTCTTATTAATGTGTTCTATCACATTGATTGATTTGCGAATGTTGAACCACCCTTGCATCTTGGGGATAAATCCCACTTGGTCGTGGTGGATGATCCTTTTAATGTATTGTTGGATCCTAGTAGCTAGGATTTTGTTGAGGATTTTGGAAGATCTTGATAATTTTTAAGAGTATAGCTATTTTCTGCTGGGTCAAAATTTGAGCTTTTTTTTTTAGAGGATTCTAAGATATTATCCTGGGATTCTAAGTTATGATTCTGGTGGTAATAATAGGTGGGCATATAGTGGGACTTGGAGATAATAGACATTCCCCTGTAAGGCAACACCCCAGATGAAATTACATGGTATTCAAGAGAAAGAAAACTAGACTCCTCAGACACAAGAAGGTAGGTTGTATAGATTGGCAAAAGAGACTCAAAATAACTTGAGAATCAAGAGTCTCAGCTTCATCTGAGTTCACCTATATATCCCCATTCCAAATGTTAAGACCCCAATATTTTCTAATAAATGTCTTAACTTTCACATGAGGTACTTGGCAAAGCTCTGAATCAATGTAAGCTGTAATTCTGCAACTTGCACAATTAATGTTTGTGTCTGGATTTATTGAGCTTAACCCAGTGGCTATAAGAATAAGATACTCTCTTCAGGGCCACCAGAGAAGTTGTTGGTTGTTGAGTTGTGACCTTGTAACAGCATTGAACCAGTCTTAAGGGTTAACTTGCTTCAAGCTTATGCACTCCTTGCCCTCTGACCTAAGTCCCTTGGTCTGTAGAACTAACCTACTTTCCTTGACATTTCCAGGAGTGAAGAACCAAACTTTCCCAGAAAATAAGGCCTGACTACATTTGAAAACATCTGCCACTGATGCCAGCAAGTCTGTTCAGGGTCATGTCCACGTATGACTAACTGCATGAGCACCTGCCTCTCCTGCACATAGCCCCCCTCCCTCTTCCCATGCCTTCCCCTTTAAAACCTTCACCTAGATGGGGAAGATGGTCTTTTGGATGTTAGTCCACAATCTTCTCAGGTTGCCAGGTTCCCAAATAAGGCAACATTTCCTTTCCCACCATCACTTCTCTCAAGTATTGATTTGCAAGTGGTAAGCAGCTGAACCTGAGTTCAAAACTGGTTCTCTGTGCAGTACCAACCTCGGCTTGTCATTTCTTTCTTTAAACACTCCAAGACACTTAGAAGCAGTTACCCCACATCAAAGTTCATGGGATCATCATTGCTGCCATCATAGTCAAATGCAGCAAGTATTGCATCTCCTAAACAAACCCCTTACCTCAGAGGGCACTTTATCACAACCATAGATGATAATTTAATTGCTTCTCATACCATTAAATGCCAGAGATTACCAGCATCCCATTCCTATTTCAGGGAGTACAGAACTGCATTCAAACCCAAAGATATAGACAATCGAATCCCAATATGTCATCTTCGAGGGTTTGTATCCTGGGACCACAAATTACCAATTTTGCATTATTCGGGTTCCAGTGAGGATACAGAGCAGCCCACCAAACTGTAACAGAACAAATTTAATGTATCATGCTTAACCAGATATTAGATAACCAAAAGGCAAAAGAGATCGCTGATGTACAGCTACCACCCCCAGGACCTGGGAGGACAACAGGAAGAGGATGAAAAGGAAGAAGTCCCACTGAGCAGACACTCAGCTCTCTGAGGAGAAGACACCAGCTGACTGCAACCCACGTTTCAAAATCTCAGAGATGCACTTCCATTAAGCTGGAACTCAAACCTCCAAGAAAGGTGTGCTGATATTTCTGAGGGAGTACTAGGGGGCAAATTGGAACTAACCACTGATACAGAAACTAGCTACCACAGTCAGGATGAACACAGTCCCTGTGGTGATGCTAGCCATACGTTCATTTGTCTTTCTCCTCTTACAAGTCTCCATCTAGCTCCCCCTGCTGGTCGAGCCTCACAGGAAGCCAGCAGAACGGAGGTAAGTATAATTTGCACAGTACTAGGCACAGCATCCCATAGTATGAAAGGGTGGGTTTTAAAAGAAAAGACACTACCATGATATTCACCACATACCGAATGATTTGAATAATCCCCAAATCAAAATAAATTGCAGGCGTTAGCTAAAAATGGGAATAAAAAGATACTTTGGCATTAGCTCAAAACTTACTTAATGTGGGAATAATTTCCCATATTAATGTGTTAGAGAAAACTTTTCTCTTCATGGTAGCACAACTAAGAATAAAATAATTACGCGCTTTAAAAAATCTGTCCTAATTAAAATGAAATGATTTTTTGCAGTAATAAAAATGGTGAGATTCTGGAATTGGTGACTAAGAGTATTTGCTGAATTTCTGTGCATGAGATTTTTAAGAAAAGAATATGCCATCTGGATAAGAAGAAGAATGAGCTGTGGAGGAAGATGCAGGTTCTCTGGATAACCTTTAGAATTTCTTCCCCACTCTTGGTAGCATTTTGGTATGCTTTAAAAAAAAAAAACAACAATGTTCATATCACATCCTTTTAGAATATCTATCTTTATCACCACCAGATCCTGCCTTTGCACTGGGTTCTGAACTTTTAAAAATGTTCACACTTGTTTTAGTTTTCTGTGGCTGCCATTACAAATTACCATAGATGTAGTGGCTTACCGATACAAATGTATTCTCTGGAGGTGAAAAGTCTAAATGGGTCCTACTAGACTAAAATCAGGACGTTGGCAGGCTTGTGCTCCTTTCTGACGGCCATGGGGAAAAAGCACTTTCCTTGCCATCTTTAGCTCTAGAGACCTCCCACATTCCTTGGCTTGCACTCCCTGTCTCTATCTTTTAAAACCAGCAACTTTGCATCTCTTTGACCATTCTTCTATGGTCATTGTTCCCTCCAACCACAGCTGGGGATGGTATCTGATTTTAAGGACCCGTGTGACTGGGTTAGGCAGACCTGGATAATGTATTCATTTGTAGGTCTTTTTCTTAATCACATACATACAGTCCCATTTCTCATGTAAATTGATATAGTCATAGTCTCCAGGGATTAAGACATGGGCATCTTTGGAGGCTGTTACTCTAACTACCAACATCTTTCTGAGTTGCATAACCACCTATAGGAATGCAAGGCAGGCATTTTACAGGTAAGGGAACTGTAACATGCAGAAATTAGGAGACTTACTAAAGATCTCATTTCAAGCTAATAGCAAAAGCTTGAACTAAATGTATATTTCACACCTTAATTTGCTTTTATGATGTCATGGAATCATAACTGCCAACATTTAAAATTATCTAGCCCAGTCTTCTATAACACAGATGAAGAAACTGAGACCTACAGAATTAGTGGTTTACTCTGTACCACATGCTAGGGAATGGCAGATCTAATATTTCAAGAAAGTACTGAAAACAGAAGCAGGAAATCTATATTTATTATACCACTTTGGCCCTACAAAATCACTCCATATCTTCATCAACTATTTTAAACATAAAATTCACAGTCAACATTTCTGTGGGCATCTGGGCACTTGTCCACATGTGGACTTGCTGTAGTCTAGGCTTCACGTGCACAGAGCTGGCTGAGCTCTGGTTTTTTAGAATTTTTGGACTTGAACCAAATTGTTTAAGGCTCAGTCTGTGTGTAACCAGTGTGTTGAGCAAGCACGACTCCTGACATAATCAAAACAAAACTTTATTTTTGTCTCTCACCATCTTTCCAAAATGTGTTCAGTTGTGATAATGTTTCTCTGCCCCTGGGTGAAAACTTCAAGTCAATGATATTTTTGCTCACTTTTTTTTTTTGGTTAAAATATTCTGGAGTCACTTTAAGTAACAAACTGGTCCTAATTCAGGAAGTAGAATGTCCAGTTCAAGATACTGATACAAACTTTGGATTTGCTTTAGCGTTAAAAACTCTCACCTTCCCAGCCTGCAGAAGCCTGCATCTCCTGGAGGCCTGCAGTGGAAGAGAAGCATGGTTGGCTTCTTTTGTATTTCTTTGCATGTGCTTTCACTGCCCTCACCCTACCTTGCTAGATTGTTTATGACTCCTATGCAGTTGGAGCAGAGTGACAATGGAGTGGAAAAGAAGTGTAATCTTTTGTTTAAATGGCAGTTTCATGAGCTAGTTTTCTGCTCCCTGGGCAACTGTTTAGAACCACTTTCTCTTTGGATGCTGTCAGAGACTTTTTCAAGTTTCTTTATTGGGGCCCTCTGTCCATAGAGCTCATACTCTGGGCATGATACTGTAGTTGATGGCATGCCCTAACTTCAGCAAGCCCTAGTATCCAGGGCCATCCCTTAGCTTTTTGCTGCTGAGACCTGAAATTCATTCCTGAACTCTCTCAGTGACACTACTAGATGACCCAAGGTGACTCTAGGTTGGACAATAGTCTCCCACATGACCTGCCACTGGTCCAAGAGAAAGACCTAAATATTCTTTGTACTGACCAATTCTTGGAGGAGTGCAGGTTTATTGCAAAATAATAACAAAGCTGGGGCACCTGGGTGGCTCAGTCGGTTAAGCATCTGCCTTGGGCTCAGGTCATGATCTCAGGGTCCTGGGATCAAGTCCCATATCAGGCTCTCTGCTCAATGGTGAGTCTCTTTCTCCCTCTCCCTCTGTAATCTCTCTCGCTTTCACTCTCTCAAATAAATAAATAAAATCTTAAAAAAAAAAAAAATGACAAAGCAGCCCCTCTAGCACCACTGAGATTTCAGTAATAAGAGTTAGACCATAATCTTTGATCACAGAAATCATATATTAAGTTTCCTATATTCTCAGGAACACACACACACACACACACACGTATATATTATCTAGCTGAAAGTTCTCAAAGTTGTAGAACTAAAGACTTTCCTTTGAACATTTGCAATATTAATTTGGAAAGTTACTCCGGAATTTTCCATCTCTTGTACCTTGGTGCTTAGTTGAAATATCACCTATAATTAACTTTTCCATGTGATTCATTGCCAACTTACTAAAATCCATATCCTAGAGCAGTGGTTCCTAAAGTTTTGTATGCACTGGGATCCCCTGGAAGGTCTGTAAACTTTCTGTTTCTGATTCAGTGAGTCTCTACGTTTTTAACAAGTTCTCAAGTAATGCTAATGCTACTGGTTCCAGGGACCACACATTGAAACTACTACTGTAGGACAACAGGATGCCAATGTATCCCTGCTCTGGTACTGTCTTGGAGTTAACATTTGGGAGATATAGAAAACTCATACATGTGAACTTCTCATATAAAATTTAATAAACATAATCCTTCCTCCCATCATCTCTGATCCTAGTGTCATAGAGTTAGGAACTTTGTTTTCAAATTACAAGTGATTCTATGGAGCAGTATGATTGATTTTGTTTATCAATCCATCTATTCATTCAATTATTCAATAAGCATCTATTGATCACCTATATGGTGCCAGGTATTGTATTCTGGGACAATGTTTCTCAAAGTGTGTTCTCTGGTTCACCAGCATGAGCTGTGGGGTTTTTTTGCATGAAGCAGAATCACCTGGAGGGCTTGTTAAACACAGATGGCTGGGCTCCACCCGCAGTGTTTCTAATCTAGGAAGTCCAGAGTGGGGCATGAGAATTTACGTCTCTAACAAGTTCCCAGTTGTACTGCACAAGTGTCAATAGACACTTCTAAACTGTCTTGAAGTGTTAGGCATTTCTGTTTTCTCTTTCCAGTTTTTAAAAGTAAGGAAAAACAATGTCTTTCTTTAAAAATTAAAGTCTCCATCTAAATCATTTTGGAATTATTTGCCAACAAAGAAAAAGGCTTATTTTTAGCAGTACAATACCATCTTTAATGATGAACAACTACAAATACAGTTTAGAGTTCATTTTATTTACAATCTTTTCCTTTTTTTCATTATTCTCTTTCTTCCAATTAGCTCTTTCAAAATAAAGGGCTTGTAGGTGACAGTGATAGACAAGAATTTTTATAATCCTGTCAATCAAAATAAATTCCTAGCATAAATATGTCATACCCTTGTTGGCAATGACTAAAATCCAGTGATGTATTTTAAAGGGTCCAGTGGACACACAAAAACAAAAGAGCACTATGATATTTTAGAATTCTGATTATAGCCAAGGTGTAGGAACTTGAGTCAGAATAACCCCCTGTTGAAAACAACTGTAAAATTCAGGCGATAACACAAAATGACTATTTTAATGGCCTCGGAAATAAACTATGCATAGAGGACTCAAGGGGCTACAATTCATACAATGAGTTGAGCTCCATTTTCCCAGGGTTTTACTCTTGAGTCCATTTATCATTTCATGCTTGGGGGAATAGTTTCCTTAACAAAGTAGCAGTCACATTGGGCCAAGTGGTTTAAATTTAGGATGGGCAAAGCATCTATGACTTAAAGGAAAGATACTACAGATATAAGAAACACTTAAAGTGAGTAAAATAATACGCATGTAATCTCCCCTTGGAAATTCATGATTGCGCATTACAGGATAAAACTTGAAGGAAAGCAGCAGAAAGTAGTAGCTGCTTGGAGATTAAAGAGCTGAGCTGCACAGTGACTTCAGCCACCATTCCATTCTGGGGAAACAAAAGTTGAAGTTAAAGACCCATCAGGATGCAGTGGTCCTTTCCCTAGTTCGGTTTGAAAACCCAGAACTATCGTATCATAGCAGCAAGGGCAAAACTGACATAGAGCAGTTCTAACAAAACCTAAAAACAGATCTCATCCAGATAAAGTTTGTGTATTCTATCCATCATCCAAAAGAAATGTTTATACAATATGTTAAAGATAATTCATCCAGATATCAAAATAATTATATTGTGTCTGAGATCTAAATAAAAGTACAAAGCATGCAAGAAAACAGGACTAAAATACTGAGAGAGAGAGAGAGAGACAAAGAGAGAAAGAGAGAATAGAAACAGACCCACAGATGAGTCACATAAACAGTCATATCAAAATAATTATAATTAATATGTTCCTAAAAATAGAGAAAAAAGAATAATGCTTAAAGAATTCTATAAGCTATAAAAAATAGTCTACAACTGAAAAAAAGTTTAATTTTGAACCTAAGAATTCAATAAGGGGGTGTAACAGAAGAACAGAGTATGTTTGATTGAGAATGATGTCAGAATAATGTGATCAGATTGATGCTTTAAAGGAAAAAAAGATGGGATAGTTTTAACACACTTTTTTTTTACGATTTTATTTATTCATTTGTCAGAGAGAGAGAGAGTGCACAAGCAAGGGTAGCAACAGGCAGAGGGAGAAGCAGGATCCCCGCTGAGCAAGGAGCCCGATGTGGGGCTCGATCCCAGGACCCTGAGATCATGACCAGAGCCAAAGGCATTTGCTTAACGACTGAGCCACCCAGGCGTGCCAACACACTTCTAATTACATTCCATAAGAAGAGGAAGATTCATAGGCAATATTTGAAGAAATACTTGCCAATATAACTCTCCAAAACTGGGGAAAAAAAAAAGTGAAATGTAACATCAAGAACAAATGAATATCATGTGATCATGAACTTCTTATGGGATACCACTACTTAATTAGAACTTGGGGAGTCTTAGATTGGTTGCATGCCTTGCATTAATCTCATGGAGGATAGCATGAGCACCTTTGATTTTTGACTTTGGATTCAGTCATGAGACTTGCTGAGGCTAGTTAGATGATAGCATACAATATACAGAAGGGACTTGGGAAATACTTCCACACTAGGGCTTCTTCTCTCATTCTTCTATTATCATCATGGAAGAATATACCTCAGACAGCCTGCTGAACCAAGAGGGATGGCAAACCCATAAAGCCCTTGTGTAAACAGATGCCTCCTTTATGCAGACCCAGCCAAACTACCAAAGCTCACACCCAATCACAACCAACCTGCAGATGCATGACTAAGAATTAAAGACTCTTGTTTGTAATTCTATCTTTAAGTTAATAGTTTGAAGGATTTTTTTTTTATGCAGGACTATGTGGCAATAGCAAAAAATATAAAATGTAAATGTACTAAATTCTCTCTAAATTGAAAGAAAGTTGTTGGGAAGATGGGGTAGAAATACTTTTCCCTCTTCCTCTCTGTGATACATTTAAGAACATTGGGCATTAGACATTACAAACACAATGATTTTGAAAAGTGGAAACAAGAAGGCAGATCAGCTGGGTACCTTAAGGCCCAGAGAGCAATATGGTAGCAAGTTCCCTGGGTTTTCTTTTTGCCGTATATATCACAGATTTCAAGTTGGAAAGGCTGACAACCTAAAAATACTAACAGTCACAGACAAAGAATTCTAACAAAAGACTGTTCTCTCTAGCCAAAGGACAAGGAAAGGTATAGACTAGCAAGACACAAACTTTTAGTCAATAACTGCACTACTTAAGCCAAACATAACAGAAAACACACACACACAAACCCTACCTGTGGTCTCACTCTCAACCATGCCAACAAAGGCCACATGAGGATCTTAGCCTTCCATTCTTGCCAGGCTGTGACAAGGTATGCCAAATCCCCCACCCTCATGGTTGGTATCAGAGAAGACAGAGGAGGGAGCAAAGATTTTCATCCCTTCCAGGCAATAATAAGGCACTCCTTCCCCGTAGTGAAGACCATATAAGGAGTTTAGACTTCCATATGTGCTGAAAGTAATGCGGAGTCCCTCTCTCTGCCTTCTGAGGTAGTGTAGGGGAGGCCTAGTAGAGACACAGACCTCTCACAACTGTCCAGTGGTAACAAGGCAACCCTCACCTGGGTGTTGTTGAGGCTATGCAGACAGCAGTACTAAGAACTTTTAGTCTCCCAGATAGTGAGGTATTAATGCTAACCTAGTGGAGAGCCAGAACTCTAACCCCACCTGGTAGTAACAGGGAAGACACCCTTGTGAGTGTCAAAGAGACTGAGAGGGCAATGTGGAATTCTTCCCTCACCTGGCAGGAATGAGACAGCAGTCCATTTTTCTCTGTTGGGAAGAAGCATCTAAACCAGAGGTTTAAATAACATAATACCATAAATGCCCAGTTTTCAACTGAAAATCTCTCATCATATCTAGACCAGGAAGATCACAATCTAAATGAAAAAAAGACAAGCAATAGAAGCAAAGACCAAGATCACAGAAATATTAGAATTATCTGACAACAATTTTAAAGTACTCCTTAAAAAAATACTTCAATGAACAATTATGAGCATACTTGAAACAAATGTAAAAATAGAAAATCTCAAGAAATACATAGAAAGACACGGCAAATGGAAGACAAAGAAGAACCAAATGAAAATTTTAGAACTAAAAAATACAATAACTAAAATGTAAAACTCAGTAGATGGGCTTAGAAGAAGAATGGAGAGGACAGGAGAAAAATATAAATGCAGAAATTATCAATAAAATATTAATAAATCAAATCCAAAAAAGAATAGAAAGAATTATACTCCACAACCAATTGGGATTTATCCCAGTTATACAAAGCTCACTCACCATTTGAAAATCAATTAATGTAATCCATCATATCAACAGAGTAAAAAAGAAAATCACATTAGTAGACATAGAAAGAGCATTTGACAAAATCCAGCCCTCACCCATGACAAATATTCTTGGTAAACTGGGAATAGAGGAGAATTTTCTCAACTTTATAAAGTCTATCTACAAAAAATCTCCAACTAACATCATACTTGATGAAAAAATTCAATGCTTTGCCACTAAGATTAGGTACAAGGCAAGGATGTCCACTCTCACTACTCCTTTTCAATATTACAGTGGAAGTCCGTGCTAATGCATTAAGGCAAGAAAAGGAAACAAAGGTTATGTAGATTGAGAAAGAGGACATAAAACTGCCTTGTTCACAGATGTCATGGTTATCTCTGTAGAAAATCTGAAATAATTGAAATAAACAAACAAACCTGGAACTAATAAGCAACTGTGGCAAGTCGCAGGATGCAAGGTTAATAAACAGAAGGCAGTTGCTTTCCCATATATTAACAATGAACAGGTGGAATTTGAAATATAAAACAATACTATTTACATTTGTATCCCCTCAAAATGAAATACTCAGGTATAATTCTAACAAAAGATGTGTAAGATCTATATGAGGAAAACCAGAAAACTCGGATGAATGAAATAAAAAACTAAATAAAAGGAGAGATATTCCATGCTCATGGACAGAAAGACTTATTATTGTCAAGATGTCAGTTCTTCCCAATTTGATATGTAGATTCAATGCAATCTCAATCAAACCTCCAGCACATTATTTTGTGGATATCAACAAAACTGATTCTAAAGTTTATATAGAGAGGCACAACACCCAGAATAGCCAACACAATATTGAAGGAAAAGAACAAAGTTGGGGGATTGATGCTACCCAACCTCAAGACTTACTACAGTGCTACAGTTATCAATACAGTGTGGGGGTGCCTGGGTGGCTCAGGCAGTTAAGTGTCTGCCTTCAGCTCAGGTCATGATCTCAGGGTCCTGGGATTGAGCCTCATGTCCGGCTCCCTGCTCAGCAAGGAGTCTGTTTCTCCTTCTTCTGCCCCTCTCCCACTGACCCTCCCCCACCGCACTCATGCGTGCTCTCTCTCTCTCTCTCAAATAGGTAAAATCTAAAAAAAAAAAAAAAAAAGTGTGATATTGGCAAAAGAATAGACAAATAGATCAATGAAACAAAATAGGGAAATGGACCCCCATAAGTATAGTCAACTGATTTTTGACAAAGGAACAGAGATAATACAATGGAGAAAATATAGTCTCTTCAGTAAATGGTGCTAGAACAAGTGAGCATCTACATGCAAAAATAAATAAATAAATAAATACACAAATCTAGACAGAGTTTACACTCTTCACAAAAATTAATTCAAAACAAATCATAAATCTAAATGTAAAACACAAAACTATAAAACTTTGAGAAATAACGTAGGAGAAAACCTAGATGACCTTGGGTATGGTGATGCCTTTTTATATACAATAGAGAGACACAATCCACGAAAGAAATATCTGATAAACTGAAATTCATTAAAGTTTAAAAGTTCTCTTCTATGAAAGACAAAATCAGGGGAATTAAAAGGCAAGTCACAGACTGGAAGAAAAGACATCTGATAAAGGATTGCTGTACAAAATATACAAAACATTCTTAAAACTCTTAATAGGAAAATAAACAACATAATTAAAAGTGAGCCAAAATCATAACAGAGACCTCAATTAAGAAGATATACATTTAGATCTTTCATCCATTTTGAGTCTATTTTTTTGTATGGTGGAAGGAAATGGTCCAGTTTCATTCTTCTGTGTGTGGCTGTCCAATTTTCCCAAGACCATTTGTTGAAGAGACTGTCTTTTTTCCATTGGATATTCTTTCCTGCTTTGTCGAAGATGAGTTGACCATAGAGTTGAGGATCCATTTCTGGGCTCTCTATTCTGTTCCATTGATCTATGTGTCTGTTTTTGTGCCAGTACCATACTGTCTTGATGATTACAGCTTTGTAATAGAGCTTGTAGACTCAAAATGGATGAAAGATCTAAATGTGAGATAGGAATCCAACAAAATCTTTGAGGAGAACACAGGCAGCAACCTCTTTAACCTCAGCTGCAGCAACTTCCTCCTAGACACATCACCAAAGGCAAGGGAAGCAAGGGCAAAAATGAACTATTGGGACTTCATCAAGATAAAAAGCTTTTGCACAGCAGAGGAAACAGTCAAGAAAAGCAAAAGACAACTAACAGAATGGGAGAAGGTATTTGCAAATGACAGATAAAGGGCTAGTATTCAAAATCTATAAAGAACTTCTCAACTCAACACCCAAGGAACAAATAACCCAATCAAGAAATGGACAGAAGACATGAACAGACATTTCTGCAAAGAAGACATCCAAATGGCCAACAGACACATGAAAAAGTGCTAAACATCACTCAGCATCAAGGAAATACAAATAAAAACCACAATGAGATACCACCTCACACCAGTCAGAATGGCTAAAATTAACAAGTCAGGAAACAACAGATGTTGGCAGGGATGCGGAGAAAGGGGAACCCTCCTACATTGTTGGTGGGAATGCAAGCTGGTGCAGCCACTCTGGAAAACAGTATGGAGGTTCCTCAAAAAGTTGAAAATAGAGCTATCCTATGACCCAGCAATTGCACTACTGGGTATTTACTCCAAAGATACAAATGTAGTAATCTGAAAGGGCATGTGCACCCCAATGTTTATAGCAGCAATGTCCACAATAGCCAAACTATGGAAAGAGCCTAGATGCCCATCAACAGATGAATGGATAAAGAAGATGTGGTATAAACACACAAACACACACACACACACACACACACACACACACACACACTGGAATATTATGCAGCCACAAAAAATGAGATCTTGCCATTTGCAACAATGTGGATGGAACCAGAGGGCATTATGGTAAGCTAAATAAGTCAATCGGAGAAAGACAATTATCATATGATCTCACTGATATGTGAAATTTTAGAAATAAGGCAGAGAATCATAGGGGAAGAGAGGAAAAAATGAAACAAGATGAAACCAGAGATGGAGACAAACCATAAGAGACTCTTAATCTCAGGAAACAAACTGAGGTTGCTGGAGTGGTGGGGTTTGGGAGGGATGGGGTGGCTGGGTGATGGACATTGGGGAGGGTGTGTGCTATGGTGAGTGCTATGAATTGTGTAAGACTGATGAATCACGTGAAACAAATAACACATTATATGTTAATTAAAAAAATAGAAAATAAAAAGAAGATATACAGATAGTAAATAAGTTTATGATGCTCCACATCATATGTCATCACAAAACTGCAAATTAAAACAACCATGAGGTATTGATACACACCTTCAAATAACCAAAATACAGAACACCAACAACACCAAATGCTTACAAAGATAGGGACAACAGGAGTTCTCATACACTGCTGGTGAGAATACAAAGTGGTATGGCCACTTTGGAAGACAGTTTAGCAGTTTCTTATAAAACCAAACATACTCCTAGAATATGATCCAACAATTATACTTGTTTGTATTTACTCAAAAGAGTTTAAATTTATGCCCACACAAAAACCTGCATAAGGATATTTATAGCAGCTGTGTTCACAATTGCCAAAATTTTGATGCAAGCAAAATGCCCTTCAGTAGGTGAATGGCTACATAAACTGCTATACCCAGACACTGAAATATTATTCATCTCTATTAAGCTATGAAAACACATGGAGGAACCTTAAATGCATATTACTAAGTGAGCAAAGCCAGTATGGAAAGGTTACAATACTGTATGTTTCCAATTCTATGACATTCTGGGAAAAGCAAAACTATGGGACAGTGAAAAGTTCCATGGTTGCCAGGGATTGGGGCATCATAGAGAAATGAATAGGTAGAGCACAGAGGACTCTTAGGGAAATAAAAGTACTCTGTTATAATATAATAATATAATATAATATAATATAATATAATATAATATAATATCCATTGATGGATACATGTCATTATACATTGTTCAAACCCATAGAATGCAAAGCACCAAGAGTGAACCCCAAGGTGAACTATGGACTTTACATGGTTACAAAATGTCACTGTAAGTTCATGCTTGGTTAAAAAAAAAAACAAAAGTACCAGTCTGGTGAGTGGTGTTGATAATGGGAGAAGCTATGTATATGTGGGGCTTATGAGAAACCTCTGTAACTCCCTCTCAATTTTGTTGTAAACTGAAAACTGCCTTAAAATGAAAAAAGTGTTAAAAAAGAATACAAAGTAGGAAGAATTCACCTACCCAGTTTCAAGATGTATTATACATCTATAGCATCAAGACTGTATGGAGGGTAGGCACACAAATCAACAGAACAGAAGAGAGCTCAGAAATGAAAACCCAATATGCCCAACTAATTTTTTTACAAAGATGCATGCAAAATCTTATGGGGGGAAGATACTTTTCAACTTAAGACTCACACCTTATGCAAAAAATAACTCAACATATATCATAAGCTTAAACATAAAGTATAAAACTATTTTCTGAGCCCAATGCCATCAGATAAAGTAGCCCATTGCCACCACTTCTATTCAACATCATATTTGTCTTCCTATCCAAAGCAATAAGCAGTGCATAAATAAATAAACTTATGATAGAAATATTTGAAGGAAAGAAATAGATGTTCAATTTGCACATGATATATCATTAGGCACATAAAAATTCTAAAAAATTCTAAAAATTATTAGAATTAACAAGTAAAATTAACAAGGTCACTAGGTGCAAAATTAATATAAGAATTAATTCCAAATTTATAGACTAACAAATATTAATTGAAAATTAAGATAAATATAATATTCAAAGTGTCACAAAACACCTCCTATATCTGAGAATAAATTTATTGAAAGGTGTGCAGGATTTCTACACTGAAAACTAATGAATATTGCTGAGAGAATTTAAAGAATGTCTACATAAAGAAAGAAAAATAATGTATTCACAGATTGGAGAACTCAATATTTTTAAAATGTTAATTTCTCCCTAATTGATCTATAGATGCAATGTAATCCCATTAAAAAGTCCAGCCTTTTCAAAATCAACAAGGTAGTTCTGAAACCATCTGGAAGAATGAAGTAGGGGACTTCACACCAGATATCAAGATTTATTATAAAGTTACAGCAATTAATGTGTTTTATTAGCACAGGGTTTGACAAACTGATTAAACAGAATAGAAAACTCTGAAACAGACACACATGCATACAGTTACCTGATTTATAGTAATTATGTTACAGCAGTGTAGTGGGAAAAGGATGGTCTTTTTAATTAATGGTATTGGGTTAATTGGTAGCCAAATTAAACAATATGAACATTCACCTCATACCATATACAAAAATTAATTACAGATGGACTATAGACATAAATTGGTAAGTAAAACAACACAGTTTACAGAAAAAATAAGATAATACATCCATGGATATGGTGTAAGAAAAGACTCCTTAAACTAAAAATAAAAAGCATTACCATAAAGTTTTGAAGTAATTGATGAATTGTATTACATAAAGATTAAGAATTTCTATTCATCAGAAATAGAATATAGAAAAAGCAAACCATAGATTGGGACATTATATATAAAATATCACTACTGTCTCTATAAATCATATGAGGAAAAGGATTATATAAGAACTTCTACAAATCAATAAGAAAGACTGACCACCTAATATTTTTTAAAACGACTAAAGCCTGAGACAACTGCTTTAGAAAATAGGATATTCAAGTGGTCAATAAATACTTTAAAAATACTCAGCCATTATTCTTCAGGAAAATGTAAATTAAATGACCATAAGTTACCTCTAAACTTTTGCCAGCTTGGCTAAAAAAATTTTTTTTTTAATTAGGTGTCGGTGAGGATGTAAAATTACTGGAACTCTCATACATTGCTATTTGGAACAAACACTTTGAAAAATTGGTACTATATAGTACAAGTAAACACGTGCCTTCCTAGGATTTCTGGATTCCAGGCCCAAGAATGTATCCTAGAGAATGAGTGCTTATGTCTACCAAATAACATGAACAGTGATGCTCATAGCCATTGTATTCATAAGAGCCATAAAGGGGAAAGTACTTAAAGATCTGCCACTAGTAGAATGAAAAAATAAATGGTTGTATATTCATACTGTTGGAATACTACACGGCAATAGAATGGACCAGTCACTAGTACATACTACATGTATGACGAATCTCACAAATACAATATTGAATTATAACATCCAGATACAAGAATATATATTGTTTGGTTCTATTAAATATTTTCAAGAAGAGCAAAATTAATTTTTGGTGACAGAAGTCAGAATAGGCATATCTTTGTCAGAGTGGATGCACATTGGTGTTATTGACTAGTAACATTCAAGAAACCTTGGCGATTCTGGAAAAGAATTCTATCTGTGTGTGTGTGTGTGTGTGCACACATGCATGTGTATGTGCAAAAACAAAATCACTGAGCAATATAGTTAAGATTTGGACATTCTTGTGGCTGTAGGTTAAACTTCAAAATAATTTATTAAAATATATTTTAAATGCTAAAAAGCATTGTCATTTTTATGGGGTAGGATTCTCTTCAAACAAGCTGTAGCTAATAGCGATAGGTTGGAAGACATTAACATTTCAGTTAATGATTTTTTAATTGCTCATTTATTGATTCAACTTTTGTCTTGGGTGTAAATTTAGCTTTATGTGACATTCAGGGTGGGTGACTGTGATTCATCCTAGTGATGATTACCTGACAATATTAAGAAAAGCTATCGGAAGAAAAAAAAGAACCATATCAAAGATGGGAGAATGCCAGCCTTGTCATTCATTTATTCATTCAATAAACACTTACTGCATGTCTACTGTGCTTCTGCCTTGGGTTGGATACTAAGGCTAGGAGATAAATATATAAGACCTACAGGACACCTAGTCCATTGGAGTTCGCACTCTGATGAAGAAGATGGATGGATAAGACAGATGATTATAACAAAAATATAATGTCAGAATAGATGCAGGATGCCAACAGAATATAGAAAACAGATACTGGTTACCTATTTAGTACTAAAACAACAGCACTGAAATATATATTATAAGATAATTTCCATGATAAGAACCCTTAAAAGTCAATGGGTAAATTCCAAACATTCCCTAATGAAATGCTCAGGTCTATAAGGTAATGTTATAGGCCATGGTAGGCAGGGACCAAGAGTTAGGTTATAAAAAAGATGACTGGTACGTACCATGAGGCTATCAATTCAGAGTTGGATCCATGGTCAACAGATATAAAGGAAACAAAAGTAGATAATGTGAATCTAAGTAGGTAAGGGAATCAAAACCTAGAAATCTCAGGGAGTTAGACTAGGAGATGGAGAATGGGATAAAATACATTGGTGTGGGACCTCTGAAGAAGTCCAGCATCTAGATAGCAGGCACATAGCACTAGATTAACAATGAACCAATCACCTTCTTAAAAAGGAGTTCTTCAGACCACCACAGCTAGGACCACATCTGGCTTTAGAAAATGGACCAGCCTCTGCCCACAATATGACTCCGAGTCATACCTGGTAATAGTAACTGAGAAGATAAAGGTAGCTAGCTGAGCACTTCAGTAACATTGTTCAAGGCAAACAATCATGGGTCCACGTCTAGGTGTTGATCTAAGCTTACTCACATCTTCAGACTCTAGAATATCTCTACATGATAAATTGTATGTATTTATTCCATGATGAATTAAATAAGGGATTCCCTCTGACCTATCTTAAGTTAATTTTCCACATTGCAAAGAATAATTCAAATACGTAGTCAAAATTTCAGACTACCATCCAAGCTACTGCTTACCTCCTAGAAGCCTGTGAAACTCAAGGGCAGAGTCCTTGTACTATGATTCACGTAAAAGACAGGTTTGACAAGATGTAGGAAGACAGTAGTTCATTCCATCCTTTTAATTTAATTACAACACAGAACGTCTGAGTTTCAACCCCTGTTCTCTATTTCTTGGTACGGTGGCCTTTACATTTTGTTTTATTTCTAGCAGGAAATAAGTTTATTTTTGACCAGTCAAAAATGTGTTTTTAACTTCTTGTCTTCATCTGGGGAGGCATGTTGGAGGACAGTGTCAAGTGAAAGGTGATATTTGAACTGTGAAATAAATTTAACAACAGCTAACATGTATTACTCTATGTGATTTGTGTATTTGCTCCATGCCATAGGGAGCAAACTTACTGATAGAAGGTGACGGAATGTCCATTTTACAGATTAGGCAACAGAGATTCAGAAAGTCAAATGATCTTGTACAGCTAGTGAGTGGCATATACTGGATTGAAAACTAGGATTTTGACCTTAAAATTTGGGAATTTAAGCCCCACACTGTACTATTCCAAGCAGTAGAGGCTGATAGACACAATAAACTTTGGGCTTTGATCATTTCCCTTCCCTTCTGTTCTGTGCTCCTATCAGAGATTAACATACTGTCAGGGATATCTGGACTCTTGGGGGCTGGACTATATCTACTCTTTGTCCAGATCAAATAGAGAAATGGGAAGCCGCACAGAGTAGTTAATATCTACCCAGCTGTGCTACTTATTCTTTGATTTGTTTCCTCCTTTTCTTTGCAAGCTACTCTTGCACTCTGAGAGAGAAGTCCCAAAGATCTTATTTTCAATGGCTACTGTACATTTTATGGAGTTGTATTCTGCTAGAATATTATGCCCTAGAAATCTACTGAATTTGGCTTCAATGTTAACCTCATTCATCCTTGGATCAGTTCTATGGAAAAGAGACAAAAATAACAAACGACTTCTTATGATATGAAAGCTTTTGATTGTCATTTCAGTGGCCCTTAAAGATTTGGGGAGTAGCTTTCTGTCTCTCTCTTCACCTCCCTACCCAGTACTCCCAAAGAAAAAGAAGCAAAACCAACCGAGTGCATTTCTTACTATTTGTACTTTCAAGGAGACTGGAGTCAAAAAAGTGTTATGAAGCTGGTTTTGTGATTTAATATGATAAAGCCTTTTTATTTTGGACTAACAGACAACTGGAGGACAGGAGAGAGATGATAGAAGTTACTTTTTATAGTTTCTAGATAATTTTAAGACTATAGTAATTTTTAAAAACATTCTAAGTCTTTTTGGTAAAGGTATAGTTTTAAAAGTCTAATAATACTGCTCTAAATAAACTTACTTAGTCATAGTACACATTTTATCTATTTCACATTAAGTAGGACTATTAAAATGGGAAAAAATACATATGCATATATGAGTTCACACAATGACAGTGATATTATTTCATGCTTCTCTCTTCCTTTTTAATTATACAAACCATCTTTTGAAACCTGAAATGATTGTGTAGGCTGTGCATAGTAGCTAAACAAAAGTAACGTGGAATTTTAATTCATGTATATATAAACTGGGTGCAGATTTGGACTGGTAGAAGTGAAGTATAACAAAATTCAGTGCTAAGTTTTTTTCTCAAACTCCATGACCTTGGAAAAATTTCTTTTTATTCTGTATGATGCAGGCAAAAACTGCCCCCTACCTACCTTTTGAAGCTGCTGCAAGATTTATTAAACTAGGGGGAAAAACCCAAAAACTCTTTAGAGGTCTGATGAGATAAAAGTTACGTAAATATGAAGCTGTATTGTTATCTCCAAGAGTTATATGAAGTTGAAATAACTTTTACAACATCCTTATGAGTCAAGTAGATAATCTTAGACCTATTTTTATAGATAAGAGAGTTTAAGCCCTTGCATTAAAGCCACTTAAATTGGGTATATGAGAAGAGATACAATTACTGGATTCAGACTCAGGCCAGTATTTGTTGATACCTGTATCAACAAATACCAGTATTTGTTGAATACTTATGAATTATCTTATGGTACTATTTTAAAGGGCAGTTTTGCAAAACTCCCATCATCCGCTCAGCAGTTAATGAGAAGAGTCTGCATATTCTTCTCCCTCACTTTCTTTCTATGGTTCCTCGTGTAATTGATCTGAAATGCAAGACACCTTGTCTCAATGGTATCCAAGGGGAGTCAAGTATTTTGAAAGCTATTAAAAGACATTGTTCTAATGATGAAGCATATAATGTAATTTAGTGCAGCGGAAGCCAAGTTATCCACTAGCTATGGAGAGACCTAGGGAAAGGGGAAGACAGGAAACCGATGTGACAACTCCTATAACTGGTGCAGGAAGGTCATGTGTGTAGTGAATACACCACCGTCTTTAACATTAACCCCCACCCCCACCAAATAAAAGCCAACGTAAACTGGAGAATACGAATTTCACCTTCAACCTAAACAACTTGTTTTCAAAACTGTTCAACATTACTAGAAATTATTCAAAGTGCTAAATGTAGTGCCTGACACAAAATAAATCACCAATAAACATTAGCTGTTATTAGTTGGATTGGGAGAAAAAGGAGTATTGCATAAAGTCAAGAACATACTAGGAATAAGATGCCTACACTGAAGACTTCCTCTTTCACTAAATTGGTGTGTGACTGCGTTGTTTGGAAAGGGATCTGTGAAGTGGGAACAATGATCATACTTAGCTGAGTTTTGTTTAAAATAATTAATTAAATAGTTAATTAAGTAATGAGCAGATACATGTTAAATCCTTAGCAAGTTTTCTGGCATGGGTACACATCTAATTGACAAAATGTTAATACTGGACATTGTGCAGCTGACGTTGCTTTACCCGTGTGACTCAGCCAGCCAAACATTATTCAGTGAGCCCTCCCAATGAGTCACGCACTGAAGGAGGCACTGGGGAAAGAACAGATGAATGAGGGAGATGTGGTCCACACCTACTTGTAGATTTGTGGGGAGTTTTAGCAAAAAACACTCAAATGAAATAATTGAAGACTACCATATATGTTAAGAAGCCAATAGGGGACTGACACAGAAAATGTGAAAGAAATTTTTTGTTGGGTAGGGAGTCAGAGAAAGTCTCTCCAAGGAAGTACATTTAAAGTACAGATATCAAAGAAGAGTCAGCCATGTGAAGTAGGCGTGGTCATGGGGATTCCAGGCAGCATATGCAAAACTGAATGAGTTGAAAAAACTTGGCACATGGGAAGAAAGGATGCCCAGAATGGCTGGAGCATATGGGGGAGGGGAGAGAGAGCTGCCAAAAGTAGTTGAAGAACAGGCAGCACTCACCTCTTGCAGGCCTAATTGGCCATACAAGGATCCCATGGGGATTTTATTCTGTTTGCAATGGTAAGTCAGTGAAGAGTTTCAAATGATGGCAAGGAATAATATTTTTTTATCCATTTCAAAGACCACTTTTGCTGCTTGGCAGGGCAAGTCATCTGAACTTTTTTGATCATGCAACGCCAATTAGCACGTGGCTCCAAAATGTTCATATTCTTTTTCTGTCTCTCTGTGTATAGTTAGATAGAAACATACATTTATATATGTTAATTCTTTTTTTTTTTTTAAAGATTTTTTATTTATTTATTTGAGAGAGAATGAGAGACAGAGAGCACGAGAGGGAAGAGGGTCAGAGGGAGAAGCAGACCCCCTGCTGAGCAGGGAGCCCGATGTGGGACTCGATCCCGGGACTCCAGGATCACGACCTGAGCTGAAGGCAGTCGCTTAACCAACTGAGCCACCCAGGCGCCCTATGTTAATTCTTAATTAAATATTAACAAGGCTGTTTTCTTCCTGCACACAATGAATTATCTTATGGTACTATTTGGATACGTGTACCCCACTTCGGAGATGACTATTGCAGAGATAAGACAGAGCAGAGCATATCTTTCTTTTTTTTTTTAAAGATTTTATTTATTCATGAGAGACAGAGAGAGAGAGAGAGAGGCAGGCAGAGGGAGAAGCCGGCTCCCCAAGGGGCAGGGAGCCCGATGCGGGGCTCGATCCCAGGACTCTGGGATCATGACCTGAGCCAAAGGCAGATGCTTAACCATGTGAGCCACCCAGGCGTATCTTTCAATGTACAATGAAAAGACTCCTTATTGGAATTACAGATCTATGTTCTCTACTGACATTTGATAGCGACTATTTTCCTAATAACCCATTCTTAATGCAGTACATTAATACAATCTGTTGGGTTGCTTAGTGAGTTGTTGGATTGGAAATACCTTGAAATAGGCTAGCCCACTTTCCCCCATAATTAAGCCATTTCTTGAAGTCTTCCAGGAAAAGAAAATGGTTTAGGGAACTACTCGTACTTTCCTTTTCTGCTTGTTGACAAAGGATCAGAGACATAAGAAATAAAATGAATTTATAAAAAAAAAAAAAATTCTTGGAGCCAATTTCACCCACATCTGTGTAACTTTTTCTCAAATGAATAATTAGAATCAGGCATTTAAAAAACTCCTGCCCTCTCTGAATTCTCAGCAAATGGACTGCAAATGATTTCATTTTAAAGGGATTATTGTAATGGGTCTGTTTTAAAAGATGGGAGTTATCAATTATTTGGGAAGGAAAAATCAGCTCTCTTTCTACCAATTCTTCAGGTGGAACTTCATTTTGAAATCAAAACCGCCTAAATTTTGGTAGGGCAATAATAGACTAAGACCAGAAAATTTGAATTCACTAATTTCTTTCTTTTTTCCATTTTGCATTTTCCAGTCCTATATTAGAATGGGAATTTATTCGGGTTCTGACTCTTTAATCTGGTTTTTCCTCTCTTGGAGGAAATCTCACACACTCATCTAGACTGGAAAGGAGGTTAGCAGGGGATAGAAAGAAGGCATAAGGCAAACAATCCCACAAAGCTCTGAAAACCTTTCTCAGGAGAGGAAAACAGTTGCCCTGGGTTTTAAGGAAGAGCACTTGCAGTTTTGGGAGGAGGGAGGACCTCTGGCTCTCCTCTCCATCTAGAAGCCTGCCAGACAATGTTCCTTTTTTAGGAGGATTCAGGCTTGGGTAGTTGAGGTGCTTTTGGAAGAACAGTCTGTGTCTCCCTTAAAAACAAACAGGTCACTCTTTGTCTTTAGTACTTACATTCAAAGGCTAAGAAGTCTGTTCCCTTGCATTTGCATATTTCTTGGATTGGACATAAGAACAAGAATTTAAATAATTGTTTGTGTAACACAGCTCTGGGTTGGATTGATATAAGAGAAATTCCTCTTGAACAGTATCAAAAAGGGTATCATTAATTGAAGAATAATCATCACTGCTACTTTTAAGTTGGTCCTATCACAAACTCACAATTTAGATTTTTCAGGAAGGTTACCTTTGCAAGTGTGAAAATGAACAAAAATGTAATTAGAAACTGAAGATTTGCGTGGCATTCATTTGTTTAATCAGTAAATACGCTTTGAATAATTTAATAGCTACCATGTGATAAGGAAGTGTTATTAGGCACATGAAGACTACAAAGAAATTTGAAGGTATTTCAACCCTTAGAAGCAAACTTTCCATTTGAAAAAGGCTTGGGTTTGGGAAAATTCTTTGTAATTTTCAAAGCCCATTCACCTACTATAAATCTTCATCTGAACTTTTGAACAGTAGCAGGGGAGCTGGGCTGGACAGACATTATAATCATACAATTATAGAATTTTAGGAGTGGAAGGAATTTTAAAGGTCATCTGATGCAACCGCTTAATTTTAAAGTGTAGGAGGCTGAGAGATTGCCACTTCGTCTGAGGCCCCACAGCAAACTAGGCTGTGGCAGAGCATCCAGCATAGCCTTGAAGTTTGCTGATAAGAATCTTCAGGTATGTGCTAGTAGCTCTAGGCTAGGCACAAAAGACATAGGATAAATAAAGCATCGTGCCTTTTTTCCTGTATCTATTTGCATACAGACATAGAATAGGCTCACAATACGTATGTATTCAATTAAAGACTGACAGATTTCCTACCGCGTAGGACACTGTGTCAAGCAGAGGATAAAAATGGCAAACAAAATAAACTGGCCACTTCTTCCAAGTTGCTCACAATTCCTGTCCTCAGTGAGTTTGTGGTCTCTTAGGGGAGCCAAGATACATGCCCACAAAATGCAGGAAGATTGAATTCAAATACAGTGAGCGCTTTAGGAGGTCCGGAAAGGAATCTAAGCGTAATAATTGATGAAAAAAAAAAAAAAAAAAATCCCCCCAGACCACACACACACACACACACACACACGATCATTTAATTACATCATTCTCTGCTGTTGCCTTCCTGGGATCTCCCCCAGGCTGGGACACTCAGGCTCTGCTTAAGCTACGGTAAAGACGCCAACTCGCGGAGACGAAGGAGGGAAAGACCAGGAGCCCACCCAACCTTATCATCTAAACTGGAAGAGACGAGGAGGGGGTGGAGTGCGGAGGAGGAAACGGCAGCAGAGACTGACAGAAACAGTAAAACAGGAATAGGAAGTCCCCAACACAGCGAGCACTCCGCGAGCTCCGGCTGGCCGCCCCCACGGGAGGGAGAGCGGAGACCGCGGCCGCGGGGGCGCAGAGCGGGCGCCAGCAGCGCCCGCGAGCCCAAGGGGAGGGCCGGCGACGCATCCAGTCCCCGCAGCCACCCGCGCGGCGCAGCTCGGCAGCGGGACGCGGCGCCCGGAGCCCCGGCAGCTCCCGCCCTCCCCTCTCCCGCGTCGCCCGCCAGCGCGCCAGCGCCCGCTCCGCCCGTGACTTCAGTTCAGCTCCACCCCCGCGTGGCGGCGGCTCGCTCGGTCCGAAGCCACGCTCGGCACCAGCCCAGCCTGGGCAAGCGGCCGCCACCTGCCCCGCGCCGCCTCCGCCCGCCCCCTCCGCGGCCCAACTTGGATGGAGTTGGGGTCCTGAGCGCCTGCCCCCCACAGCCGGCCAGCGGAGAGCCCCGCGCCGCCGCCTCCGCTCCGGCCCCCTCTCCGCTCGCTGCTCTCCGCTCCCGCGATGGGAAAAGTTGGCGCCGGCGGCGGCTCCCCAGCCCGGCTGAGCGCGCTCCTAGCCGGCGCGGGGCTCTTGGTCCTCTGCGTCCCGGGCGCCTGCGGCGGCGGCTCATGCTACCCCCAGCTATCCCCCGGCTCGGCCCCGCGCTGGGCTCCGACCCCAGGGGGTTTCCTTCGCCAGGGGCCGCGAGGCAGAGCTGCTGCCACGCCCCTGCCCCTCCTTGGGCGCCCCCTGTTCGCAGTGGCCCCCGGAGACCGAGCGCTGTCCCTGGAGCGGGCCCCCGGCACCGGGGGGTCCGTGGCGGTTGCCCCACGCTCTGGCCGGCGGAGACGGAGTGAAGCGGATCCCGGGAAGGCAGAACGGGGAGAGGGCGCGAGTCGAAGCCCCCGGGGAGTGCTAAGGGATGGAGGGCAGCAGGAGCCTGGGACTCTGGAGCGGGACCCGGACAAAGCCACTCGCTTCCGGATGGAGGAGCTGAGACTGACCAGCACCACGTTCGCGCTGACAGGCGACTCCGCACACAACCAAGCCATGGTCCACTGGTCTGGCCACAACAGCAGCGTGAGTAGATGGGGACTGAGGGCAAGGGGTGAAAGATGGAAAGGGTTAAAGCAGACTGTTGTGTTCTGATGGAGAATTTGGGGAAATGAGGTTTCTGGACTTGAGAGATGCTGCAAGCTAAAGTCTTCCCTGCCCACCTCCCCTAGGAGTTAATGTCACCTATCAGGAGACCCATGACACCATCAGAGTCCTCTCAGAACCCCTCAAAAGCTTCAGACTGGGCAGGCAAATCCCTGTTTCCTGTTTCCTGGTCTCATTGGTGTAGTAACAGAGCTGAAGACAGGCAAACAGAGGGGGTTAAGTGTTCTGAATGTGGAGGTGAATGGGTTAAATTTCCAGGCAGGATGACATTCCTTTAAGTGACTTTCCTTTTACTTGCTAGACTTATGGGTGAGCACAAGTAAGATCAAGAAGACTTTACGTATAAGCTTATTTTTATGCAAAGCTTCTAACCCCCTCTTCCCCAGAAGGGAAGAGATATGCAGCGGACACTAAGGTGCCCTTAATGTATTCTCTGTTTCTGGGGACCGAGTGGATGCAAGTTTCAGGACGGGAACTCTCTAGCATCTTCTAACAGCACCAGCCAGTGTGTTTTGAGAGCTGGGGCTTTCCAGCCTGTGAATGAGTGGTTGTTCTCTGGCATGATCAGTCCCAGGAAGATCAGATATATCCCAGTGACAACAACCCCCTGTTCTTCCCCATTGACTGACCTCCTCTAGAGAAGAGCACAAATAAAGACTTAGCCCTCCTTTTATGAAGGGACCAGGGGGATTGCTGGATTCCCCATGCTGACACTGGGGAGAGTGGGTGCAAGTCCATGAGCATTGGCCACGTCAGGGGAGGTTTTAGATTTTTGGAAAAGCCTGCATGTCTGGAATCTGGGGTAGCTATTCCAGCTTAAACTGCACCTAGAAAACTTCAATGAGCTGAAATAGTAAAAGCTTTGATGGTAATAAGTGAAGATGATTTAAAAGTGTGGAAAGTTCTCTGAGCTGCCATTAAGCAGACAAGAAGAACGTAAAAACCAAGGATGGGTAAAATGAAAAAAAAATCAGAGTTTCAGCTTCCATCGGGTTATTGAGATTGTAGTATTCGTAATATGTACAAGTCTATGCAGCCTGGTACCTTTCAGAATGTTTTCAGTTGTGATGTCATTGCCAGAAACCTTCCCAGGGAAGTGCCACCTTAGTGAGTTGTGCTCATTGTCAGCTTTTTAACGAAAGTTGTGAACGTTTTAAAATAATAGTCTGTCGTCGTGGGTTCTTTGGGTATATAGATATAAACTGTATTAAGGCAAACCATGATAAATGTTTTTTTTTTGCATTGATGTTTCTGTCCTGAGAGGATCAGCAAGGTTTTCCCTACAATTCAGCTCTCATGACTGAGGCTATGGTTTTCTATGGTTCTCAGGAATGATTTAATCAAATAATTGAAGCTGAAATTCTTTCCATTCAAGTTCCGGAGACCCTTGCCCTCGTTTCTTACCTTAACTATCGTATCTTTCATATCAAAACCACTAAAATTAATCCCCCAATTTGAACTCAAATCTTCTTAAACTGAATAACTTTCACACTGCTTTAAGTGATTAACTCAAAGCTTCTGGCTCTAAGGGGAGATTTTAAACACATCAAACATTATATCTGGTTGTATCGAGAAGTAAAGGACATTGGACTCAAAATATTTCTGGCTTTTAATGTAATTTGAGCTGTAAAATATCACTCACCCGTTAGACCTCTACTTTAGTTCATCTCTTGAAAGATCCTGGAAAGAGCTGGAAAAGGAGAATACATCTTTGGCAAATTTTAAACTCCATTTAAGAAATGGCGCCAAGCACTGCCAGCCTTTTTTATTTTTTATATGATACTTATAAGCACAGTCTGGCTTCTTAGGGTCAGGACTTGGATGGGCAACATGCAGGCATGTCTGAGATAATGTAGCAAATAATCAAGGTAGTGCATGTGAAAGGTTTGAGCATTCAGATCATGTTGCTAGTG
Organism: Phoca vitulina; assembly: GCF_004348235.1. Classification (NCBI taxonomy): domain Eukaryota; kingdom Metazoa; phylum Chordata; class Mammalia; order Carnivora; family Phocidae; genus Phoca; species Phoca vitulina. Next base: position 5,551,810 of record NW_022589731.1, on the reverse strand, counting down.
AGATTTCTACTCTTTGAAGTTTTTAATTCTGTAAGGAACCCCCGGCTCGGCATCCCTGCCTGTTTACACACAAATTGGGTTTTTTTTTTTGGGCACCTGGGTGGCTCAGTTGGTTAAGTGACTGCCTTCGGCTCAGGTCATGATCCTGGAGTCCCGGGATCGAGTCCCGCATCGGGCTACCTGCTCAGCAGGGAGTCTGCTTCTCCTTCTCCCGCTCCCCCCTCTTGTGCTCTTTCTCTCACTCTCTCTCTCAAATAAATAAATAAAATCTTTAAAAAAAAAAATGGGTTTTTTTTTTTTTTAAGCATATATATGCAGATGGCAGAGGGAGAGCTATAGTCTTAATCCAGGTCCCACAAAACAAAACTGGCCCAGATTCATAGGAGACAGAAAGTTTAACAATTGTTTTTAAAGGAAGGAAGTCAGAAAAAACTTTTTCTGGGCAACTCTGTGAGGTGAAAAGCTGTGTGGAGACTTGAGTTCTAGTTCTGCTTATTTGTGGTTTGATCTTGGCAAGTCGATTGCACTCTGAGTGTGAATTTCCTCATCCTTAAAATGGGGTCCATGCCAATTCATCACATGCCAGGTTGCACATAAGTGTGTTGTGATTGTCAAGTACAGTACGGTACACCTGTTTGGAACTCTCAACTTACAGCACTTCACGTCTCCCTAGAGCAAGAAATCCACTAACTTAAACCTGAGTGCAACACTGTGGGGCTCTCATTTTCTTCCCATTTAGACGTCAGTCCCCCTGTAAATCCACCCCCTGACCCACTCAGGGCCAGAGGCAATACACATCCTCTGAACCTGTCTCACCTTTAGCTAAAAGCCTTGTTAAGTAGGGTTTCTGATTACAATAACACCTGCATTAAAGGTGTAACTGTATGGTAATTATAGGCTGCCTGTCAAACTTGTGAGGAATTCTGGATGTTTCTCTCGCCTCCTTCCCTTCTTCTTCCTGCCCCCTCCACTGTTGGACTTGTGCAGTTGTGTAAAGACATGACTGTTTTGCCTCATCCGTGGGAGTGATGTGATTCCTCTATACTGCAGTCTAGCTTGATGGAAAGTGTTGCTAGAGTTGGTGGAACACCTGGGGGATCTTTTGGCATGAAAGGTGCTGGGTATGAATCATTTGTCATGAGCTTGGTGTCGTAAGCAAGAACATATTGTTCCTACCCTACTCATCCTAGGCATGCTGTGCCCTGATCTAAATTTATACAGTAATCCTTAGTTTGTTAAAATATATATTTGTCTATATATGCATGTGTGATGGGGCATGTGTTTATTCTTTATTTCCAAGAAATTTCAAAGTGCCACACTTATTAACCCTTATAAAACCCTTGTTAGGTAATAGGTGAGTGGCAAGTGTTAATATTGATTATTCATATTTTTATGCTGGAGTCAATTTGAGTATTTCAGTTCACTGTCTTGTCCTTTTCTTACCGGAAATAGTGTCAGAGGCTTTTACTTCTATTTTGCCATTATGATACTTTAATGCTGCATTAGTATAGACCACGATGATCTGGTTGATTTCCATGTACCACTTTGCCTTTCGTTGTTCTGGGACTTGACATTTACCATCCAACCTTCGTGAATAAACTGAGTCCCAGCTTGGGTCAGGTTTTGGGTAGATGCCTTACGTTCTATCATCTCACTTAATTTTCACAAAAATGTTATGAGTAGATATTCTTATTCTCATTACATAGAGAAGCAACCTGAGGCTCTGGAAGCTAACTGAGTTACTGAGATGGTACAAAAGGTCAGTGGCAAATAGGGGCTGGCACCCAAACCTCATAGAATGGCTGGTCTTAAAGATTTTCAGGTAGGACAGAAGAGCTCAGACCTCTTGGAGTCAGTATTTTAAATAATCCTCTCTTGGGGTGGATTTCAGATGATGCTGGAAGAGGGCGCAGTGTTAGCTGGGCGCTCCATCTCCTTGTAGAAAAGCAAGGGTTTTAACACGTGCCTGTCACATTGCACTCTTTACCTTAAGTAGTGATTTGGTTGTTCTCTTATCCGCCTACCTCTTCATCTTTAGTGAGACATGGAATCTGCACCTGGTGATTCATTGAGCACGAGGTAACCTGCCATCATTCTGCTCTCAGATCTGGTGTTCTTCACGAACAGATTCCTTTTCTAAGTGACTTACAAACCTGATTTTGGAGAGATTTTGCATGTAAACACTTGCTTTGACTGTACATTTAAACATATTTTTTACTTTTTAATAAAGTAAAATGATAAACAATTTTAGCTTTCTCTAGCAAGCCCACATATTTCCTTCTCTGATCGGTGCTTTATGCTATTAATGAATGTTAATGTGGTGTGACATGGAAGGCAGTGGGTTTGGAGCAGACAAATTTGAGTTTGAATGTTAGCTCTCCTGCTTACCACATTCTGCCTTGAACAAGACATTTAAATTCTTGGAGCTTCACCTTCCTCGACTAAAATATGGGGATAGTGTGTCTTTCGCAGGCTTTTCTTGAAGATATGACATCATGTATGTGAAGTGGCTGGTACGTAGTAAGTGCTCAATAAATGCTATTTGTTCTTTTAATTGCAGAAATAATTCTCTACTGGCAGATAAGAATCCTGAGTTACAGTCTCGACTGTGTACAACAATTAGATATGTAGTCATAATGTGGCCTCAACAGTTTCATCCTCTGTAAAATGATGGAAATAGACCAGAGCACCACAGAAATCCCTGAGGGGTTAAAATTAACTTAACAGTTTGTGCAGCGTGCAGGTATTGTGCGCCTACTACATTTAAGTGCACTAGGAGTGTTGGGGATGCACAAATGACACAATGACCTATACCCTTGACCTATAAGGAGCAAGCCTTTCATTCACGTGATTCCTCCTTTTTTCCATGGTTCATGTGCGTATCTACTTATAGGAAATCAAAACATTTAAGATCCAAGCAGGCATTCCTTTCAATGTGTGTTTGCAGCAAAACCTAATTTATTATATTTATTGTATCACATCTTCATGTTAAGGAATTTTTTATCTTTGGACAAAAAAAAATCTTCATATGAAATTGGGAAGTCAGTTTCTCTTAAGATATTTAAGGGGTTTTCTAGAGGAAAACGACATGAATGTTGACTCTGGGAACTCTCTCCACATCCTTTTATAGAAAACCCCCAGAAATTCATAGACTAAGGTACAAAAGCTGATGGACTTATTAATTTAATAATTATTTAGTAAGAGAAGAATAATTGCTCACCTTCAAGGAGAGATTGCCATGTGGCAACATTATGCTAAGAAGCTTACACAAATTATCATATTTACTTTTAATTCTACAAATATGTATTGAGTCCTAATATTTGTTAGACACTGATAATAGAGATATATGTGGAGTGATGCACAAAGGTGAAAAGAAATAATATGCTCCCTCAAAGCGCTTTCTGTCCTGTACTCAAAGAATCCTCTGAAGAGGTAGCCGAAGCTAAGTGTCCTCTGAGGGCGTAGCATGCTGTAGGAGTTCAGAAGAGGATCAGACATCTACAAACTGGGGTGGTCTTCAAACTTCATTGCAGAACAGGTGCTTCAAGTGAACCTTGAAATGGAGATAATATTTTGATTAAGAGATGGAGATTATTTATTTATTATGTTACGTTAATCACCATACATTACATCATTAGTTTTTGATGTAGTGTTCCATGATTCATTGTTTGCGTATAACACCCAGTGCTCCATGCAGAACGTGCCCTCTTTAATATCCATCACCAGGCCAACCCATCCTCCTACCCCCCTCCCCTCTAGAACCCTCAGTTTGTTTTTCAGAGTCCATAGTCAAGAGACAGAGATTATTACAAGGATATTTTGAGCTGAATGGATAGTGTGACTGAAGGTCAAGGGTAGAGATATATAAATTCCTATGTATTCCAAGAAATTAGCCTACATTAAATGTAAACCATGTTTAACTGAAGTTTTCGTCTTAGAAATAGTTTAAAAAATACTCCTTAAGCAAAAATATACACATTCATCTTCTAGTGACTTTGGGTATAATCCAAGCCCAAAAAGAAAATAAAACCAGAGTGGTCACTTAAAGATATGATTGTGTTTATTGCCTTTATTTGCACATTAAATCTCAGCTGGAGACATCATTGTTTCATTTTTACCTAGACATTTGCCACACACAGTTTTCTCCAAAGGGCTTTCTTTTGTTTAAGTCCTTGGTCAGAAATATCATGGGCCCGGCTGCCCAGAGGGTAAATTAATTTAGTTCCCAGCCAGCTGATGTTAAATCACTAAACATATGTAAAATATTTATCCTGTCTTTGTGTATGTCTCAATTACTGTTCTGTATCTCTGGCTAGAAAGAGTGGAGAATGCATCTGTGTGTCCTAGAGAGGAAACGAGCCAAAATGGCGTTGCTGCAGTGGCCAATGGTGATGGCAGAGAATAGGCGTGGTCAGTGTGAGGGGGAGCCAGGTGCTGTGGTGGAGGAATGGTTACTCTGAAGGGGGGTGCGCTGTGCTCAGGTGGGATGAGAGGAATCGTCAAATGGTCGGCAAGAAACAAAGGTGGAATCTTACTGTGCAAGGTTTATGAAGAAAGAACAGAGCCTCTTCTAAAAGGTAAGTAGATAGAAAAAGGGCATGAATGTTCTGTAGGAAATCCCACGTGAAATTTTCCATGTATATAAGTTATTGTCTCTGTGTCTATAGCCCTCCTGAATGTTGTTATACCACTTTAGATCAGTTATAGCCATTTCCTTTGCAAAATGCTTCAGCTTTCAAAGATTGGAATATTACTTCCCCTACCTCAGTTTTTTGTTTTTTGTTTTTTTTGTTGTTGTTGTTGTTGTTTGTTTTTATTTTTTCACCAAGAGCCTATGTGATAAGAAAGGCAACTATCATCTACATTTCTCAGGTAGGGAAATCAAGGCGCTGCTCTTAATAAGCAGGTCAGTTAGTGGAAGAAGAGGGTCAACAACGCTTTGTCACACTGTAGACTGATTCTTGGTTTGGCCCGCCACTGGCTTTCCACAGGCAAGAGTTAGAACAGCTGCATCCCAGCCTCTCGGTTTGCCTGAAGCCTATGCACCTGTGTCTATAATGTTTGCTGATGTTTGAAGAAGTGTGGATATTGGCCACGGAGCTCCTGAGTTCTAGGCTCAGCTGCTCAGGTTATTTCTACAGGGCTTCAGAGCAAGTGGCCTTATGAAAAGTCATGCTCTTGGCATTGTTTAAACCATTCAGAGGGAACCTTAAGAAGAGATGATGGGACTTTCTGCAAGCCAGGTCTCTGGCAAAAACCCATTCTCCATCTTCCACGGCTAATGGACTTCAGAGATCAGATTACTTATAACTGAGCTAGTTGTAGGAGGGGCTTGGGGGCAAGAGGGAAATAGCCACCTCTTCCCCTCCTTAATTGTCTGATGCAGAGGAAATGCCATTTAAAATAACATTAAGTATGGTCTAGTCAAGGGAATGTCAACATTTGGGGACAGCAGTAGCCAAACTGAAGGGTTCCTGTTGAAACTCACGGATTTTATTTGTTCAAGGATTATAATGGAGTTACCAGCTATTGCCTTTTCTACTCCTTCTGACTTTGGGGGTAGGGGTGGGGATGTGAGCAAAGGAGAATTTGCTGAACACCATGATAGCTCCCTATGGCCAGATAAGGTGTATCGATTATAATAGAATCCCCTCTTCACAATACTATAAATAACCACCAATTTAGTGAGCAGCTTCCCTGGAAGTACATTCTAGAGCATCACATTATTTCACTCCATCCTCCCACCACCGTAATACAAACGAGGTATTATTGTCCTCATTCTAAAGTTGTGGAAGTCATGGCTTAAGGAACTTGCCCAAGGTCACCCAGCCGGAGGGTGGCACAGCTGGAATTTGATTTTTGCCCTTTCTGGCTCTAAAGCTTTTTCTCTTTGATCACATTGACCTTCTGTAAGGGTTCAGTTCTGAGTTTCTTTAGGGAGAACCTCACAAGTCAGGGCAGAGGGGTCCTAGGGGAGCTCCTAGCACAGGGACCCCACCTCAGGGTTTTCCCTGTCCTATCCCGATCTCAGGGCACTAACCTGATACATTTTACTTGGTAATAAGCTTCTTCATGATGGAGCTTGATCAAAGCCTTAAGGGCCATCTGTCCACATGAGTGGCTCTCCTGGGGTTATTAATATGGGTTGTCTTGTTATTGTAGGAGGATGTGTGGGATGTGCTATTTGGTTTCTCCCTGCTGGTTAATGAACCTAGAGTGACACTGTGGGCAACTTATATGCTTTGTAAAGAAAGTGCTAATAAGAGTCATGTTATTAGACCACCAACTAATCCCGTTGTGCCCTGAAGCCAGTGGATTGATGCCTCTAGTCATCTTCCCCTAACCAGAGTAGCAGAGGCTACTGAGACACAAAATTGTGGGCCATAGATCCTTCTGCTTCAGGGTCTTTGGGGGAGGGTTGGGTGGGTTAAATGCAAAAGGTCTTCCCCTTAACACTTCCCAAGATACACTCTTTAAATTTTTTTTTTATCTATTTGAGAGAGAGCCTATGTGCAAGAGTGGAGGGGAGGAGCAGAGAGAGAGGGATAGCAGACTCCCCACTGAGCAGGGAGCCCAACTGGGGCCTCAATCCTAGGACCTTGAGATCATGACCTGACCCGAAGGCAGACACTTAACTGACAGAGCCCCCAGGAGCCCCCCAAAATATACTCTTGATAAGAACCATTAAAGGGGAGAAAAAGCTATTTTAGGCATGGTTGTCACCTGCTTAGAAACCTATCTGTAACCCTGTTTACCCTGACTTACATTTTGCTGAGTTGATGGGAGAATCCTGAACTGGGCAGCCATGGGCACCTCAGGCAGCATTTCTCAAAGTCTGACCTCATGGGACCTGCTTTTAAATCTGTTGATGGGGACTAGGAATCTTTATTTTACAAATTCCCTTAGGAACTCTATAAAGATTGAAAATCATTTCCCTAAAATTCATATGTGAGTTTTGGGGTCCATGAACCCCTTCCATTGTCTGCACTGTGTATAAGTATCAATATGCTTCACTTTTCCCCATGGCAAGCTAAAGCCCACAGCTTTTATCAGCTTCTCCATGGAAACTATGACCCCAGGGAAGAAGACCTGGTGTGACATATTGTAGGAGAATGAGAGACAATTACAGGGGACAGCGCAGGTCCCCAGACAGAAGAAGATGATACTTTTTGGCCAAATGGTGATATTTTTATCACTGGATGTATTCTAGGCAGTTTCTTTCCTGGATGTCCATATGACCATGAGTAAACCATGTCTTCGGTGGCTGAAAGACTACATTATTTTAACTAGAACACAATGTTTTGTGATGGGGTTGAATTCTTGCTCCACTATCTACTAGATATGTGAACTTGGGCAATTAGCTTTACGACCCTGTGCTTTAGTTTTCCCAACTGCAAAATGGAGATAATAATGGTATACTTTTTATAGGGTTTCTTAATGGTTAAAGGAGACAATAGATATAAAAATGCTGAAAGTGGCATGTGGCACATAACAAGCAATCAGTAAAGTTTAACTATTATCATCATCATTGTTATCACCATTATTTTGTTAGTATTAATACTAGAATTACTAATGCTCATGTAGGACCTACTAAATGGTATTTTTAATATGTTGCTCTTGATATTGCTTCTGTTTCTGCAGTTACATTCTTGCATTCCAGTTCCATTTTATAATGAGGCCAGGACTCTGTCTTACTCTTTCTGTCATCCCTCTCAATGTCTCCAGCTATTTACACATAATAGTTGTAATAAGGCTCTGGACCTAATTTCCAGTGTGTGTGTGTGGGGGGGGGGCGATGGGGGGGGTCCATACCAACAAACAATTCCCTGACACCAGCTGGGTGTCTGTAATTCAACTCAGTTTTGACACCATCTACCCAGAGGTAGCATTGGATTCCACCAGTTAAGGGCTCAGTCCCACAAGACTGCCATCCCCCACCTCCCAAATTCAGATGTCAGGGTGTCTCCTGTGCTTTTGACCAAACAGCTATAGATTAGAAGTTCCAATGACTCTTTCCTTGAGTTTGGTTAATTTGCTACAGCAGTTTACAGAACTTAAGAGAAACATTTCACTTACCAAATTGCCAGTTTCTTACAAAAGGATATAACTCAGGAATAGTCAGATGGAAGAGATGAGCAAGATGATGCCTTGAGCAAGGTATGGGGAAAGGGCATGGTGGTCTCTCTGAGCATGCTGTCCCTGAATCTCCACATGTTTACCAAACCAGGATCTTTTGGAACCCTGTCCTTTGGGTTTTATGGAGGCTTTATTACATAGGCATTATTGATTAAGTCATTGGCCATCAATTCAGCCTTCAGCTCCTCTTCCCTCCCCCGAGGTTAAGGAGTGGGACTGAAATTTCCCAACCCTCCAATCAGGGTTGAAACCAGCCTCCATTCTTAGGTGTGATCCCATATTCATCTCATTAACATAACAAAGGACACCTTTTTTTTAAAGATTTTATTTATTTATTTGACAGAGAGAGACACAGCGAGAGAGGGAACACAAGCAGGGGGAGTGGGAGAGGGAGAAGCAGGCTTCCCACCGAGCAGGGAGCCCGATGCGGGGCTCGATCCCAGGACCCTGGGATCACGACCTGAGCAGAAGGCAGAGGCTTAACGACTGAGCCACCCAGGTGCCCCAACAAAGGACACCTTTATCTTTCTCATCACTTAGGAAATTCCCAGGGTCTTGGGAGCTTGGTGCCAGAGATGAAATGAAGATCAAATATACATTTCTTATTATAAATCACAATATCACAACTTGCTTACTAAATATTTGCTGTTTTGGGGATGGGAAAATTTTCTAAACTCTAAAGAAAGTGCTTCTAGCTAGGGGCGGCACCTGGGTGGCCTAGTTGGTTAAGTTTCTGCCTTTGGCTCAGGTTATGATCTGGGGTCCTGGGATCAAGCCCCACCCTTGGGCTCCCTGCTCAGCAGGGAATCTGCTTCTCCCTTTCCCTCTACCCCCTCCCCCTGCTCATGTGCACGCTCTTTCTCTCTAATAAATAAATAAAATCTTAAAAAAAAAGTTCTTCTAGCTGGTCGAAGGATTAAATTGACAGGCAGAGTAACAGAAAATAAAATTTAATTCTTGTGTGTAGGGAATCCACATAAGCATGAGATTCCAAAGAGAGTAAAGCAAAATGGGGTATATATGTCATTCTGAACTAAGGAGAAAGGGGTATGGGTCTGAGACTTGAAAGAGGAGGAGGACAATTCACGGGAAGATGAAAAAGAAAAAAATGTTTGGTAAACAAAATATTTTCTGGATCATATAGAAACAATGGGACACAGAGAGGAATCTTAACAAAGACTTCTCTAGGTTCTTCCATGTCTCCTACACCTTGTTCATGTTATACTATAGTTGTCTATGGGGATAGCTCCCTTCCCGGAGCAGGTCCTCCATCTAAATTCTTTTTAGCAGTTGTGGGGTAGGTCAAAAATTCTTCCCAAGTCATTTGGGCTTTGATTATTTTCAGCTTGAAATAATCTGCACACCAAAGTGGCACATTTTGGGGCCACCAGCCCTTAGCAACTACAGTGTTTTATTTGCTCTTTTCATGGGGAAAATGGCTTTTCACTTACAACCCATGATCTTATTCATGAGTGTTATGGAATATTCAGCCACTAAAAGATTGCTTATGTAAAAATATACATTGAATTGGGAAACCCCCCACAAAATACTGGAAAGGGAAAAAATAGATTAAAAAATAGTACAAATATAAGCCACATGAAGTCAGGGGGTTTTTTGGTCTGTGTTGTTCCATCAAATATCTCAAGCCCCTAGAAATATACCGGGACATGGAAGGGACTCAATATATTTTTTTTTTAATTTTATTTATTTATTTGACAGAGAGAGAGAGACAGCAAGAGAGGGAACACAAGCAGGGGGAGTGAGAGAGGGGGAAGCAGGCTTCCCACTGAGCGGGGAGCCTGATACGGGACTCAATCCCAGGACCCTGGGATCATGACCTGAGCTGAAGGCAGACACTTAACGACTGAGCCACCCAGGTGCCCGGGACTCAATATTTTTAAAAACTTATTATATACTATAAAATACCACTTTCATAAAAAAATAAAATAAAATAAAAAAAAAGAGGAAGAGTATGATTCGAAATGTTCGCCTGTGATTATAATGAATGTTGGGTTTATAGGTGATGTTTTTCACTTGTCCATAGTTTCACTGTTGTTGTTTTTCAATAAACATGCATTGCTTGAGTTATTTTTAAAAGTTATTTGAAAAATGAAAAAAACAAAACAAGAGAGAGCAGGCGCGATTTTGAACTTGGCCTCATTAGAACTGAATTCCAGGCAACTGAACTAAACAAAGAGCCCACGTTCAAGTTGCCTGATCTGCTTCCAATCACTGTTGTTGGGAGAGAGCTAGTGCCCAGGGTTTTTGCAAAGCAGCAAGATCACTCTGTGTCTCTCTTCGGGTGCAGTGAGCAGCAGCAGGGGCTACCAGGCCCTTTGTTTACCGTCCCCCTTGCTGATTCCGGAAAGAGAGATCCAGAGGTAATTTCAACAATCTGCCTGACCACCCCTTCCAAAAATTCTAGTAACCTCCAGTCTCCAATAAAAGAGCATGTATTTTGTTTTAAATCTTAGTCTCTGTCTTGAGCTCTAAATCATATATGTACATATGATCGCCTACATAATAGATATGTGCATCCCCGTCTCCATCTCTAAATCATATATGTACATATGATCGCCTACATAATAGATATGTGCATCCCCGTGCGTGTCCATATACTCACAGCGGCTTAAGCTCTGATATACAACACTTAGGTCTCTACCCTTGAAAGTGGAATGTTAGATACTGTTGTGGCGATGGTCACTGACTCTGAGAGCTGAGTGGAAGAACATCTCCAGGACAGAGAGAGAGAAAGAAACCCAGGAATGAGAGAGACAGTAGAAGCAGAGAGCTGGTGAGCAAGAAAGAATAAGAGGGGGAGGGAGAGACAGTATGAGATCCTGACAGAGGCAGAGAGAGACAGCAAGACAGGAGAGGGGGATAAAGAGGATATCTTTTGGATAAAGGGGATAAAGACAGATATCCTCTGTCTGTCTTACAGACAGACCAGAGACAGAGAAAGGCAGATGGAGAGACAAAAAAGACAGAATTATAACAGAGGCATGGAAGCACTGGAGTAGATCATGGGAAAAGAGTAAGAGATGAAATAGGAAACGTGTCAGTGAGTGAAGAGAACTCACTATCAACTCCAAGACTTCGGAGTAGAACTGAGTCCTAGTCTAACAGCACCCTTGTCCTGTAGCAACAGCACTTCCCTGGCCGTTACCCTGGGGTCGGGGGCCTCATACCCAGCCCTGCTGTGCTGCTAGCAGAGGCGGTCAGCCTTGCACGTGTGGCAGCTTTGAGAGCCATGCATGTTGGTTAGCTGCGTGTGGGGTAGAAGGGGGGCATGTAGTGTTGAGGCATTTTTACACAAGCCTTAAGAGTGATTTCCTGTGGGAAGTGGACCCAGTGGTCTGGATGGTGGAAAGGCAACTTTTAACCTTTCCCTTTATACCAGTCTGTGCTGTTTTGAATTTTTAACATGGGCATGCATTTCTTTAATAATAAAAATACTAAAACATGTTTTAAGTGGCTGTTGGGTCAGTGCTGACTGTGCTGAGCGCTGAGAATACAAAGATGAATATGACCCGACCTTTAACCTCGAGGGTGCATATTCTGGTGGAAATAGACACATAAACAGATAAATTGCAATTTAGTATGATAAGTGCATAATAGCTGTAATAGAGTTTTGTGCAAAGTGCTATGGGAGCAAAGATGAGCAGAGAACAACTAATTTTTCCTGAGAGTGGGAGGCAAGGCTTTAAAGGGAGGTGATATTTAAGCTGGTCTTTATACAAGATGAGGAGTTTCGCAGATGGAATAGGATGGACAGGAGGAAAGGCCCCTCCTGCCTATTTTAAACTCCCCAAATCTTAGGTCCTGGATTCATTTTAGGTTGTTAGCACAGTCAACAAGCTGTGACAAGGGATGGTACTCTCTTCATTATTTCCATGCCCAAGATATTTGGAATGGAGCCTCACAGTATGTTTAAATATCAGATTGGACTCCCCAGTTTAAAAAGTCCTATTAAGTTCTTGACCTCACACTGACCAAAGGAACCTGATTTGCCCAAAGGGAAAAATTCTTCCCCTGAATCTTTGCATACCCATGTATACTTGTACACGCATGTGCACAGATGCATACACACACACACACACAAAATCCTATTGCTATCTGCTCTATTCACAGGAGAATTTGATTAAGCAATGGTGGGATTTTCCCTTGGTTATTCCGTATGTTTCTGCTTTTAAAGAGTTAAAAGTGGGTGTTTCTGTCATTTTCTTGGACATGCTTCCCAAATCATGGGAAGGGGACTTGGGTACATTAGGATGAGTTGGATGATCACCCCTTAGGATTGCAGTATGATTCAAGGCAGTAAGAGAATACCGTAGAGTATTACCTATCAGTGTTATCAATACCGAACTAGTATGCCTTGCAAATCACAGTGAGAACATATATAAATATATGGGAAAATCCCAAAGAATAAATTTAGCTTTTTATTGGTTGGCCCCTTTTCTTCCTTCTTGTACACAAAGAAGAAAAAAGAAAAAAACGGGGTAGGTGGTGAGGAAAGGCATGGCCAGAGATAGACCATGAGTGGTTGAAGGGACACTTCGGTGGTCTTTGAGTTCCAGCCTTTGTATGCACAGGACTCTCAATGAGACTGTGGTTTAAGATGATGTTACAAGGTCCAGATCTGTCTTTAGAGTATTGTGACTAAGGAATTTTTGCCTAGCTTTTTGTGCTACTGTAGTCAATTCATTGACTTAGGAATGTCATCATTTTCAGACAGAAATGACTTGAGAATGTGCTTTTCAGCTGATAATAAATATGCCTTGAGGCATATAAATGACCATCCCTGAAGAGTAAGATGAACTCTACTGTGGTCTGAATGCACCATCCCCAATCCATGTGTAGAAGCCTAACCCCCAAAGTGATGGTGTTATCAGGTAGGGCTTTTGGGAGGTGATTCTGTCATGAGGATGGAACCCTCATGAGTAGCATTGGTGCCTTTATAAAAGTGACCTAAGAAACTCCCTTGCCCTTTCCACCATGTGAGGACACAGCAAGAAGGTGCCATCTATGGAAGCAGGAAGTGGGCCTTTATCAGACACTAGATTTTATGCTGTCTTGATCTTAAACTCCCTGGACTCCAGAACTGTGAGAAAGAAATATCTGCTGTAAGCCACCCAGCAGATGGTATTTTGTTATAGCAGCCTGAATGGACTGGACAAGTTCTCTGCCAGTCACCTAAGCTTCATTTCTTATGAGACTCTCCTTGATATTCATTTAAGTTAGATTAAAATCTTAGGAAAAGGAGAAGTAAAAATTGTATTTGACTTAAAAGCTCATCAACTATGGAAGTACCCAAGTACCTCTTGCTCCACCTAAACGTAGGTTTTGTCATGAATAGACATTTCTCCAAAGAAGACATGCAAATGGCTAACAGACACATGAAAAAATGCTCAGTGTCACTCATCATTAGGGAAATACAAATCGAAACCACAATGAGATACCACCTCATGCCTGTCAGAATGGCTAAAATTAACAACTCAGGAAATAACAGATGTTGGTGAGGATGCAGAGAAAGGAGAACTCTCTTACACTGTTGATGGGAGTACAAACTGGTGCAGCCACTCTGGAAAACAGTATGGAGGTTCCACAAAAGGTTAAAAATAGAACTACCCTATGACCCAGCAATTATTGCACTACTACGTATTTATCCAAAGGATACAAAAGCAGTGATTCAAAGGGGCACATGCACCCCGATGTTTATAGCAGCACTATCAATAATAGCCAAATTATGAAAAGAGCCCAAATGTCCTTTGACTGATGAATGGATAAAAAAGATGTGGTATGTATAAAATGTGTGTGTGTGTGTGTGTGTGTGTGTGTGTGTAATGGAATATTACTCAGCCACCAAAAATAATGAAATCTTGCCATTTGCAATGACGTGGATGGAACTAGAGGGTATTATGCTAAGCGAAATATGTCAGTCAGAGAAAGACAAATACCATATGACTTCACTCACATGTAGAATTTAAGAAACAAAACAGATGAACATAGGGAAAGGAAAGGAAGAATAAAATAAGATAAAAACAGAGAGGCAAGCCATAAGGGACTCTTAACTATAGAGAACAAACTGAGGGTTACTGTAGGGGAGGTGAATAGGGGGATGGGTTAAATGAGTGATGGGCATTAAAGAGGGCACTTGTGATGAGCACAGGATGTTATATGTAAGTGAGGAATCACTAAATTTTACTTCTGAAACCAATACTACGCTATATGTTAACTAATTTGAATTTAAATAAAATCTTGGAAGATAAATAAATAAATAAATAAATAAATAAATAAATGTATGTATGTAGGTCTTGAAAAATCTGTAAAGAAGCAGCACTTATATTACCATTTGAGGGAGAGGGATTAATTTATCTTTCTTTTACATGTGGGATTTGAGGTAGTTTATTTAAGGCAGGGTTAACAAACTATGACCTATGTACCAAATCTGGCCTAAGACTTGAGTTCGTATGGCCCACAAGATAAGAGTAATTTTTACATTTTTCAGTGGGTGAGAAAAATAAAAATAAGAATGATAAGTTGTAACACTAAAAGTAAGAATGATAGGTTGTAACAAAATTATTTGATATAACGTTTTATTGGAACACAACCCTCATTCATTTACATATTATGTAGGACTGCTTTTGTGCAAAAATGACAAAGTTGAAAAATAAAATGACAAAGTTGAGTAGTTATGACAGAGATCATATAGCTCATAAAGTCTAAAATATTTATCCTCTTCCCTTTTTGAGAAAGATTTGCTGTCCCCTGATTGAGGAGATTGGAGAGCATATGAGCAGTGGGGCATGAGAATGAAGATACTGAAGTTGTTATCTGTGTGCTAACTTGAGGGTGGTCACTTGACCCTGGTTCTCTTGCCTCAGAGGCATACATACTCCTAGCCACTGCAAATTCTCGGTCCCAGTGTGGACCTTTTGTTCTCTGTTTCTGTCCCTTTGCTCACACTATTTCCTCTGCTTAGAAACTTAATCAGCCTTGGTTCTGCCCAGTTAAATCCATTTCATTTTTTAAGTCCTTACGTGGGTATCACCTCGTTGGTGAGAGTCTCTCCAATACTTCCAAGAAGGAGAGACAGCTGAATCTTATGAGAAGAGATCTTATGTCCCAAGTTACTCTCTTTATGTCTCTCTCCAAGCACTGGCTTATATTCCAATCAATGGACAAGGCTCCCTCCCATTCATTTTCATATACCAGTATTTGGCACACAGGAGGTGCTTGATAAATGTACTTTAAATAGGGGCACCTGGGTGGCTTAGTTGGTTAAGCGTCTGACTTTTGATCTCAGCTCAGGTCATGATCTCAAGGTCTTGAGATTGAGCCCTGTGTTGGCCTCTGCACTCAGTGGGTACTCTACTGGAGATTGTCTCTCTCCCTCTGCCCCTCACACTCTCTCTCAATTAAATAAACCTTTAAAAAATAAAAATAAAATATCAGAACACTAAAGCAGTATAGGATCATTTTATTGGCCTTTTTTGATAGGGAAGGTTACTCATCAACATTGAGACACCATAATGATGGGCCACCTGGATATTTTTCACTGTCCTGATTCATGAAGTATAAACTATCTGGATTGCCTCATCCAGATAATTCTAGTAAAATGACCCAAAATTAGACAGGCAGACAGACAGACAGACTGAGAGAGAGAGAGATTGAGAAAGCATAGATTCAAACCAAATAAATCAAATTGTGTTGGAGGGGTAGGGCTGTGTCTTAATGAAGTCTGATGTTCTAGCTGCCAGGATGTGCTGATGGCTGGTAGGGGTTAGCATTGCCTCAGGCCTGAGGGAGAAAAAAACTTCATGCTCCTAATTTAAGGAGCTGGATTGAGAATCAGTCCCCATGATACATAAGTCTCAGCAAGGCCAGAGCGTTTGAGAAATGGTGAGGACATATTGCATTGTGAGAGATAAAATTGCACTTGTGATAATGGACTGAACTGAGAGCACCGTAACAACGAGAAAAGAATTATAGATTAAACAGACATGTTTTTTTCAGGCACATTTACTCAGAAGGGTGAATTGAGGGTTGGTGGATTTCCCAAGTGAGTTTGAACAGAGTGGGAGTTCAATTAAAGGTGGGCAAGGACTGCTATATATTGATGACTTAGGCAAAGGTTGGTAAAATGATAACCAATACTTACTGGGTGTTTACAATGTGCCAGGCACAATTCTTGGTAAGACACATATCAGCAGTAGGAATTAGGCAATGTTATTATCCCCATTTTAGAAATAAGAAACTGAAAAATGGGAGGTTAAATAACGCACCCAAAGTCACTAGGATAGCAGAAGGTAGAATTGGGATTTCAATCCAGATGGTTATGGTTTAAAAAGCTCAGCTCTTTGCCATTATATCCTACTGCATTTGGAACACTATGACATTTCATCTTTAAGTAGCTTCAGCTTGTTCAGGTAGTAAATCGTTATTTATCATGTGCCTAATACATGTCAGGCATGTGCCAGACACTGGGAATTTGTTCATGATTATAAACCAGTAATCGTCTTGACCCTCCATGTGCTTAGTTAGAGCTTGGTGGTCCATCCACAGACTCTCTGTAGACTTTGAGAGATTATGATCCAGGACTCCTTTTGAGAGTTAGGCTTTTCAAAACTCCCAGAGCTTACTCATTCTTTAGGAGTTAATTGAAAAAAAAATGTGGGAGAAACTTTTTTTTAAAATGAGATGAACATTGTTAGGCAACAGGTAGAGTTCTGGTTGTCATGGCTAAAATAATGTATTCACAGAAATCTTTGTCCAGAGAGATATAAACACTTAGGGGTTCTCTTGTCATGGACTTTGGCAAATTAGTGTTTGTGCGTGGGTGTGTGTGTGAGGGACATTTATAAATACACACACATCTCTGCTTCTGCCTTCATATCTAAATCATCAGCCATACTTATAGCTGGACAGTCTCATTCAGTGTCTCTGCTTTGTTTTCCAAGTTTGAGGCAAATTCTATTATGTAAGTATATAATAAAACTATAGGGCTGCTTTTCTATGAAAACAAAACTGCTTGCCCCAGTTATGTGATTAAGCAAATATTTTCTCTATAGATGGGGAAAAATGATAAAAGTGTTTCAAATGCAGTAGTAGCTATAGCACTGAATTAAAAGTAGAGCTGGGCGCCTGGTGGTTCAGTTGGTTAAGCGTCTGCCTTCGGCTCAGGTCATGATCCCAGGGACCTGGGATTGAGCCCCACATCCAGCTCCCTGCTCAGTGGGGAGTCTTCTTCTTCCTCTCCCTTTGCTCCTACCCCCGGCTTGTGCATGCTCTCTCTCTCAAATAAATAAATAAAATCTTAAAAAAAAAAAAAAATGTAGACCTTAAGTGAAAGTTATTTAGCAAAGAATTTGGGGTTCTTTATTCTTGCAGTAGTTCAGTACCTTTTCTTACTTGGAGAATGCCCCTTTCTATTTAAGAAGGAGTGCTTGATTTCTTTCTCTAAATCAGGGACTGTTTAAACTAGATAGTGTTGTATGCAACTGCTATATTTCATCCTAACAGCTAAGTGGCCCTAATTCAATCAGAACACATTTGAATTGTCTGACCTTGGTTTATTATTAAAACGACCCTATAGCTAACATTTTTGTGTCTTTAGTGGACTTCCTTATTTTTAGGCCTGCTTACATTTTATTTATGCTAAATTGCTTGCAAAATCATGGGTTTCTAATTAAGACCTATTCTGTTTCTTTGTTAAAACACTTGGTGCGTGCTACTTAATTTTCCTACACAGTGATTTTTTGTTGGATAGAGTTTCTTAAAATGCAATATTTGGACTGCAGTCCGGACAGAAAACCAGGATAGTAAATGAGTTCCTCATCCTTTAGACAAGACCATTTCTGCAATGTGCCCGTCTGGGATGACTGACAAAATGTTTCCTTCCCATAAGTTGCTGGTTTCTGGCCTTTCTCCAGTCTCCTCATTTTCTTGTAGGTGATTTAATTCAGCAACTTTCACTTCACTGTTCCTGGTAGTTCAAATATCTTGTACCAGCCAGAAATGCCTAATGTGTTTGCCCAAGATTTTCCTACCAAACAATCTGCTTTATTCATTGCTTGCCCATGTTTTAACACCACTTCCCACTCACATCGGTATTTATCACATTGTTTGGTGATGGATATGAGCAGAGAAATCAGAATGCTTTCATACCTCCCCCTTTATCCACAGGAAGATAGAGATTATCACCACCTTGCTGAAGAGGAAGATCCTTTAAATAGCACCATGCACCCTGATAGCTTAATTCTTTAAAAGAGGCACTACAGAAAGTCTTGGCATATTGACGTAACCATTTATTTTTTTTTCCTCTTTTTCAAGAGGTGGTGTGGTTATTTGTCACACATATAGCCTTATAATCCTGTACAAAATTCAGGCAAGCAACTGAATGTAAAATGCCTTTGTCCCCTCTGTGAAGCTATTGTTTCTCAAAAATTGTGACCACACCTACACAACAGGTTAGAGGAAAACTGCTAAAGGGGGAGAGGAATATGGAGGAATTCAGCAGGTGGAGCTGTTCCCTGTGAAGCAGTGCTGAACCTAGCTCTTGCTGTGGGCTTCAGCCACTCACTGCTGCATGCATGATGTTCCTGAGAATCAGAATGGTCAGCTACAGAGCTAGATAATATGTGTTATGTTATCATAAATATAGGCTATTTATCCATAGGTGATTTAATTCAGCAACTTTCACTTTAGGCCTGCTTAATAGTTAAAATACTTTTGGTAAGTGCAATATGCAGGTATTTACAGAGGAGAAGAATCTAGCCAGAAGGGCAGTGGGTGAGGTGATGACCTAAGCAAAGACTTCCAAGAAGAGGTAACATATCATGTCCCTGGTAACGTAAAAGGATAAATGGGAATTTTCAGGTGAAGCAGTGAAGAGAACATGCTCCTTGTGAAAAGATTGGCTCATATGAGAGCTCAGAGGCACCAGAGGGAACAGATCATGAAGGGAAGGGAGAGCCACTGGCACTCTGTGGAAGGTGGAGGAAGGAGATGAGGCCAGAGGAGCAAACTAGCATCATGTCCTGAAGGGTCTTGCAAACCAAAGCGAAGAACTTGGGATGCATTCTGAGCATATTATGGAGTGATATGATCAGCATTTCAATTTGGAAGAAGAAATATGGTGACAATGAATTGGATGGAGGAAACATTGGAGAAAGAGGGGCTGGTTAGAAAGCGTCTTGTAGGACTCACTCGTCAATGGGGCCCATTTGTGAGGCACTGTGTGAACCGCTGAGTGCCTGCCTATGGACGATAATGGTGCCTTGTGACTTTCACACATACTTTTCACGGTAACACTACAGAGGGCAGGGCCAACACACACAGTGTGTCACAAAATGTGTGATCAATAGTGATATCCTCTGTCTGTTATGACTTTAGCCTTCATCTTTGGAAACATAACACATATTATCTCAGCAATGCAGAAGCCGGCTAGAGGGAGGTCTGTGGTAGGATTCAGAATGCCCGGGTGTGGCCCTAGTTTCCCTCTCAAATTTCTGAGTACCTAATGTGAGTCATTTTAGTTCCTTGGGCTTATGTTCTCCCTTCCAAAATGAAAATGCCAGACTGGACAATAGCAAAGGTCTCATCCATTCTATAGACTTATAAATGTGATCCTACCTATGATCTAGTGATAAGAAGGATTTGAAATGGTATTTAGGAAGTGCTGGGAGAGGAGCCACGGGTGAAACTGGAATTTACACTGATGTTCTAATGATGAGAGGACTTTGTAGGGATAGAGAGTATGGATTTGAACCATGCTAAGACATTTTAATATAGGTCACTACACAGATAGCATATAAATATAGGCTATGGATAAATAGGCTGAGCATACAGGTGGTGTTAAATAAATATTCCATATTAATTTTAAGCAGCTTTAACAAACAGATGACATCTGTTTTCCTCTAGTCTCCGTGCCTAATACAGTGCCCTCCTTACACTAATGCTTGAGAAATGTCAGCTAATGAAGACGATTTAAAATGCCTTCTTCTGAGCATGGTTGGACATTTTTGTAAGAATAGCACTAATGTTTTCAGCTGCTTCTTGTATTGCAGGTTTTCTATGCCACAAAATCCAAGCTTCCCACACAATCCCCGGTAGGATTCATGAAAGCAATCCTCACTGGGACCTCTCCTACTGTCCTTATCTCCCAGGCTCACATTTTAATATCTTTCCTCCTCCCAAAACTCTGCTGCATTGTAACACCACAGGACAATGGAGAATGCCCCCAGGGAGGCAGGAAATGAGAGGGCTAGCTACCCCAGGATCCGTTTTCCCAAAGTTGAATGGGGGAAGCTTTGGAAGACGAAAGCAGGGGAGGGTAATACAAGATGCCCGATCTCTTTTCCTCCTTCACCGTCTTTTCTGTCTCCTTAGAATTGAGCTTCATTTAAGTGTGTTGTCAAGTACTGTGTTGCAAGTCAGGGGGGAAGAATGGGGCTATTTTTCAGGACGGTGAACACTGGTGTTTTTTCTAGTGCTGTGTTCAGTGAAGTCAATGGGATGGTGTTGAAGACAGGAAGTGACACCGCTGCCTCAGCATAGTTCCCTGAGTGCGGGACCTGCCACTGGGACTGCACTGGGGAAGCTCCTGTGTTCAGCATGAAGCCAGGCATCTGGGGAGTTGTGATCAAAGGCGAAAACTCCTCTTTGCTACTGCCAGCCTCTAAAATAGACCCAATTAAGCCCTTAACTAGGAGCCCAAGGGATTCCTCTGTGCCATGCCCGTCATCACTTCACACTACCTAGGACTTCTGCATGCACACAAACAAGAAACAGTAATAATAACTTCTTTGCATTACATGATAAAGAGCCAGGAACAATTTTGAGTTAATGATCTGAGCCCTGCCCCAAACAAGTCTGCATTACATAACTACCACCTTCTTGAAAAATAGTCCAATAATCCCTGTTGGGCACACCGCATACTTTCTCAGCTTGTTCTGGCTTGGAGAATTGTAACAGTGCTAACAACTGGCTCAGAGAGGGAATGTTGAAGTTTATGTTCACAATAATAATATTAATTTGTTCTACTGTTAAATAACATGGTTGTGCCCCTCCCCTCCATGATATCAATCTCTGAAAATTTGGCCAAGATGAAAGTTTGCCCAAAGGATGATCAGTACAGATACTTAGGAGCTCAACTTGAGTGCACATGGGGATTTAGCTAGATACTTCCATTCCTTGCTTTTCTACCAGTCTGATTTTGGTAATTGAGTGTTGTTAACTGTTGGGTCCCTTATGAAGCAGAAAGATCTCTGAGATCATTCCGTCTGATGCCCTCATTTTACAGATGAGAGATCTGAAAACTGTAGAAACAGAACTATGTTGTGAAGGACTTCAGTGGATGTTCTTGATTTTTACAAAGTGTTCAAAAGACATGTGGTGTAATTTGGACGGGGTTTGGATTCTTCGTTCTGCTGTTTCCTAGTTGGGCAATATTGGATAGATCACTTAATCTCTCTAAGACAGTTTCTTCACACCTGAAATGAAACTAATATTGCATTCACCTAACAGGATTCACCGGAGTCTTACCAGAGATAATACACGCAAAGCATTTTGAGCAATGCCAGTACCATGTGTGTTCCCTGTTGGAACATTGAAAGACCTTTTGAGGGGCGCCTGGGTGGCTAAGTCGTTGAGCGTCTGCCTTCGGCTCAGGTCATGATCCCGGGGTCCTGGGATCGAGCCCCTCATCAGGCTCCCTGCTCAGCGGGAAGCCTGCTTCTCCCTCTCCCAACCCCTCTGCTTGTGTTCCCTCTCTTGCTGTGTCTGTCAAATAAAAAAAAAAATCTTAAAAAAAAAAAAGATCTTTTGAGAGGATGTACCTATAGACATCTTGAAAATCATTAGTTGCAGGAATATGTATATATGTGCATATATACAATTTTTTCCATATTACAGTTTGATGAGGCAGCAGACCTTTATAACAGAAGAATTTTCTACTACAAGCAGTTGTAGAGTGCATTTCACTTATAAAGTAATAGGCATTCACTGAGAACATTCAGAGCTTTAGCTCAGTTGTGACAACATGGTCCAATAAAAATGAATATGTGTTCATTTGTTTGAAAACTCAACACTTAAAAGTAAACCACAAAGAAGGAAACCACAAAAATGACAGTGTGAAATGATTGCTGACAGTAAAACCACCTGTCATGAAGTTAGAAGTTTGAATTTTAACAGGTTTTAACATAGCACATTTTTAAATTTTCATTATTTATTTATCGAGGCAAAAATTGGTATATTATACTAGTTTCAGGTGTACAACATAATTTGATATTGCATAACACCACATACAAAGTGTCACCACAGTAAGTCTGGTGATCAGTTTTGTTTTGTTCATTTTGTTTGTTTTGTTTTTAAGATTCCACAAATAAGTGAAATCTTAGATATTTGTCTTCTCTCTCTGACTTATTTCACTTGATACCCTCGAGGTCCATCCATGTTGCCATGAATGACAAGGTTTCATTCCTTTTTATGGCTAAATAATATTCCATTGTATATATACCACAATTTCTTTAATCATTCATCCAATGATGGGCACTTAGGCTTGTTTCCATATTTTGACTATTGTAAATAATGCTGCAGTTAACAAAAGGGTGCATATATCTTTTCAAATTAGCATTTTTGTTTTCTTCAGATAGTCAAAAGTGGAATAACTGGATTGTATGGTAGTTCTATTTTTAATTTTTAAGGAACCTCCATACCGTTTTCAAAGTAGCTCTGCCCATTTACATTCCTAGCAACAGTGTACAAGGGTTCCTTTTCTCCACAACCTCTCCAATAATACTTGTTATTTCTTGTCTATTCGATGATAAGCCATTGTGACAGGTGTAGATGATATCTCATTAGGGTTTTGACTTGCATTTCCCTAATGATGAGTGATGTTGAGCAACTTTTCATGTGTCTGTTGGCCATCTCTATGTCTTTTTTTTTCAGATAAACACAACTAGACACTCATTTTCTTTTCAAATGTTAGGGAACTGAAAATTGTGAATGACTCTTCAATCAAGATTGAGATTGTTTTATTACTGGATTAATTTGAATGCTGCTTTGGCATTACCTTTGTTGATATGCAGGAGTGAAATACAGTGGTTAAGAGAATCAGTAATAAAATAAGATGAAAATTGAGAGGGAAAGACCATAAGAGACACTGAACTCTATGAAACAAACTGAGGGTGGCTGGAGGGGAGGTTGGTTGGGTGAAGGGGTGAATGGGTGATGGGCATTAAGGAGGGGACTTGATGTAATGAGCACTGGGTGTTATATGCAACTGATAAATCACTAAATTCTACCTCTGAAACGAAAAAAAAAAAAAAAAAAAGAAACAGAGAGAATTGCTAGAAGCCCACAAACATGGGTTTGCATCTTGGGTCCACTTTTTACCAGCCAGGTGACCTTGGACAAATCACTTAAAAATTCTGCCCCTCAGTTCCTTCACGTTCAAAATGGGGTTGATGATGGTGACCCTACAGAAGTGTTGTGAGAGACAAGTGAGAGAACACACCTGAAGCACTTTGTGCTTGGTTAGGTGTGAGGAGGTTCTGAATACCTGCCAGTTAGAATTTTTAGTTTTATGTCTGGGCTATTATTATTATCTCTTGGTGACTCCAGATTTCTCAGAAAGGACTGTACAATCACTAGAAGTAGTTAAATAAAAAAGTCCTGCCGAAAGACTAGTCCACAAGGATTGGTTCCGTTTTCTGTTCCGGACGGCAGTGGAACAGTCTCATGCATACAGGCTTCATGAGTTCCTAAGTCTTGGTGTGTATGTGTGGGAGCCTGACTAGACTTTTAAGGGTCTCCTTTCCATTTGTCCCTCTATCTTTCCTTTTCTCTTCATCTCTCTCTCTCCTCCTTGCCCTCTCATTTGTGTCCCCTGGACTTACTAGGAGTTCACTGCTAAGTCACCAATTGATTTCAAGAGCAGACCACAGGGTCTAGATGTCCTTATTTTATTTGGAAAGATTTTGGAAGGATAAAACAACAATAATGAGAATTGTATTTTGTCCCCCCACCCCCACCCCACCAGGCTTTCCAGATAAGCTCATCTTGCATCAGCAAGGCTAAAACTAAGTGTATACCTCTGCCTTTTACCAGCTTGGTTTCTAATTTCAAAAATTATGTTTGTATGTGTCTTTCTAAAACCAGCAACTTAAATGTCCTCCTTTCTACCTGCAATTTCTTTTAAAGAAAGAAAGAATATCCAGATGATTCAAGCAAATGAGAATTTAATTCATAAGATTTAATCTTACTTCTGTGCTTAGATTCATAGCTTTAATCTGTAAACAAGCACATCATTAGGGAGATAGGTAATTACACAAATTAGATTGGAGAAACTTTGCCAGGGGAGATGGATTTTGTTTACCCTCATGTGTTTGGCACCAAAGGAATTTCTCTCTCATACAAAGCTATGTCTTGTGTGGCTTGAGAAAAGGAAAAGAGTGGGAAGTCTAGAGAAGGAACACTTTTGGCCCTAGGACTAAATCTTGTAGCAATGAACACTTATCTGGCCTCTTTATGGAGGTAAGTCTGTATTGAAAGATAGCACAGAGCATGGAGCAAATAGAAGCATTAAGGTGTCCACTTCTCAGGAGCTGGGCACATGTTTGTTGCTCAAACTATGTTCTTTGGTTTAAATGGAGAGTCTGCTAAAATTTCAGGATGTGCTTTGCACATGTTGAAGTGTGCCCATGAACAATCAATCAGATTGTCCTGGGGATTTTACTGTTAAAAGTAATTTCTAAGATTTAAAAAGAGGTACATTGTTCTCAGAGTGTGCCTGGTCTACTTGAGAAGTAAAATGTAAATATGAATTGATGTTTCTGTTTGCTCATCTTAAAAAGAGGGACTGGTAAAACTTGGTGAGTCATGTAGGCCACCAACCTTGGAAGGAGTTTGCAGGCAGATATGGTTACTGTGGGTTGACGCAGGCAGAGAAGGTTGGGAAGGAGAAAAGACATTGTCTGTGGAAAGATTGATCCTCATGAAGAATAATCAACAATAGATTTGCAAAGATAGTTTGGATCTGGACACTAAGTGTTATCTTCCTCTCATGGGCATTAAGGACAAGTAAATACTTTAAATAAAAAGTGACCTAAAGACAGTTGCATTAAAATAAGAGTGATCAGGTATGAAGTTCAGAAAGAATTATGGAAGTGGAGAGATCATTTAGGAAGTCAGCCATTCATTCTTTTCTTTTAAAGAATATTGATTGAGCACCTACTATGCACTAGGGACCATACCAAGAAGAGGAGATTCAACAGTAACAAAGCAAATATGAATTTTGCCCTGAAAATTTTCAGATATCAAGACCTGAGAAAGATGATTATAGCTTTGGTTATTTTGGTGATAATGAGAATTGAAAGGAAACTATTTATCCATCTATTCCATACCTCACTCAACAAGCATATGAGAGAGCTCATTATATTCTGGGAACATAATAATAGGAGACAGAGTTCCTCTAATGAACTGGATGCTCATGGTCCCTGCCCTCATGGAAATCAGAGTTTAGTAGGTAGAGAAAGATATCAAGTACAGAACAGTATTGATTTTTTTCTTGGTAAAAAGTTACTGAAGTATAACACACACAAATCATAAATGGTACATTTTCACAGAGTTAGCACACTTGTGTAGCCAGCACTTAGATCAAGAAATAGAATATTATTAGTACCCCAAAATGCCCTGTGCTCTCTCTCAGTCACTACCCACCAGGGGTAATCACTATGTTATTCTTAAAAGCAAAAAATTAGTGTCACCTGTTTTTGAACTTGGTATAAATGGAACCATACCATACACACTCTTCGTAACTGGCTTCTTTTGCAACATTCATCCACATTGCTCCGTATAGTAGTAGTTTATTCTTTCTTTTTGCTATATAGTGTTCCACAGTGTGGATAAACCCCCATTTATCTATCCATTCTCCCCATAATATGTGCTTGAGTAGTTTCCAGTTTGGGGCCAAATACTGCTGCCATGGACATTCTTGTAAAGAGCAATATTCCAACAGTTGATACACTCTATGAAAGCACACATAGAGGAGGTTTAACCTAACCTAGTGGGGCAGAAGAAACTATGAGGAAGTGAAATTCAGCTCAGGGGGAATGTAGTCCAGACAGAATGAATGCTATATGCTGACATCCAGGGCAGGAACAGTTTCAAAAACTCCTCTAGGGCAGGAATGGCTAAGGACTGAGTGGGATCAGTGCAGTGGGCTTCACAGCTCCCTCGGCACCTGCATTATCTATGGCCCATGCAACAGCCAAGGTCTATTCTGTCCTTTCTGGCAGTCCCACCTCCCCGCCCTCTCCTCCTCTACTTGGCTCCCAGGCTAGAGGAATGATGACTGAGGGGCCAGGCTGGTAACCACAGAATACAGGGGTTCCCTGGTGGGAGACAACAGGAGTCCTGAGACCACAAAGCCCCAGATTCTTCTGTTGATGAACACTTACTTTCCAGGATGGAACACTGGGCATGTTTTTTCATTAAGAGAGGTGGCTATACCATGGTCTTAGACCTGTCTAGTGCAGTGATTTGAAGGGAATTTGTTCCCAAATAGTTAGATGGAACTGATTGGTTCTCCCAAATTTGTTCTGCAAATGGGAAGAAAGGAAGGGGGGGGTGCTCAGTGGAGTATAGGGAAGTAGCCAGTGTACACTGGGTTAGTGGAAGTATGGAAAGGCCAAGAGAATATTGTGTTTTATTAGAAACTTGACCTCGCAGCTATTTCTATTTGGGTGCAGGGCAAGGACAAATGGCTGAGTGGCTTACTCAGCAGATAGCCAGTTCCTGAGGAGAGGCAGTGTTGCAAAGAGGCTAAGAGAAATGAACGCTGAGGTCAGATGGCACAGACTTGAATCCCGACATCCCTCTTTAGTAGCTGGGTCATCTTGAGCATGACACTTAACGTCCCATGGCTCTGTTTGCTCATATCTAACATGGACATCATAATAAAAGCAGTCACAATGACTACAGGATTATATACAAGGCGTGCAGAACACTGTCTGCTATATCTCAGCATCTTGTGTTGGTTATTGAATTGGGCACCCTCCCTTACCAGCTGTGACTTTGAACAAGTCACATTCCGTCTCTGAGTCTCAGTTCTTTCACCTGCACCCCAAACTCTGAGGTCTCCACGCTGCCCTCTGATGGTAAAACTTGGTGATTCTCCAGAACTAAAATGGTATGATCACACAGCCTAGTGCTGAAGTATGTTTTGTATGCTCCTGATGATGGCAATCATAGCCCCAAATTTGTCTAGCGAAATGCACTGCTTTCAAGCTTTGACTCAATCTGGACTTGATGCATTCTGTTTTCATTGAAGGCTGTGTGTAACCCTAGATTGGATCAGAAAAAGCAAATATTTATTGTTTGTATTCTATTCTCTCATTCCCTTTTGATTTTTAAGATTTTAACAGATCATTTGCATGAAGACCAGTCAGGATTCTTTGCACTCTCCTTGAATACGGGTTCACCGGCCACTCCTATGAAAAGTCTAATGAAAAATGCCCCCGTAAGTTTTGCATAAACAGATTTCTGGCTTCTGCCTTCTTGATCTCAAATCGTCTGTTCCTTTCAGCCTTTTTGTTTCTTTTTCTATTTTCCTCTAGGACTTCAGAATCTTTCCTACTAAACAGAGGCCACAGTTGACTTTCATCCTGATGAATATCTTAAAAGAAAAACCAGAGGTTATTTATCTGAAAACAGGATTGTGACAAAGGGTGGGGGCCAATGAGGAGATCAGATACACTTTCAGTTGCTATAACAACCATATGTAATATCTGTATTCTCTTTCTTTTTTGCTTTTAGTAGCGTATCTAACCTATCTTTTGGTTTCTGATTCTAAAACTCACCTGGGATCATTTTACAAAAGGACATGCGATTTTTAACAATACTTGAAAAAGAAACACAAATGCAACAATGACTATCAAGTGTTGTGGGTCCCCTACCTGCCAGGTACTCTACTGGGTGTGTTAATATATGTCATTTCATGGTAATTTTCTGTCTCTTCTAGAACACTGGAAGATATATTGCTTTCTGGAGAATGCAGTATTAATCTGAAACACTTATAGTTGGAGTCATTAGGAAACTCCTAATGCATGTTCTGAGCTTCTAGAGGAGCTCTCTTACGGATTGGCAGGTGTTGGGTGGGGAGGCTAGTTTGATCAGTACCCTTGCATGACTTGTCCAGTGACTTCTGTTCATTTTATACAGTTAAAGCTGTGTTTGGCCACATAACTGTCTGGATATCTTTCTCCTTTGTCAAGGGGAATTCTGATCTGTGTGTATGACACTATTACTTCTTCAATGCTTAATTAGAAAAGAATATAAACCACAGTTATACTTCAGTGCATTCAATTTTGTACCTACTATGTGCAAAGCACTGCACTCAGTGCCAAGTTGGGTGAGTAGATACAGTCTGCAGCCTTCTGGAATTTGTATTCCAGCAGGAAAGAGAGTAAGATACACGAATAATACAAAGAATCTTGTAATTGTGGTAAATCCTGGGAGAAGCATTCAATGATTAAAGGATGCTGAAGACTTCTCTTCAGAATAAATTTACTGTAACAAAGACTTATCTATCATTGTATAATAGTTTTTTTCTCAAGGCCCCTTTTTTCTCTCTTTGAAATCATTTCACAAATATTCAGGGAGCACCTACAATGTGTTGGGCTCTCTGTTCAGCACAGGGTTTACAGTGGTAAATAAGAAAGGACCCTCAATCAAAGATATATTGTACATATTTAAACGTGGAGTAGTATGAGTGTGTTTTCCAAAGCAACATCTTCTTCTTTCCAAATTTGCCACCATTAGCCAGAGTTAGGTTTTCAAAGATTTTATTTTGTCACTCCTCTTCACATCCTTCAGGGTTCCCTATAGGGAATAATAATGGGACAATAAGGACCATCCCTGCTGAGCTTTCCATGGCCCACTCCAACCTACCCCTCACATTCTTGTCTAACAACATGAAACTCCAGTAGACTGACAGCATGTCAATCTTCAATGATCCACTCTAGTCAGAGATGGAGGGAAGGAAGGCTGGTCTGTAAGAATTAATAGCATCAAGTCTAAAAGTTACAAAGTATTGTAGTGGAATGATAGCTATTTCTTTATGAAATGAATCATACCCACATCATTTCCTTTCTTCCTTCCTCACATCTGTGTCCCACCCCACACCTCCCTCCCATTAGAGTGAAAGTACGTCAGTTACTTTGCCCAGAGGCCACATGCCTCTGACCATTTTATTATTTTTAGTAGTAACAACAACAGCATGGTACACAGGGACAATGATCTCAGTGACTCACCCAGAAATTTCAGCAACTTGTGGCAAAGGTTGTGGGAATCTATAGTTGTCTCTTTCAGCAGCTCTCCCACATAAAATGGAAGAGCACTCAGGTAAGCTGCTCATGTTTGTTGCAGAGATAGCAACAGACAGAAGAAGAAAATTATTTAACTTGGAATGGAAATCTGGGGATCCGTTGAGGATTTCCATTCCGTTCTCGAACCTATCCTGTTTTTCAAATTCCTGGAGTCATGATACTAGAGATTTTCAAAAGTTGTGGCTGTGTTCAAGTGCCGAGAGTAGTCAAAGAGAGGCGATGTGGAAAGAAGGATGTGAAGAAAGCGGCAGGGCTGCATTGAAGGGCTCTTCCCACAAAGTCTGTCCGGCAGTCTAGATTTCCGGACCCTTTAAAGACGTCTTATATTCTTGACAAGGGAAAAACAAAACAAAACTGCTCTAAGGCTCTTCCAAAAGTGTGACTTTTTTTCAAAGCCAAGAAAAAGCCTGCATGTGTTGTTAAAGTAAGCTGTGCAAGGACTCATTTCTCTAGATTTTATTCTTAAAATATATGACAGAGAAGAAATAATAGCTGAAACGTGGCTGCACGCTTAGGGTAACAGCATGACTGTTGAAGATTGTAATCTTAGTGAATCTTGTTAATGCTTTAACAAACAGACGATAATCACAATCAGCCCATTGATTCTTTGAATGGAAGCAGCCTCGGAAGTTCTGCTTAAAATAGTGTGTTGATTTTCACATTAAAGTAGGCCAAACTCTCTCTGTTTACAGTATTAATTTGCTTAGCAAGCCCTTTATTTCATTGACAGTAAGGAGATAAGCTTCAGCCCAGCTGTGACTGAATTATCAATCAAGCAACAAGTATTTGTTGTCTACTATCTGCTAAGGATTGCTAGGCACCATGGTGGATATGTAACATAAATAATATATAATAACTCCAGTTTTGAAGGAGATTTAGTCTACAACTAAGGACTTATGTTAACCGATTTAAAACTTAAATGCTACCTTGTGGAAATGAACATATAGCATGGGAAATGAGAACAGAGACAGTGGGATAGTGCTTTGTAGAACACAGCAGATTCTCACTGGATGATTTAGGATAGGTGTGTTTGGGTCCAAAAAATTAGATGTTTCCCATCAATGGGGAAAGCCTTGGCTATAGGGAGAAGTAATGAGATTTTCTGGAGTTTACAAAAACTTGACCCTGGTAAGGTGTTATGGATAAAGGTTGGGGATGATGAGGGAGAGAAGTGGGGAGTAAAAGAGGGGGAGAGGTGATGGGGGAGAGGGAGACTGATCAACATTGGAAGCCTTTCAATGTGAGGAAGAAGAGAATTATAAATTCCAGTTGAGTCTGAGAGGTTTAATTTTTGAGGTTTTATTTTACTACTTTATTCTTCTTAAAGAAAAACATTGATGGCAAACAAATTTTCTATTTTGGGTCAACAGTAGACTTGTTGGAAAGAGGCTGGGGACAAGTGACAGGAAGGAATGGACAAGGAAGATGAAGGATTTTCTCATCTATGATTCTGTCTCACCTGCCCAGTCTGTAAATGGGTGGGAGATAACTCAGTCTCAAAGTATCATCATGGTGGTGTCCTTTGTATAGTATAGACTCTGCCTAGAAATATTCTAGATGAGGGGCGCCTGGGTGGTTCAGTCTTTAAGTGTCTGCCTTCGGCTCAGGTAGTGATCCCAGAGTCCTGGGATCGAGCCCTGCGTTGGGCTTCCTGCTCGGTGGGAAGCCTGCTTCTCCCACTCCTACTCTCCCTGCTTGTGTTCCCTCTCTCGCTATGTCTCTCTCTGTCAAATAAATGAATAAAATCTTTTTTTTAAAAGAAATATTCTAGATGATAGAAGAGTGAGGTACCCTTTCTAAGGTACCATAACATCCAAGAGAGGTGTTGAAGCCAGACCATGAGCAGCAATAGTTTTTGAAAGAAGATTGCAGTTGGTAGATGAGTTATAGGAGAGGGAAGTGGGGGTCAGAGGAGCTGGAATTGGGAGAGGACATAAGGCAGAAATGAGATCTGAATGATCTCAGTAACAGGCCCAGGGAAGGGGGCATGCCAGTAATAATGGCTCTGCCAACACCAGGGGACAGCCATGCTTAAAGAGCCCATGTGCAAGATAGCTCAGAATTGGAATAGGTAGGGTAAGGAGCAAGAGAGAGTACCCAGGGTCTAGCAATCTATGTGTGGTGTTTGCAACAAGAAAACCTTGAAAAGTGATTTTAGCTACTAGCCCTTTACGCCTATATGAGATACCTAGAATAGGCAAAATCATAGAGACAGAAAGTGAAATAGAGGTCACCGGGGTTAGGGGAGGGAAAAATGGGGAGTTACTGCTTTATTGCTCTAGAGTTTTTGTTTGGGATGACGATACCCTTCTGGAAGTAGATTGTGGTGATGGTTATATGACATCAAGAATGCATTTAATGCCACTCAATTGCATACCTAAGCTGAAGGCAGATGCTTAACTGACTGAGACACCCAGGCGCTCCTCAAATAAATAAAATATTTAAAAAAATAAAATACATTTTACCATGGGGCACCTGGCTGGCTCAATTGGTTAAGTGACTGACTTGTGATTCAGCTTGGGTCATGATCTCAGGGTTGTGAGATCGAGCCCCAAGTTGGGCTCCATGCTGGGCGTGGAGCCTGCTTAAGATTCTTTCTCTCCCTCTCCCTCTGTCCCTCCCCCTCCTTTTTCTCTTTCCCCTTCTCATAAATAAATAAATAAATAAATAAATAAATAAATAAATAAAATTTACCTCTTCAAGTTATTTAACTCTGTCACTGCTTGGAGAACTTTTTGCATTTTCCATTCTAAAGATATTAGAAATATCAAGCTTGATTTCAGGAAATGCTGATTATTTGTTGCTATGCAGTCTGCAACTCTAGAATAGTCAACTTGTTCCTTCTGCAGATAAAAGCAGCTTTAAGATAAAGCATCCTATTTTTTTTTTTTTTTGAAAAATTTACTCTGCCCCTAAGGGCTGTTGAATGGCTTAGGTTTTCCAGATTTTCTCACTGTTGGTGGTTCTAGTGAGGGCGCTTGCATTCTCTTGACTCCCAATGAAGTCTCAGTTTCAGGATCTTAAAACAGTGATTCCTTCTAGTCAGTCCTTTATTGTATGTGAAACTCATCCCTTCTTCCCTGACAGCTTGGTCTTTTCTCTAGAATATATAGAAACCTTGGACATACCTGAAGACATTATTGAGTCTGCTGTAGTTATAGGGGATGGAATCTTTGTAATGCAGAACAACATAATTCCATCTCCAATAAATAAACTGACATTGACACCCACAGGAACTCCCACTTGAGCAGGGCAGAGCTTTTGTGAACTTCCGAAAATGATCAATGATCTCTCACGTAGAACCCAGCAATAGTACTAGTGCTAGTGACCGGGAAACTAAAATCAATAAAGAAAAGAGATTTAAGCCAAGGCATCAGAGAGGTTATTAAGGACAGTGAGAAAGGAGAATTAGAAGAGCACCTGGAGAGGGTCTTAAAGATCTCCCTTGGAGGGCTTGTTCAGAGAAGCCTCTTGAATGTAAGATGACAGATCTACACTCCCATTTTCAAATTAAACGGCAAGTTGGGAAAAGTGGATAAAATATAAAAACCTAAATCATGTTTATGTGAAACGTTTTCCTAATTAATAAGTTAATCCATCTCTACCTGGTTTCTCCCTAATGCCTAATAAAGGCAATTGTGTTTTCATTCAGGCTCGTGTGGAGCCTTTGATAACAGGAGTTATTTGTACACTTTTTCTCCCTCCTTTTAAAGCTAGTGTCCAGTTGAGCCCAATCATTGTATTTCTTTTGCCGTTGAAGGAAATGGCAGCTCTTGTGTGAGCCCAACTGATTGATTCTGTGTTCTTTCATCCCACGGCAACTAAATTCTAGTTAAATTTATTTTTGGACAAAGATAGTCCGCTTCTGAGAGATCCTCTTTTAAATGAATGACAGCAGACAGTTCCAAGACCATTCATTTGCTTATATCTATTTGCTGTATCTAGACAGCTATTATCATGCATGTGGTACTTCAGAGTAATTTTACCCAGTCTGCTGTCAGTAGTAACCAGCTGAAGGAGCCTGCTCAGCCGGACTTGTGCTTGGCATCTTGAATCAGAACTGAAACTTTTGATATTGCCTTGCTGTTTTTGCAAGTTCGTGTTCAGAGACAGGTGATGGGAAAGAGCATCCTTATTTGCAAATAATTTATTGCTTTTAAGGGCTATAGATGTGTATGATAGGGTTTTCAGCAACCATCTTAGGAACAAGTTTGTACACTTGAAATGAAATATGTTCCTCTGCAGAGCCTGGTTGCTAGAAATAGTGACAACACCTGAGAATAAAACTCTGGAAACTTTATCAAATACTGAGATGATAGCTAAAGGGCAGTGAGGAAAAATGCCGGAGAACTAATGTTAATCCACATTATGAAGCAAGGAGAAGGCTGGGGGAAGTGCTCCACCTCCAACTTTTAAAGGGATGTTGGCATTCATGAAATCCCAGTTAGGAAAATGTGTCCTAGAAAAATAATGTTGGTAATTATTTAGTAATCCCTTATGTTGTGGTTAAGATTTTTGTTTCTTTGCTTGTTTGTTTTTGCTAAGCATATTATATGGATTTTGTCATTAGATTTAATCCTCAAAAGCATCCTTGTGACTTCCATTTTGCAGAAGAGAATACTGAGGCTCAGTAAGCTTCAGACACTTGTCCAAAGCCAAACAACTGGTAGATGGTAGAGATACAGCCAACCAGGCCTGATGATTCTTAACTACACTGCCCATTTGCCTCTTCCCTGCCAGTGAAAGTTCACTCTTGCTTTAGGCAGGCTTTCCTAAATGTGAAGGGAGAATGGAGCCTAGTCTCAGCCCTGGATCCTGCTCTCCCAGAGGATGCCTGAGGTTCCTGTTGCTTTTGTGTAAATTCTTCTTCATGTAGGGCATGCTTTAAGCTAAGTTTATCTTTTTTTTTTTTTTTTTTTAGATTTATTTTTTTGAGACAGAGAGGAGGGAGGGGGGGGGGCATTGTGAGAGGGAGAGAGAACCTCAAGCAGACATCCCACTGAGCATGGAGCCTGATGTGGGGCTCGATGATCTTACGACCCTGAGATCTTGACCTGAGTCGAAGCCAAGAGTCAGAGGCTTAACTGACTGCACCATCCAGGTGCCCCTAAGCTAAGTTTATCTTTATCTGGAAGAAGGAATTAAACACCCCTGAGCAAAAATGCAGGTGTTGTGGAATTTTTGAAGATTTGTAAGACTTTCCACTTACCCTGAAGAGCTTACAATCTAGTAGAAACATCGACAGAAAGTAGAGTAACATGTTTTGAGAACCTCCTGAGTTGTAGTCACTTTCCTAGCTGTTTTGCAGAACTACTTTTATTCAGTCTTTGAAATAGCTGAAGACACTCTTAGTGTCCCCATTTTCCAGTGAGAAAAGGTTCCAAGATGGAAAGTTTTTGGCCCAAGGTCACACAACTGGTAATCATATGAGAGAGGCACAATTTAAACCCAGGTGTGCCTGACTCCAAAACCAGTCTTGATTGCCATGTTTGCCCAACCCCCTGTTATACAAGACAGTGTGCCATCAGATCCAGAGGAGGAAGTAGGTCCAACCTACTAGTTGGAAGAAATCAAGCAAGATGTCATGGCTTTGAACCAAATCATATGGAAAGGCAGAATTCGAGCATAAGGGCAGAGGGGAGATTGCCCCACACAGGAATGAAGCATAAGTGAAGTGACAGAGAATCAGAAAGGCCTGGGGTCCATACAGAAGACATGATCAGAGATTGTTTAAGTTTCTCTGCTGTCTTCAGGAAAATGATTCCATCTTTCTACCACCTTGAGAACTAAACAGATGGTAGGCCAAGTTATGCCATGTGGGAAAGATACCCACAAGGACACACGGACATTTAAGAAAATGAACTAAAAGACATACCGGTTACATAAAAGTGCCTACAAACAACATGTCTTCTAAGAAAATCTAAGTACCGGTGGGGTCCGAACCTATGCAGGGCCAAGCAGATACATCCTCGAATTGGAGGAATTTGAGGCATAGCCCTGAAAGCAGAAGGAGCTGTGTACAGGAAAGTGCATTCATTGGTCCAAGACACGTAAGGAAAAGAAATACCCTAAGTGGCAGCATAGAATCCTGGACCAGTTAATTTCTCTTACCTGGCAAGACCTGGCTCATTATCAGCAAGCTTTCTTGAAGAGCCAATGTACCATGGGCATTTTTTGCAATTACATATCTCCTCTGAATAATCAGCCTGTCATGAACAGGATTGAGGTTGGCATCTCATTTGCTGCCGAAGCCACCAAAGATCTGTAAATCATGTTAACCACTGCTGGGCTCAAATGAATGGGTGGGGGAAGGAAAGGCTACTTGCCCATGGCGATAAGTTGTATGTGTTCCCTCGCTGTTGCTATTTATGGCAAGCAGAGTGCTTATAAGTATTCTCCCAGTTTGCTCATTAGTTCCTAACAAATCTTTTAGACTCCCTTTTCTGTCATGGACAAACTGTGTCCCTTCTGCTTGGAGTTGATTCATTAATACAATTATCTTGAGGTCACAGATCCTCTCTTATAACTGGGATACAGGGAAATGCCCACAATTAGAGGAGATTAAATTCCCATCCATCAAAATAAGTGCCCCGGTGATGAGCAGAACTGTTGTGTCCCCTCTCGTTGGTGTTTCATAATGAGGCTAGAGACATGGACACAGGCACTCCACACATGTGCAGGGAAAAGGTCCTAAGGAAGATTTCTGACTTCATCCCAGAGGCTGAACATGGTTTAAATCAAATTAGTGGAATTCAAAAGATCACAGGGGTTCTTCTCCCTTAAAAGTCACAGGCGGTCAGATTGTTTTTGTTTCTCATTAAAATTTTATTATAATCTAGAATCCAAGGATTTTAGTAAAGCAGAAACCTGTCTGTCTAAGATTTTTCTTGTTTATGAACCATAGTATTCTGAGTGGTACAGGAAAATTTTCGAAGATGCTGACCATGTGCCCTCGAAGTCCTAGAATGTCAGCTTCTTCTAGGCTGATGACCTAAGTGTTTTATTTAATTGCAGTTTTTAAATTTAGAAGCAGGCATTGGAGGGTTGGTTGTTTGTTTGTTTTGTTTATTTTGTTTTAAACAGGGTGAGGTGATCATTGGTTTCCTTGGAAGAGGTCAGGCTTAAAGTGAGCTTAAAATGAAGGAATATGATGTGACTCAAGAGACACTTCCAAAGCAATGACATAGACAAGAAGGAAAGAAAAGGGACAAGAAGGTCAAAGAGGAGATAATAAAGTCAAGCAGAGATAAATGTGACCTTAAATAGGTATTTAATCAGATTGCATCATGTTTAATCATGTGTTATAGACGTTTGCTGACATGTTAGTTTATTGGCAAATCACCTAGGGACAAAGGAAGGAAGAACATTCCAATTTAGAAGCATTGGTCGCCTTTCTTCTGGGACCTGAAGCATTTCCCATAATGATGGTTTAATACAATCTTGGTCAATTACCTTTCTGTGAGAGCTGGGGTATGTGCCACCTTGCTGGAAATGTTAAAATCCCATTAAACTTCAGTTATTAGGGCAGAGGAGAAAAAAAAGAAACACACAACTGAGTGATTCAATTAAGACACAAGCGACCAGATGTCTTTGGCACTGAATTAGCTTTCCTGTTATGACCAAGAAATACTGATTTTCAAGTTAGCTTGAAGCCTATTTCCCCTCTTATTCACCATTATTATTAGCTTCCCAGTCTTCCCATGCTGTGCCCATTGCCAGATTTTCAGAGATTTAGCCCATATCCAAACACATTAAGCCATTTCTTCTGTATAGAAAGATGCTATAGCCACCACCACGAAGACAGGTGTGCGGTGAAGTATCTACATCCCCTCCCTTGCTTTGTTTCCAGTGCAGATGGGAAGATATTGCCAGGGTTTGAGATACTGCTTCTTGGGACTAAGGGACTGAATGAAACTTCCTGACTCTTGTGTAGGGCACATTTGTGTATAGCTCACTAGCAATTTCTTTCTTTCTTTCTT
Organism: Phoca vitulina; assembly: GCF_004348235.1. Taxonomy (NCBI): domain Eukaryota; kingdom Metazoa; phylum Chordata; class Mammalia; order Carnivora; family Phocidae; genus Phoca; species Phoca vitulina. Next base: position 5,514,306 of record NW_022589731.1, on the reverse strand, counting down.
TCTTTTTTTAACGATTTTATTTATTTGACAGAGAGAGAGAGAGAGAGAGAGAGAGCACAGCAGGTGGAATAGCAGAGGGATAGGGAGAAGCAGGATCCCTGCAGAGCAAGGAGCCTGATGTGAGGCTCGATCCCAGGACCCTGGGATCATGACCTGAGCCGAAGGCAGTCGCTTAACCAACTGAGCCACCCAGGTGCCCCCACTAGCAATTTCTAAGAAACGAACAAATTGCAGTGTTTGTTGGCAAAGGGAGAAAATTACCTCCAAAGAATGCTGAATTTTAGGTCCAGCTTCATTAATGTTCAGTGGTGGGAAAAGTGCTTAGTACTTGAGAACACCTGTGTTGTTTTTTTTTTTTTTTCCTTCCATAAATTTAAGAGAGAGGGTGTTCTGTAATTTCTATGGATCCTTCTAGCAGCTCTGTTTGTGAAATTGTTCTGCAAACACCAGGAAAGACCAAAGCAAGCAAACAAACAAAACACACAAAAATCTTAGAATCTATGTGTTAGATACCAGTAGATTTTCCCATAATGACAATTTTTATATTGAATTTTTTGTCATTGTGTTTGTAGGTCCCTTAATTATTACTTTTGGAGGGAATCTAGCTTGATTTTAATTGTATTGTGATACTCAGGACTTTGGGTGAATGGATTTATTTTGGTTAGTTATTAGTTCATGATTGATATTACATTGGTAACCATATCGTGATTGATATTACATTGGTAACAAAATCAGGCTGATCTAGGGAGCTTGAATGAAGCTCAGTATTGGAGGTCTGTGTAATTGGTAAGAGGGAGATCTAGAGAGGCAGGCTCTTCTGATCTGACATTTCTAAGGAAGCCCTTCTAGTGAGAGCAGGCACAGCAAGGGTGGATGCTGTAAGTTGGTCCCAACTTCCAGTGGCACAGCCAAAGCAATTTTCATGTTGAGATGGCCAAATATCACTATAATCCTTGCAAATGTCTGGCTGACCAAATTGACAAAGCTTCAAGACCTTTCTGGAAATAAAGAAAATGGGCATTTTTGTTTTGAGAAAGCTGGGAACAGTGGGCAGTAAGAGAGAATTCAGCTCTCAACTGTTGCATTTAGCTGACCAAAAGGCTGACAGTTCCCGTGATCAGGTTGGAGAACTGCTGTCTGCTCTGTGAGTTTCATAAACAGAAACTTACACATTTTATACACACTGGCTGGTTATTTATCAGGTTTGGATGTTTTCCTTCCTTTCCTTTTTTTTTTTTTTTTGGTTTTGCTCTGACATAACTTTGCAAGTTGATGGATCACTGACTCTTAGATTGGATTACCTTTTTGTTTGTTTTGAACTTCCCACCACGGGTAACTATACCAGTGCTCACATCAGACTAGCTACCAGTTCCCAAGAAAACATAGACAGGGAAGAGTAGACACTACTAATGATATGCTTCTTTTCTTTTCAGTTTTCTGTACTCAGTTATGAACACTTTAGAGCTAGCTTAAGACGTCACCAGTTTGGGAGAAAAACATACATTTCAAAACTGCCCATCCTTGATTCTGTTTCCTGTCAGCTGCTTGGCAGGTTTCCCACTGCATGCCTGATCCTAACATTGGAATCAGACTTGCAGAGGGAGTAGGACTTAGGTGCATTTAATAGAGGCTTGTCTCCACTGCAGACAGGGGTCAGAACTGGGAACTCTTGGTTGGAACACGCCATGCTTATTGAGACCACTGCACATATCTCCTCTCTTTTGGAGACGGCCGTGCTCGAGAAGAACAATGACAACATGTATTTCATAAGCACACGGACACTGAGAGGCATGGTATAAAGGAGTTTTCATGCATTATATTATTTAACCCTCACTCCGTGGGTTTCAGTACTGTGTCCATTTTGCAGAGGAGAAAACTGAATCTTTGAAAGGGTAATGTGCTCAAGTCACCCAGCTTGTAAAATGGTAAATCACAGATTTTAACTCTTATCTGCCTTCTCCACAGCACCTGAATTTAAACATTAAGCTCTATCTTATGGGTAAAAGAAGGTTGTCACATTTTGAGTTAAACATTCCAAAAATTATCCAGCGATAATATCATCTTTAACTCTGGACAGACTTTAATCTTGTTTGTAATCTTGGCATTAATTTGTGACACATTGTATTTATTGAGTGTGCCTCATGTGCTAGGTTCTTGGCTAATTGCTGGGGTATAAAAATGTTTAGAATGTATTTTATATTCCTTGCTCTCAAAGTGTCCTGCCTTGTGACTTTTCATCCATTCATTTCAAGATTCTCTAGTTGAACCTACTTTCAAGAATTAACATTCACATAGTTCCAGTCCATTTTAAGTTCTTTTTTTACTGGTTATTGAATAGTATGGTTGTCTACCATATTGCTTCATGACCATATGCACATTATTTCATCTGTTCTAAGTACTCGGCATCATTTGTGGGAAAACTGTGAATGTAAGGACCAATTATTTCACTTTTTAGTGAGGAGATGCAACTTCATTTAGAATCTTTCACCATGCACCCACTTCTCAGTTGGAAATTGCTTTGGCTCTTTAAGTGAACGCTTTGGGCCTCATTCAGTTTGTTTGCTTGTTTTCCTACTTTTTTTTTTTTTTTTTTTTTTTGGCCAGTTTGTTTCTCCTCCATAATTTTTAGAAGTTAGAGAAAAGTGAAAATGAGAGAGGGGAAATTGTGGAGGTGAAGCAATATATTTTCTCATCTTGAATAGGAGGGAAAGCAGTAACAATGAACAGAAAGGGGCTTGTCAAAATGACTGATATTGTCTCTGCATCTCTAACAATGTCTAGAATGACATCAACAACACGGAGGATTTGCTGAGCATTATCCCAACTTGAGTCTCCTCTCCTGCTTCCCTTCACGTCCAATTCATAGCTTATGTCCAGCTGCAAATTCAGGCTGCAAGACAAGTGCTAAATTGGTGCCTCACTTTGGACCATGAGATGGGATGTTTTTCGTCTCTTTGTTTTTAGCCTGTAAGGAGATGATAGACATTTAGACACTGAGGTTTTCCTGAAGCTGCATCATGCTGTTGTGCCATCAGTACTGGTATCAATACTTTTGTTCAATAAAAAAATAACAGAACCTATAGCTATTCATTTATGAATCATTTAAGATTAGAGTTTTGTGTTCTTTCCTTCTTCAGACTCTCTCTCTCTCTCTCTCACACACACATGCACACACACACAGTCAAATGTCCTATTTTTATCTATAATTAATTTGAGTAGCTTCTTCCTCACCTTTCCTGGTTTAGTGATCAGGGAAGCAGAACCCTGACATTAGAGCAGAACTCCTGCTACTTTCTGCTCACCAGTTCTCATTCTGAATGGGAAAAAAAAAAGGAAGAAAATGAAAAACAGACCTCTGATGGTTTTACTTGATGATGAAAAAAAAAAAAAAAAAACATGGAAGAAATATCAAGATTGACCACGGTCAGGAAAGCCTTAGGGGCGAGAACAGAGAGATGGAAATAAGGCTGTAATTTGAAAGGATATTTTCCCCTATGCGATGACCTCTTTGTGCCCTCTGGAGCAGAGGAGGCCAGATACAGGCTCCGCAGCCCTTGCCCATCCTGGCAGTGTGTGCAGACCAGCACCGTCTACATTCATGGAGGCATCCTTCTGTTGTTCTCCTGCACTTGGCACGTGCCCCGTGCCCACGTCTGCATGTACACGTGCTTGCCTTCATTTCCTTATCTCCTTTTCCTGTTATAAAAATAATGCATGAGAAAATTTTTGCTGTAAAAGATAAAAAAAAATTGATAAAAATATTGGTTTTCTCTGGTCTGTGCCCAAACCATAGTTCTTTTGCCAAAGGGGACTGCTACGTATTATTTTCAGATGGTTCATATTTGTTGTGTATGGAGATGCATATACAGGGAAAGAAAATGCATTTTTTTGTTGTTTTTAAATAACTGGCTTCATCCTGTGTGTACTGCTATACAGTTTTCTTTCTTCTCTAAATGGTATTTCATGGGCATTTGCCATGATGTTACCTACAGAATACCATGCGATTTTTACTATAGGATGGCGTTTTAGAATGTGGTTAAATCACAGCCATTTTACTACTAATATATTTCACAATATGGTGATGACAGCCATCATCTAGCCTCCTCTGCTGTGATTTTCTTGAAACACCTGAAAAATAAGATGGCATTGGCCCAAACCCATCATTGTTTGGATTTTGCCCTATGAAAGCCTAATTCATGGAGAGCAGGGAGAATAGTTATGTTCTTGTGGTCAGCTCAGCTCTGAACTCCTGCCCCACTTTAATCTGTGCATTTTGTGGATCATCTCAACATGCCACACATGTTCGTTGAATCAAGAATGTCTCTGAGGAGAGCCAGAAAGGAATCATATTTTACGAGCTCCTCCTATATGCCAGACACACTTAGGAATGACCTCATGTCATCCCATGGCAATTCTGAGAAACTGCCTCCAGTTTATAAGGGAAAATGAAGCTCAGGAAAATGAAGTAACCTGTCTGAGATGACACATGCACTCAGTAAGTGGCGCATTATAAATTAAATACTCTGGCTTCAAAGACATTTGTGAATTGCACTGTGCCACATTACCTTCTAATTTGAACTTCATTGTTCAAAGTGCTGGTTATTTTGCTCTTCATCCTGTTCATTTCTTCATACAGACCTGAGGCAAAGCTCTCATCGGCCAGGGTTCCTCTGCTTCTCCTAGATCAATGCTTGCTGTTTTTTTCACTGGAGCCTTGAAATATGGAACCTAGGGATTTTCTCACTGTGGTCTTCCCTACAAGGAGCATGTTACAAGAAGGGATGTTCTATGGAAATTAAATGGGTTTTCTTGAATGGGGTTAGCCTGCTTTTCACATTTTCAGTTGTAGCAATTTGGTGCCAGTGATGCATGGCTGGTTTAGGCAATCGTGCTTTGCCTCTCAAGTTAGTCATCTCTGGTTTCATGGAAAGAATCCTCCCTTAGGGAAATAACAGGTGGAAAAGATCTATTAGGCTATCCTTTGCATTATGCGATTGCTTACTGCTGTGAATTTGCTGGGTCTTTGCTTTATCCCTATTTCAAGTGACCCACGTTATAAGTCTTTGGTCTTTTTCTATAAACTAATAAGTATCACTGTTGTGATTTGCTTCGTCTGAATGGCCTCTTACTTATTTTGAATCTGCCAGTCTAAATCAGACTCTTACCATCAGAGAACAGAATAATATAGTACTATACAATCATCTCTCCCAGGCACTTGGTTATTCCCAGGTAAGTTTCTTTTATTAGTTTGCTTCTTTATTCATACATTTATTTATTCACTCAGAAAATATAAACTAAGTGCCTTCTATGTGTATAACACTATAAGAAATACCTTATGACCTACCAATATGTGATGTGTTTTATGATACACAATGATGCAAGGTACTCAACATCTAATACCTACCCTCAAAGGGCTTGGCTACTTATTTATTTCTGACACGAAATATATTCACTTGCGAAGGTAGTGCCAATATGAAGTGGAATTAATAACAATGATAATAAGGAGATAGGTTACAAAGCAGGCCATGATTAGAATCCTGGTATTTCTCCCAGATGGCATGTGCTTTGTGCTCTGAAAAGGTAGGTAGAATGAACTGGAAGAGACCATAAAAAGCTCTACTGAGGGGCAGGTTTTGGAATAGTTGTGATAGGTCTTGGATCTCAATGGATAACTCCATGCACAGATACTCCCCAGATTCCTTCATTTTCTACAACTGCATTGTCTTGATGATCAATACACATATTACCTATCTGAAAATTAATCTGACTTAATTTGTAACAGATCGACTTATTTGGTCCTTAGGAAATATGAAAAGTACCCAGCACCTATGAGGAATCATAAGACTTTTTTCTTAGCTCTACTGACCAATTCTGGGATGTGGACAACTAGGTTAACCTCTCTGGACATAGGACATTTCATATGTAAAACGAGAAGTTTGAAGAGGCTTCTAACGATTCTTGAGGTTTTATTTTGTTTTGTTTTTTGGCCAAGGATTTATTTTGACTATTTGATTGTCTCAACAATGCTGTAAAGCAGGGACAATACTCTCTCCATTTTACTAATAAAACAGAAATCAAGGCCATGCAAGGCAGGTGACTTTCTCAAGGCCTGAGACATAGTAAGGTATTTCTGCTTTGTAATTCTCTTAACAGGTTTAATTGGATTTCTGCTAGGGACCATTCAAATACAAACCTTACATAAACCATATTCTTTCTCTAAAACCAGCCATATACCTCAGCTGAGTACAAAGCAACAAGAATCTGCAGGTAAACAATAACAGCACCTCTCATATTTGTTTGTTGTATCTGTGTCCATCCTAGTAACTTTGGTCATGCATCTCTGAACTCTTCCTAATTCTTTTGCACAATTTTGAAAGCATATATCAAAATCCACAATAAAGCTTTGCTATTTTTACCTTCTTCTTTTACTTCCTGAACTGAAAGATTCGGCTCCTTTGTAGGATTGTCTACTGCTTTCATTTTACTGGCTGTATGCTGCATTTCATTAGGGTATGTAGCAGGACAGATTAGCTGATGCTGCAGTAACAAGCAACTCTGAATTATCAGAAGCTTTAAACAGGGAATGTTTGTATCTTATTTATATTATGTGACAAGAGTAAGTCATTTGGGGGCTGTGCTCGGCGTAACTATTGTTCAGGGACCAAGATATTGAGGAGTTCACCACCTGTAACTTTGCTAGTTTTGAGGCTAGGGAAGAAAGCCACGGAGGATCTTACATTATGATTAAGTGTTCTGATCTGGAAGCTGTATATCACTACCCAGTTGCTCACATCTGGTCATATGTCTTTAGGTGCCTAGAAACAATCAAGATGCTGATGTACTCAGTAGTTATTATTTCAAGAGAAAAATGTTATTAGTATTGCAGATATCCTGAAAAACTAAAAGGAAGTGGACAAGGGCATAACAACCTTACTTGATAGGTGTTGTGTACCTAGCTATCGATTCAGCTGTGTAGTCACCCATTGATCTGTTTATCCTTGTAAATTATATAAATTTTTATCAAGTTCCTTATGATCTTATGGAATAAGATAGGGATAATTTTTAAATCAAAGGACCTTGGATGTTAAGTAAGTCAGTGGAGGAAAATGATAAAGTACTAGAATAAATCTGTCATGGGCATTTGTATATGATACAGTTCTCTTCAATGGATGGATTATTCTCCACATTCACTATAAACTTTCTAGTAGCTAAAGCAAAAAATATACACATGTGTTTATAAGATTAACGGTGTTCATTTGATTAAAAAATTGTGGTTAAGGAGAGGAATCTTACTCCTTTTTTAGAGATTTATTTATTTATTTTGGGGGGGGGAGGGGCAGAGGGAGAGGAAGGGAAAGAATCCCAAGCAGACTCCTTGCTCAGTGTGGAGCCCGATATGGGGCTGGATCCCAGGATCCCGAGATCATGACCTGAGCTGAAATCAAGAGTTGGATGCTTAACCAGCTGAGCCACCCAGGTGCCCCAGTATCTTACTCCAGATACTGCAAGCTAGGTGTGACTTTTCTTCAGAACTCTGCAGGAGCCATTTCCTTTAAGAGCTATAACAGCTTTGTCTTATAATGCATTCAATATTTAGATGGCTAGCTGGTGGAAGAGTGGCACTTTTTTGCTAGCTAAGTAAGTACAGAGTAAATAGGTAGTTCTCAGATTTGGCTTGATTCCAGTAAAAGACATTTTGTACTCATCTGTCCATAGTACTCATTTGACAAATACTTATTGAGCTTGTGATATGCTGGGAACTGTGCTTGATTTGGGAAGTACCAAGATTAGGGGCTCATTGTGTAGCTGGATTGACCTATTGCATAATTACTGTTAGGGAAAAGCCTCTTGCTCTTATCAAATGTGGAGTGACGTTTGAATTTGTCCAGCATAAGGATGTCCTAGGAGTGAGTCTCCTTTATATCATCTGAATGTACACAGTAATAGGAGAGCATATTTGGTGAGTTGATACTAATCCTAACTTCTCATTATCTGCATCCAACAGCAGAGGCATATCCATTTCTTGCTTTGATCAGTCCTGGGGGCCAAAGAAGTCCAAATCCAGTGCAGCTTTTTAACGTTTTTTTGCCCTTCTAACCTTCTGGACATCTTCTACTCTTTTTCTCCTATCCTCTTGCCCTTTTCATGTGATGTGTTAGCCATGAAGAAGTACTCTTTCCTTCCTGATCTCTGCATTCTCTGACCTGTCACAAGGGCTTTGTATATATTGTGTTCACTTTCTAGATCAATCTCCCTCTCACTCTGCCTTTCACAGTGTCCTTCAGATCTTAACTGACATATCACCTTCTGTCCTTATACTTCCTGGAGTCTTCAGATAGTTAATTTGAGCCACTGTGATGTTTGCCCCCACAATTTGATTCCTCATAAGGCTAGGTATGCTAAGCCCAGTGATTGATCCATAGTTTTCACTCAATACATGTTAACAGTTTGATTGCTAGTATTAGTATTATTATACTTTCAAAATATATGTTGATTATTGAGAAATAAAATTGAGCTTTCTGTCCAGCATTTCTTTCCTAGGTTGGTTCTTTTGGATACACCACTGGCATTCAGGTCATCCTTGGCTCTTCAAGTTCTGCCCTTTCTGATTCTATCTTCCACATAAAGTTGAGGTTGTTTCATACTTGCCAGCTCCCTATTTCTTAGGTCTGACTACTAACTCCTGACATGCCCTTTCTTAAAACCTAGACCCAGATGTGACTCTTTAAAAGGAAATTAATATGACTGTATCCCAAAGGAATTTCTCTACATTCTTCAGGGGGTTTGGTGAAGGGGTGGGGTGGGGGGTGAACAAAGGAAAGGACTCTGCCAATACTATGATCAGATGAGGTTAAATAATTATCCAAAATGCCAAGTCCTAGGATGTCTTTTGGGCTTCTCTTTCTGGAGTAGACACCTTTGCTTTTGGTCTGTTTAAGCATGATTTCTACTGGGAATGTCACACTGATAGTCCTTTCTGCTTCCCTACTCTCAGTCCATGTGGTTCCAGTAGAGTAGATCCCACACTCCAGATCCTGAGGGAAACATGACTCTGATCTGTCAGTGAGGGTATAGCATCCCTCTTGGCCAGAAACACTGGCTCAAAAGAAGGAAGGTGACCAGAACCTTTCAATCCAAACCTTTCAAGCCAAAGAAACTCAATTTCTAGATTTTTCCTGGAACTAATGAATAATAGGGCTGTAAGCAGGTCAGATATTAACTCAGGATAAAAGGATGGCATCCTGATGAGAATTTACTTGAGTAAAATCCGGCAGCAAGGAAAGCTGAGCTAACAGGTGGGAGAGGCTGTTTCCGGAGAATATTTGAGCACCTGGACCAGTCAAACCTGAGGATTCCCTCCTTAAACTTCTCAGATGCATGGACAATATATCTTCTTTGTTGTTGAAGCTTGATAGAGTTGGGTTTCTGTCATTTGTATCTAAAAGGGTTCTGACTAAGCCACCACTCATTAAGCCAGAGGGAAAACTGTATCTGGAATTTCTTTTTTTTTTTCCAAAAAGAGGAGTGGACTGTGAGTCAATTCACAATGAAATGATGGCCTGTTTAGAACTTGAGTTTGCCCTGCTTTAAAATGGTGCCCATGGCAGTGGTCACAGGTGGTCAGGAGCATTTGGTCTTTGAGTCATGCATGAAGGAGCACAAAGGGGTTATTTTATGGCTAATGGATTCCTCTTTGGGATTCCCCTCTTTGCTTCCTACTGAAATGTAAAAGCCTACACAATGCAGATGGCATATTTCATTAATACAAACAGAAGTCCAGGCAACAGATGCTTCGGGGACTGAGGGGAAAGGCGATTTCTATATTTCTCCAACAGCAACAACTCCGATGACAAATTTCTCCCACTGAGCATATTGAACCAAGAGCAAAGAAACATGTAGTTTTCAAGCCTTAGGCACTCTATGGTATTTAAAAGTAGGAAGATCAAAACCAGCATTTTTGTACAAAGAATGTTTATGCAGAGGAAGCTATAGGGAAAAGGAAGGAGCAGAAAAGTGAGGCATGCTCTGTGAATTTCGTGGGGCTTCAGGATGGGTAGGACTTATAATGTTCTGTGTCTGTCTAGAGAGCATATATTAATAAACCTTAGTCAGGGCCTCTGTCCTCTACAATGACAAAAGCCAAGTCAGGCAAATTATTTGCACATCAAGGTCTGGGTTAGAATGGTTCCTGTTCCTTTGTTTCTTATATTGTTTTGTGGAAAATGTAATGCAGAAATGATTAATTACAGAGCAGACCCAGTTCTTTTTCTGTTTATGATCAGGTTAAATCAAAATGCCCAAATTTAAATTATGAAACTGTGTCAAGGTGTAGTGATTAAAGAATTGTAAGAATTATGCAGTACTTTCTGATCATATTCTCCTGAGCTCATTGTGACTTTGGACAACTGCCCAGTCAGGAGTATGAAAAGAGAGAGGTACGGGGACAGAATAAATACAATAGGCAGAAAATGCTTCTTTTGGTGCTATTTCACGGAAGAGGGAAGATTGATAGCAAACATTTGGAAGCAATATTATGATAATTTTTGTGACTCCTCAGTAGAGTAGGCATTATAATGACTGTGATCACAGGACATCTTTCTGCTTAGAAAATGTGAAGATTTGCATTACTCTTTACAATGTGTGTGTGTTACACACACTCACACACACATATATATATTCTTTACTTGACCTTCTAATTGTGTGTGCATTTTTAGCCTATTCAGTTGTCAGAGTAGAAAAGTAGAGTTAGGCCAAAGAATCACAATCCGTAGCTTTGCATCTAATAGGTAGATGTTCAGACTCCTCTGTTTTTTAAAGGCTTTTCTTTCTTTCTTTTTTTTTTTTTCTTTTTAGAACAGAAGTAAAACCCTAATGAAATGCCCAGTGAGATATAGGAAGCAAAATAAAACACTTTTAACAAATCCCAGTTAGATTCCCTTTTTAAGTGTAACTCAAAAGAGGTGATACCATTAAAAGTATGAACAACTTAAAATTCGATACCATGCTGCTGCTGGAAACCAGGCTTCACTTGGTACAACTTGCTTGATCCTGCTGTCCTGGCCCACATCCCTCATACCTTATCCATTCCCCTGACTTTCCAGAACTCAGAGGTCTGTATCCAGCTCCAGGGAGGTAAGATATGCAGATTGGCTTGCATGAGAAAGGCCACAGGTTTTACCTTCTAAACTTTAAATTCCCTCATATCCACAGTGTTTGAAAGAATAATAAAATAGGGGTGCTTGGGTGGCTCAGTCGGTTAAGCATCTGCCTTTGACTCAAGTCATGATACCAGGGTCCTGGGATGGAGCCCTGCATTGGGCTCCCTGCTTGGTGGGGAGCCTGCTTCTCCTTCTCCCTCTACCTGCTGCTCCCCCTGCTTATGCTCTTTCTCTCTCTGTTAAATAAATAAATTTAAAAAAATCTTAAAAGAAAAAAGAATAATAAAATAAAATAATTAAGGCTTAATAATGACAAGTGTCTAAAATGCAATGACTGCTGTTAACCATTCATGTATTCATTCTGTACTTACTGATGTAACAAATACTTACTTTGTGATGCATTATGTTAGTCATCAGGGGAAAATGGTGAACACGATATATGTGGTCTCTTACGATCTATAAAGGAAAGCTCCCTTTCTCTTTTGTCCAATCCATGTTGAAAACGTTGAATATTCCACAGCAAGGAAAAAAGATAACAAGTAGATCATGGGCAATTAAGAATTTCATAGACTAAAGAGACTGTGTAGGTTACATCTGTGTACAAGGTGGGTCATCTTAAAGTTGATAGGGTGCAATAGTTAACTGGACAATGTCATGCTTAAAGACATTCAAGTTATTTTTATTTTAAAGAAAATCAAGTCAACTTTGCCCAAACATAAACACACACACACACACACACACACACACACACACACACACACATTTAGTCCATGGAAGACTTGCTTCTGGAAATATTTTATTCTAGAATTTGAGGTTATTGCTTTCGTTCAGTATATGCCCATTGTTTCTCCGCAGGAAGAATTCGTATTTTCTTAAGGAGGGAGAATTTTGAAGTAACATTAAGAATGTTGGCAGATAAACTTTTGTTCTTATATGGGTATTTTTTTTTTTTTTTGTCTTTCTCTTGAATCCTCTGTGGGAGTTAGATCTTCAAACAATGCCAGGAGGGAGTGATCAAGATCCAGCCCACTAACCACCGAAGTTGTGGGTTAGAACTAGTGCTCACTCCTCTGAGTAATGTTCAGTTTGAATAGATATCTGTAGTCATCTGTAGGATGACTTAAACCAACCTAACTGAAGCTGATTTTCAGGCTCCTTTTTTGATATTTTCAATGCTGGCTTATACCCCTAGACACATAGCTTCGATGCTATCATAAAGCCTGCCTAAGAGACTCTGTAGTTACCTATTATTACAGATTACAAAATGTACCCATGTCAGAAGGACTCATATTTGAATCTGTGTGCGGTAAATAGACCTAAATTCTTGTTCTTAAGCTCAAACCTCAATAACCTAGAGAAATGTCTAGAAGAAAAGTTCCCTTTAGTTAGTAGGGGTTTTTATGTGACTCAGAAAGATTGTAACCTCTCAGGAGACAAAAGTGTTTGCTCCCCTTCTCACATGTAAATGTCAGAGAGTTGCCCTTTGTTGTTGTGATTGCAACAAAATTAGAGGTAACAGTAAATAATCGCGTTCTATTGAAATTACATATTTTATTGTCTGTGAGATGAATGAGGTCAGGAATCGAATCTGTTTTGCTAATTATGTCTCCTACTACCAGTGCAATGCCTGACATATAATAGGCACTTAATACATAATTGTTAAATCCATGCAGAACAAATGAATGAATTAATTTAGAATACTTTCATCTATAATGTTCTTGTGCCTTTTTATTATGTGATCCTATGGTTCTTTGATTCAACAGCTTCAAGGAAAATGTATTTCAAACATACACTAGCACTGTTCAATAGAATTTTCCACAATGATAAAAATGTCTTATACTCCTCTGTTCAATATGGTATTAGCCACATGTAGCTATTAGCACTTTAAATGTGACTGAGAAAGTGAATTTTTAACTTGGTTTAAATTTAGTTTTACTTAATTTAAATTTAAACAGGCATGTGTGGCAAGTGGTTGTCATACTGTATGGCACATAGACCATTTCTTAACTTTAGGGAATAATGTTTTAACTATTGACTAGGAGCTCAGTGTTTGGACCTGCTTATGGAAAGGGTCACATTTTAGGAGGTAGATGTCCAGACGTCTTGTATTTTCTAGTAGTTCCTCCCTCAAGAGGAGATGCAATTTGAGTCTAAGTTAAAATACAGAGGATACATTATGTAGCCTGTAGTTAATGGAGGAAGAAAACATCTTGTATCAAAACTTCCATTTTAATGGAATGGACACCGTATCTTTTTATTTTTGTGCAAAAGGTATACTGGGCCTAACTTAACACCTCGCCCATGGTTGGTCTTTCATGAATAGTTAGTTAGTGAAAAAGAACGAAATTTGGTGTCAGCAGATCTGAATTCTAGTCCCGTCTCTGCCATGTTCTTAGGATCTTGGGTCTAACATTTAATACTTCTCAGTTTCAGTTTTCTTAATTGGAAAACAAGAATATTAACAAGTGCTTCCCAAGGGTAATACATGAGGATTGCATGGAAGAGAGTATACATCCGTAAAGGTTATCAAGAGTAAGTAGATCTAACTGTTGTCACTCTGGAGCTTCAGATTGATATCTCAAAGGAACTGACTTCAATTCCAGGAAAAAGTCATTCAAAAGTGTTGGGAGTTATGCCACAAGGCATTAGTTCAATTCCCTCATTCCTTATAAAATGATGTCATCTGCAAGAACAAGGTGTTGGATGAGCCCAAGCAGAAAAAGATACATTATCTAATTGGACATACCTCCATGCCATAGGATACCCATTCATATGCCTGGTCCTTTACCTTTATAACAGATGAAGGTAGTCTAGAAACCTCATGGGGGAAAAAAACAAAACATACAATTATTGATCTAGACCATAGAAAGAACTCACCACTTTACATTCAGAAAAATGCAGCTCCTGGAAAATGGTGGTTGTTTCTGGGCCCCTCATTATCTGCTGAGTGGCTCTCTACATGTTCCGAGAAGAGCCATAGGATTGATTAGGGGTGGCATGAATTAACTTGGGAGGAAAGATGGAAAGAAATAAAGACAAGCTGGCAAAGAAAGGCCTAAGGGGAAATATCATAACTGCTTGCCAGTAGTTGTCTAACTTAATGTAAAGAACAACCTGGGTAGTAGCCAGAAAATGCGGTTGTTACAAAAGTTTGCTCTACAGCTTACCTAATGATCGTTTGCATATGACACAGGACCTGATCTGCACAGGCAAAAATCTTATCACAATAGTGCTTTGCAGGAAATGCTGCTTCACAGTAGGTTTTAACAGATATTCATTGATCACCTAACTGTGCAACAGGCACAGAATGGGGCATTTTCACTTGTTTCATATCATTTTTACAATGTCTCAGTGATGTAGACTTTTGTGTGAGTCCATCCTGGCAGCAAAGGGATGGCACACTCAAATGGGAATAGAGGAACATTTAATGAAGGGACTATTCAAGACTTACTGTCAGAGTTAAAGGACACTAATAAGCAATGAGGATGCACATAGACACTAACAAGAGTGTGCAGCCATCACCTCCAGTCCTAAAGAGACAAGGAGAGAATATGGTGACCAGGATGGAGAGGGAGCCATCGCAGTGATGGAGGCAGAGAATAGGAGAGTGGTAAGCACAGATAGAGGAACATGGCCGCTGCTCATCAGTGGCCTGAGAGAGAGGCAGATGGAAAGGAGAGAGGAATGAACAACTTTGATCTCTCTCTCCAGCCTTGAAACTCCTGCCACTTCCTCCCCTTGGCCCAACCAGAAGCCATAGGGCAAGGGAGCCCAGTTGACACAGCCCCAAATATCAGCATCCTTTGGCACACAGCCAAAAGGAGAAGGAGGGTAGGAAAGAATCTGGAGGGGCAAATGGAAGTTATCCAGCCAATTTTTTGCCTTCATTTTGCAAATAGGGAACTTGAAGCCCAGAGGGAATAGATGCTTTGCTTAATTGCATGCAACAGAGGGATCAAATCAAACATTTCTGATTCCAGAAATTTTATTTAGTTAAGTTCTCCATTTCTGGTTCACTTGTTTAAAATAAAGTGCTAGGTTAGACTTTATTGGACTAGGTTCATGACTCTATCCCCTGAGCACAAAGGGTTTTATTCAGTTCCTTGGTTGAAGACTACATCCTAACACTGACCAGTGATTTCCCAGGACTTTTCATTCATCCCAAGTGGATATGGTGAGCATAGATCTCAATACGAAGAAAGGTTGTTCTCTTTAAAGTACATGAGTCATTTAATACAGTGTGAGAGTTGGGGAAAATTAATGTTGGGATAGCATAGAAAAATGAATGGGGGAAAATCAGATGGGAGATCTAACTGGGAATCGCATGTGTAGGGGGGAAGTTCATGGGAAAAATCTTGGGTTAAAAGTGAGTTTCGGATTGGTTATGTTAGGAATTTGGCCTTTAAAAATATTGATAATTTTAGCAAATCTGTAGACAGTGTGTATGATGTGGCAAGCTGTGTTCTAAGCTCAATCTTTACCTACAAAAGCTCTGTGTTCCCTAGCAATTTGAGCACTTATATGTGAGAAAATGGAGGCATTACGGAAGCTGAAAGTCATACCAGTAATATGTGGTAAGTAGGAATTGAATCTAGTCATCCAGCTTACCTCATGGCCAGTTCCTTCTACCTTTTAACAGGTATTAAAGCAATGCACAAAGCCTTCCAGTTCTTATTCCTCATTTCTTAAGCGGGGGTGAGACCTAACTTTGTCTATGTGTTGCTTCTGCAATACAACAATAACTTAGCTATATATTATCCACATGGAAGGTGACTGCAAAAACCAGATAAGATATAATTCATCTATTAGCAAACATAAGTAACTGTGTCAACTTAGTATATTTTATAATGGTGATGGTTGTTTCTAGTTGGATGGAAACAGAATCCACAGTGAGGGTTTCATAAATAACCCAGAGGGAAATTCTGGGGCAAGTTGTGAAGTTTGTTTTTATTCTTGGGTTTTTATGCATATTGAATCCCACACACCATTTGGAAATAACTACGTTGGGGTTATATAGTTTATTGTAAACAGGACACATAACTGTTTCTCGTATTTGGCTTTAAAATATTTTAGCTGAATCATTTTTATCATGCTTCCTTGGATGAGAAGTAAGGTTTTTTTTTTTTTTTTTTTTTTTTTTTTTTCTTTTTTTTTATTGTCCATGATTTCTGCCGTATACTTAGCCATTTGGTAGCTTTCTAAAATTTTATTTTACTGTAAAACTCAGCACTGATAAATCACTGGTACTTACATATAGAATGGATTTAAAATTTATACAGTGACCCAAGTGGGTAGAAATATAACTTTATTTCTCCATAACTGAATATTGCTTGCCTACTAGCACCCATTTCTGCCTAAGGAAGGAATACCCATATGCCACTTGAATTTATCTCCCTTACTTCCAATTTCAGTCTGTCTCTTTTTGGTTAAATCCAACCCCCCAAACCCTCTAGAGAAGATACTCTTTCAGACTTTTTAACTCATCCTTTCTCTTGCTCTTCCACCTGGGTTCAGGGGGACCATGAGTTCAAGAGCCACATGGAGCCCCTAAAGTGGGGAAGAGGCTCAGTCACACTCTGGTTGTTACACACTTCCACTGATGAACGTCACCCCTTGGTCATTAGTGTTGACTGTGATGTGGTTGTAGATGAGATAAATTGTTTTTGCTTTCCTTTTGTATGTTACGCTTTAAGATCACTGCCCTGGTGGAGTAGGCCTCCATCTTCATGCTCACTTGTGTGATGTTGTTCCCCAAGACTGACTGTGACTGCCATTTAATCCCTAGCTTAGACTGTCTACCCTAATTCTTCTGCCTGTTCCCTTCCCCTCTTGCCTGATGGCTAGCCAGTGCCCTTAGGAAATGTCTGTGTCCTACATGAGGCCAGGGGGAATTTCCACATCTCTTCACATCATGCCGATACCCCGCCTTAATGTGAGACACTCTGAAAGGCTGCCTTCTCCCATTTCCAGAAAGAAATGGAGTCCCTACTACCCACAGATCACCAAACCTGTCTATGAGACTCCTGCTGTTTTCCCAACTGAAGATCTTCTCTCCAAAGGGGGCAGAGCTGGCTGAGTCAGGGACCATACTTAAATCTAACCATGTTGCTTCTCTAATTCTCAAGGTTCCTGCCTCCAGGTCAAATGGTTCTCTCATTTTTTGTGGGGTGGGGGGGTGCTGGCAAACTACTCCTTTATCTTTTTATACTCAATGCTTACCCTACTCTCTCATTCTACCAACCATTGATACATGGAGACTTACAAAAAAAAAATTAAAAACAAAAGCCACTTCTCTATTTTTTTGTATCTAAATATTACCAATCAAAAGTCTTGGGCTCTAAATCACTTGTAGAGGCTATGGCTTTGGGAGAAGAATTTTTGGAATTCACAGTTGAATAATAAAATTACCTCTCTAGTCTATAACTGTTGCCCTCTCTTGAGTTATGTGCCTCACCCTCCTGGTCTATTCTTAAGGAGGAAGGACTGCTTAAGGGAAAAAAATTACTAAACAGGAATATAATTTAGGTAATATTTAGAAATATTAGCCAACTTTAGTAATAGATAGGAACAAATGTCAATTTGAAAGAATACTTAATAGAAAAGATTTCCCAGTGAGTTAAGATGCTCTATATGATTGACAGACACTCCTTAGAATAGTAAGACTATGCATTATGCATTCTACAACAAATATTTGCCATGCATCACTGTTTGGGGGCTAGGAATGTAGCAGGAAAACAAACAAACAAACAAAAAAAAACCTCCTTCCCTCATAGAGTTGATATTCTAGAGAAGAAATAGAAAATGTATGATACATAAGCAAAATATGAAGGACATTATATGGTCATCAGTATTATGGAGAAAATAAAGCCAGAAGAGTGATAGGACATCTGGGAGAAGCAGGCTTTCTGCAGTGTTAAATGCAGTGATGAAAGTTGGCACATCTTGAGGAGGTTAGGGGATGAGCCATGTGTGCATCTGGAGCCATAGTGGTCTAGGCAAGGGTATGGCAGGTGGAAAGTTTCTGAGACAGGAAGGACCCTGGTGTGTTCCAGACAGAGCAAGGAGACACAGTGGCTGGAACAGTGCAAGTGAACGAGAGAGTAGAATGGGGTGAGGTCAGAGAGGTCATGGAGGAAGAGATAGTGACAGGCACACAGCCTGAGGTCTTGGGGGCCATTGTAGAGAATGTGGCTTTTATTCTGAGGGAGTTGGGGATCTAGTAAAAGGTCTTTAATAAGGAGTGACTGGACAGGCTCACTTTTTAATAGAATTACTCTAGTTGAGAGTAGACTGGAGTGAAGAGTAGAAGGAAGAGATTCTAGTCAGGAACTTATTTCAGAAAGTGAAGCAGGTATGCAGCATGTACTTGAGGAAGGTGCTCACATGATGGACGTATATGTGGAAATCACTCATACATTTTGGGAGCCAGTACTGCATTATGGTTCAAAACAAACAGACAAAGAAAAACAGAAGAAACCACACACACACACACACACACACACACACACACGCACACACACACAGGCTGTGCTCTCTGGGTGCTTAGGTCCAAGCTGTAGTTTAAGTACTTACTGATTATGGAATCTTGGGGAATTCCACTGAAGTCTAAGCCACATGGGGCTTTTAAAAGGATTATATGAGAAATGACATGAAAAACAGCAAAAAGAGTACCTAGCTCATAAAAACTCAAACTGTCACCTGACATCATTATTGTCATGGTTACTTTTATCATTGAACTTGAGTAAAGCAAAATTGGAATCACAGAGCATTTAGGATTTTGTTCCTTTCTTTTTCATGGTTTGTTTTCAGCCCATGCATCTGGGGATATTTTCCAAAAAGCTTTCAGTGCTTTCAGGATTTGTCTGGTATAGGTGCTTAGAAGTATAGAGCCTTCTGTTTCTCAAGTCCTACACTTGGTTCTCAAGTTGAAAGCCACAAAAACATGTATTTGGCATCTTATGGTTATTGCGAGAGTGTAAAAAGAAAATTGTGATAGGTCTCTCACATCACCTTAATTCGTTCTCAAGCCAATTCTTTGCTGATATGTAGTACAAGTTTTGTTCCCAAATGGTGACTCAGTAGGAAGAACGAAAGATCTTAGGAGCCATTTGACTGGCAGGCATATTGGACTGCATCCCTCTCCTGTCCAAGGCAGGGAGGATGATACCTTCAAGAGTCAATATTAATAGCTGTCCTGCATTCAGCACTTAGTGTGTACCAAGCACCATGCGACATCCATAACTCTCATCCTGCAATAGAGATATTGTTCCTACTTTCTAGATAAGTGAAGCTCAACACTACTCATTTCCATGGACATAAACAGCTATCTACTGAAGAATCTTTGTCTAACATTCTGGCTTTTTACTGCAAAAGTTGCTTACCTCCATCTTGGGCAACATCAACTCTTGAAGTGTTCTTGGCATCTTATAGTCTACCAGAAGGTATATCTAACAGTCAGTGAGTCTCTATTTTCTGAGCTCACATTTTTTTCCAGTTGCGTTTAGCATGGCTTCCAATGCTTCTATGTAGGAGCATATCTGAACTTCAGATGTATGCATGTGCTCTCTTTACTATCTTTCCACAGTTGGCTTAAGTGGGATATCTTTTCATTTTCCTTCATAAATCAACTTCCAATACTCTTAAATCATCCTTGCTGCTCTTCTTCTAATTCTCTTAGATTTACTGGCATTTTTGGGTCCTGTATGTGCTCCCATAGGCAGTGAAGTTTAGAGAGTTGTGCATTCTGATGGCATTACTGAGGGGGTCACTTGTACACAAGGACAGGATAATAAGAAAGTGAGTGATGGGTGATGAAACCATATGGCAGCTACTTTGCTATTGGGGGATCCTAAGGTTTTTCTATTTCACCATCCAAAAAAGTAAAATGAGTTGAAGAAAATATGTAGCCATATGGACCATTTATGCTCTGAGGAAGCAGGGTCCAGCTGTTAGAAGCAGGTGGGGGGCTCCAGTGGTTACTCTATCTTTAGTATTCAAAAGCTTTTAGGCAAGAGGCTCTCAGGTAAGCATTACTAAAGGTGTTTGAATCTCAGTGACTTATTCTCCACCTGACACCTTAGCAGCAGATGAACTCAGTCAGTCTCTGGAATTTCAAGCCCATGCCTAAACTGTTAATGATGACTTTAAAAGAGACACTCCATTCATCTTCCTGAGTTTACAGGATTGTCAGAAGACCAGAGGCACCAATTTAGAAACTACAGAAGACTTATCCTGCCAGAAATGGAAATTGATGCCTCATCTTCACTTCTGAAATTCCCCTCCTGTTTATAGGACACCACTGAGTGATGAAACAATGGATTGTCATCATCAGAAGGCTGATTCCATAAAAACGGGAGGGGGGCAGTGTTCACTTGAAATTCTAAGACATCGGCATCATTAATGCGGGGGACTCATAAATAAGTGGTGAGGATTATGGGATTTATCAGAGAAAGCTCAGATAGGGCTACTCTACTCACCAGCTCCATTACACAGGCAGGGAAGGGATTAGTAGAGAAGTTAGGTTAGGCAGCTGCAGGACAAGATTTGTGACAGACTGTGGTAAAGGATGGCTGTATTAACTGCTTTTGTTGTAGTTTTCCCAAGCTGCACCAGCCAGAAGGCTTGGGTCTCCCTTGCTTTTTCGTCTGGAAACCCCATGGAGGGAATACTTTTTCCCATATGATTGCTCTCTTTTAGGAGCTGGCTCTCTCACCTTCCATTCCACTCACCAGATAGGGGTGTGTGTGTGTGTGTGTGTGTGTGTGTGTGTGTGTGTGCTTGCACGCACGAATGCTCACTTGTGTGTGTATGTTAGAATAGATTTCTGGCCATGTTGTTTTGGCCCATTAATCCTATATTTAGGATTTCCCCTGACAGTGTTTCTCCATATCATTTCAGCTGTGAAATCTTGGTGTAGCAAAGGGCAGGAGAGCACCAGATGAAAAGCTTGGCTTGTGTGCCTGAGAGACTTGGGTCTGTATGCCTGCTCAGCATCTCACTGGTCAACTTTTCCAGAACCTTGAATAAAGGCTTTGGTCCAAATTAAGTGTGCAGTCAATGAGGCTATTATTATTTATGATTTCACCATCTCTCCCATGCCCAGAATTTCCCAACCCCACTAAGCATCCAGGTTGAGTGTTGGTTCCACACAGTTGGAAAAGAATAACTAACAGCTACCCACAGCTTTAAATTTTGTAAAGTAATTGCATACTTTCTCTTAACATCATCAAAAGTATTGGAAGATAGAAAGTATTAATATTGTTGTCAGTCCTCATCGTCACCATCACCATCATCATCATCACTACTACCATCATTTTACACAGGAGAAAAGGAAGGTCAGCAAAGCAGTGACCCAGTCCAAATTACAAATCTGCTTTGTTCACTCTTTCTATGGGGACAATGCTAAACAAATCAACAAAAAAAGGTAAGTTACACTAGGGAAAACTCTAATTTCTCCCCAACTTACATGGTCACTGGAGGCTGATGCCTCCCATTCCGTTTTGCTCTCCTACTCTACTTCTTTCCTCATAGTACCTGATTAGGCTCATGCTTCCACAAGGTTCTCTCCAGGGGTGAATAGACTGTGACAGTTCACTGGTGGGAAAAGTGCTCTTGGTCCTCTTCTTCCTACCCTTACAAGGAATTGTGAGTGAGAGGAATGGAGATCAAGAAGGCTTATTCACCCCAGGCAAAGTCCTGAGCCCCTCTGCTTGGAATTCATCAGCCTCTCCACCTCTTCTCGCTCTGTCATTGTTGGCTGAGTTAGGAAATGAAATAAACACAGACTTAAGGGATTTGATGATTCTATGGATGATTCATTTTTCCTGGTTTTCCATTCAGGGTTTTAAGTCTGAAAAGAGCTTAAGGATTCTTAGAGTTCTTTTAAAGATTGTAAAGATGGATGGAATAAGTATTGCTCGAGTTTGGTGGGCTTATTTTAAGGCTCTAAGAATTTACAGTAACTTGAATTTAGTTTTGTGCCATTTTTCTGAGTTCTGCGCCTTAGGTGGATAAGAGACAGTGTTTGAGAAGGTGTACAAGTAACAGCATTGCATTGACTTTATACTTGGGAGAACTGGTTTGCTTTTTTCCTGACAGCATCAGACTTGAATCTTGTTGTCATTTTGTTAGATTATTTTACCTCTTTACTTCGTGCGTTTATTCTTTCTTTAACTTAATTATATAATAACCAGTTTGAGCCCTTGCTCAAGGTTTGACTCTGTGCTTAGTGATGGGAACAAGGCAGTGAGAAGGGCACACACTGAATCCTCAGAGATAGGCAGTATGTGTTAAGACAAGATAGATTTTTTTGTGTGCCTGGCTTAACTTAGACTACTCTTTCCTGAAGCTCAGAGTAATAGACTATGTATAGTATTAGTATTATTTGTGCAGAAATCACACAAAAACGAGGACATCTATGCCATTTTTTGATAACCTCAATAAATATTCTTAGTTCATCAACTGACATCAGCCTTTTTGTTAGTTTATGCTGTGAAAACTTTGGCTTTATATTTTATTTTACTCTAACAAAGATGCCAACAAAACAAAATTAACAAGTAAAATGCTTAAAAAATGACAGGATTTGTCATATACTTACATGAAAAACATAGGGTGATTATACCTGTTGATGTTTTAAAGATTAGCCATTGATTGATACAGACTATTTTTCATGAGTGACTTTGGCATGTCATGAGATTCTGAATCAGCCTCCTATTGCAATTTGAGTGTGGCTAATAGCAATTAATGTTAGTTAACAAAAATAAATTGTAGTAACATTAACGGTAATTTTCTCAAATTAGCTTAAATAAAGGGGGCACTAGTTGGAAGGGACACAGATCTCCCTCCAGTAAGCCAAGGAAGAGCTGAACCAGAAGGTTCCAGGAAAAGAAGGAACCATAGCAACTCTAGGGGCTGCAGTAGAAGTTGTTCAGGAACTTTATTCTAAGCCCTACCACTGGTGTGTATTCCGCATGACTGTGCCCAGAGGGCTAGAGGCAGAAGGCTATACTGATCACCGAGGCTGGCTGTAAGAGCTGACTTTCTGAGTAAAGGTGAGTCAGACACATGACCGGCATGCCTACTTCATTACATCTCTGGATCTGCCACATCCGTGTATATATACTCTTTTCCCTGTGGATGGAAGATAACCCAGCTTAGCACTATCCAGCTATTACACAGACAATCAGTGTGCCAGTCATCCCATACCCAACCAGGAAAAAGCCAAAGTTCCAACCAGAGGCTGCCTCCAATGCAGTGAGTTCCTAGGTGATGTGCTTGCCTCTCCCAATGTTTATCTCCATCTTGTCTCACAGTTCTTAGACTCCTGGATCAAAAGGTGAATTTAACTATCACCAATGCAATCTGTGTACAGTATTTGGGGAAGAGAGTGGGGAACAAAACAAAAATCCAACCATTAAAAAAAAAAAAGGAAAGAAAAGAAGTTCAGTGCGTGAGACAGTTATCTGAACTGTAGCAACTGAGAAACTCTAGGAACAAAAAGAGAAAGAGGTAGAGGCTATAAGGAGCTATAAGGAAGATTTCTGCAGACAGAAGTCTCTCACTAATATTTATTTTTCTCCTCCTCTACTCTTCGTTTTATTTTTGCCATGTCTTCATGATGAATGAAATGCTTATTCTTCAGACATTTGACTTCTTGATGGCCCTGCCTGTAGAAGGTTCTAGTCATCTTCCTCTTCATATTTTTTACTTGTCATTATCTTCATCATCACTACTACTATGTATTTAACACCCACCAGGCTCCAGGAATTAGGCTCGATATATAGTTACATAGTTATATGTATAGTTATAGGTCTATAGTTTTATATATATGTATATATAAAATTCAGTTTTTATGACAATTTAAAAGATCATTATTATTTAGAGAAAATTTAATGGCTATTCAGATACATGAAACATTTGCCCAATAGTGCAGCTAGGAAGTAATAGAACCAATCTACGTAGGTCTTTCAGGATCTTTCCAATATAATACGTTACCTTTTATTTATGAAATAAAGGTATTTTTCTCCAGGAAAACTGAGCATATGGAACGAGGATGAAGCTGCTTAATAAAACCAGACTGGATAGTGCTACTATGGAGTGCCGTGTTTTCTAGGGGAAAAAAAAGGAGGGGAGCTGTTTTGAACCCATTGATAATGGTCCAAATTTGAAGAGCCTGCCAACCACATTGTGGCAGGTTAAGTGCACTGAGCTTCTTAAATTTTATAGAGGACAGTTATTTGCCATTACCAAGGACAAGACCAAGACTTAAAGTACAAGAGAAGAAGTCATAGAGGAATAAGAATGAAATCCACATTTTGAGACTCTCAGGTTGTGCTCTTCTGATTACCGGTATTGTTTTCTAGTGGACTTAAATAGCATGATGTACTAGCAGTGCTGTCTTTCCAAACCATGCTGGTAGGCCACTAAATCCACCCAAGAATAATGATAGACATGTTATTTCAATAGTTTTGTTTTGTCTTATTTTTTTACAGTGAGAAACAAAAAAACCCAAGAGATTGGTTGGTTAGTGCCTAAAGTCACACAGTTAGAGGTGACAAAGTCAAAATATTGAACCTAGACCTACCTGATTCCTAATTCATGGTCTTTCCACTCTGACATATTATTTCTAATTTGATAAATTTATTTGAAGAGATAAAAAATCTAGGATAAAAATTTCAGACTACCTCCACATTTTAAGCTATTCCATATTAACTTCTCTTAGCTATTAAAAACTGTAGTCTCTCTCTTTCTTTTTTTTTTTTTTTTAATGAGAGACAGAGAGCATGAGAGGGAAGAGGATCAGAGGGAGAAGCAGACTCCCCGCTGAGCAGGGAGCCTGATGCGGGACTCGATCCTGGGACTCCAGGATCATGACCTGAGCTGAAGGCAGTCGCTTAACCAACTGAGCCACCCAGGCGCCCCAAAAACTGTAGTCTCTTAATGAGTTTAGAAATCCCCCAGCCACTCCCCCCAAAATAATCCATCTGTGTTATTAAATATATCATCTACTCACATTGGAGTCTTGAGAGTAGATTAATTTTGCATCTGTATATTCACATCTTGGACTTTTTGTAGTATTGGCCGGGTTTTACTACAATACACAATGGATTAGGACTTCTGTGTGAATTGTGAAGCTATTAAATGATTATATGTCTCTGGAAAGCAATGAACCCTCCAGGTATTGTGTTTCTGTGAGATTACTCAGATGCTTCTCTGGTGCCTGAATTCTCTTCACTGTGAAAGCAAGCTTTGAAAATTCTTATTTTGACAGCATCTGTGGAAGTGCTTTAAACCCCAAGTCACTTCCAGGCTTTGAACTTCTTTATTCAGTCACATTCTTCTTTTGAACAATACAGCTTAGAAATTTGTTTGGTAATGGGGAAAAGGCCTTAGTGTGTTTTATTGTCAAATTCCAATTGCTTTGTGAGTGATTGTAAAATGTAGAGCTAGAGTCTGTAATGCAATTGCCTCAGCGTAAATACAAAATACTCATTGTCGACTCCTCCTGAGAAAAACATTGTGTAGCTGTTAGGAAGGATTGTGCTCATGCTTCTACAATGTGCAGCCAAGTAGGATCTTTAAGATCCATCTTCAGCACGTGACGTGCATTTGGGTGTCACCAAACTTCTGTATTTTCTGGGTTGGGAAATGGAGCAAATGCACTCAGGGGCTTGATTTACTTGCCCTATTTCCCTTCAGAAGAGCCCCTGGCATTTTTTTTCTTCACCCGCATTTCCCCATGGTCACATTATGTTGTCCTTACTGTAGTCTCTAATTAGGATACTATTTGATAGTAAATAAATTATTTAAGAGTTTAATAAAATAAAACGTGGCACAAATTGCCCGTAAAGGATAAACTGTAAAATGAGCTTTAATCATGTTTCGGTGTTTGGAAGTAAATTTCACATTTATTTGCAGAAGACGAACCATTAAACTTTGCATAATAAGTCACTCCAATTTGAGGACACCCATGTTGGGTCAGCTCAGATGTGGTATATTGATATTCGGGTCAGCTTTTGTTTGTTGTTGTGTTTAAATGGGATTACCTAAGGACAAACTAGGCTTTTCTAACATTCAGACAATGCCGTTTTCAATATGATGATTTAGAAAATCCCAGAGTCAGAGCGACCTTGAGTAACATTGAGTAAATCTCTGTCCCTATCTCTGTCTCTCCCTGTCTCTGTTCCAATGTGAATGGGCTAAAGGACTTGCCTCTTGGGTCTCTAAGATTTTAAGTATCTGGAACCTGAGGTCTTCAATAAAATGGCGGCTTTGAGGGCTTCATGCTACTCTGACCTCTCATGAAGACCTGATACTGGTATTGAGAGATGAGCACACAGTTTCAGAAGCTGAGATTTTGAAAATCTTTATGCCCTTGAGTTTATATGAGGTGGATCATCAATGTTTTAATAAGCTTGTAATCAGGATATCATGAACCATGGACCTAGTATTTTTCAGAGAATAGAATAGATTAGAGCCCCAAATAATTTTGGAAGTTGTATTCTTTTTAGACCAATTCACAATATCTTTTGAATAATTTGTCTTTGTGGTTTTGTAGCATTTACTTGGTCTCATTATGGGGCAGGAAGTTCATTGAGAAATACATCAAAGAATGCATTATTATACTTCTATTTATTTTTTAGATTAAGAAGCCGAAGAGTGCATTTGATTAGCTTGCATTTGTAACTCTGTTGTGGACTGTTATTGACCATTAACAGATGAAATTACATTTCAGTTTTCTAAGTCCTGTTTTTTTACACCAGAAAATTCAGTGTAATATTTTCATTCTCCCCTCCCTCCCATCCGCTCCCTCCATTCGCCCTGATTTCCCGCTCTTCTCTCTTCATACCTATACGTACATACACGCACACACACACTGACATCTGTGCTCATTATACAAACTATGGCTTAAATGGAGATTTGGCTTCTGACAATAAAAAAAAAATAGTATAGTTCTTGTTCATTTACAACCTTTTTTTATCCCCTACTGTAGAAATTCACATTAGCATTAGGAATACCTAACAGTTATAGATGTATACACTTTTAAAAGTACCCTTAGCTAGAATATGGGAGGATATATCATATTCATCCAGTCCTGGATGAATATCCAACACCTTTCCTTACAGTAGGCCCTTAAATAGCAGGACAAAAGGCCACATGCTGGAGTGCTAGAGTCACATCCAAACCCTTAATAGGATCCTTTTGCAGTCAGAATCTAAATGGAATGCCTGGGGTTGCCCCAGTTCCTATCAGTGTTCCCAGTTAGAGGCCCAGTGTTTCCAGAAAGAGACCTATTCAGCCTCTTTCTCATGAAGATGTAGATCCCTTGTCCAGAGAAGAAAAGCTTTCACTTAACGCAGTTGTGACTCATTTTGAAGCATAAGGATAGGTTAGGAATCTTCTAAAAATGTGGTCCCATTTCCTAGAATTGGGAGGTAATTGGTTTGAAGGGTTACTCGAGTTCACAAAACGGTTATGAACATTCCTAATCTTTCTGAGAGTAAGGATTAAAAACATAAAAAAAAGTATGACCCATGACACTCTTGTATTTTAAATGGCTGGGTCTTAGGCAAGAAAGTTGTTAATTAAAAAGCATGTGAAATGGGATTGGAATAATAACATGAAAAAAAATAAAACTGACAATTGAAATAAAATCATTTGAAAGTCTAATGGAAAAAATGAAACAAAACTTAGAAGTCTGTTTTGAAATATATAAGATTAACAGTCCTCCAAGATTTTATGTCATAGGATGTTGCTTTGGATTTAAATATTTTACTCTTCAAATGCGCATTTCCTTTAAAATTTTCCTGTGAAATATTTAAGCATCTCACTCCCATAGATACCTTCTCACATCAGAAAATCCAGCTCTTGGATTTTTTAAGGACCTTATTTATTTAAAAAAAACCTACTTCTCTGTGTAGTAAACAACCTCTTCACCTTTGAACAGAACTGTGTCTAAAATGAAAAAGAAGAAAAATGTATACGTAAGAAATGTTTACAAAATAAAAAAAAAAGTTAATTAAAATACGCTCTTTTTAAAGAGTAGGGAAAGTAAAGTTTCAAACATTTGAGGCCATTTCAATTCTACCTCAGAGCCCCTGAGGGCAGACGAGGCTTTGTTCAGACAGCTGGGAAATCGGGCTTTGACAACAGGAAAATCTTTGCTCTGAGAGTTTCTGGAAGTGCAGGTGTGATTAAAAAACAAACAAAGCCTGAAATTAAAATGAAGGAAAACTGTGCAATTTCACAACAAATTGGGCAATTTAGAAATTGCACTGTTGCTTCAAACATGCCAAATGGGAAAGTGCTGCTGTCTCTTTGTGGGATCTCTTCTTATCAGTTTTAAACTGAGTTTTTTCTTCACTGACAGAGAAACAAGGCCATGTATATTTGTTGTAAATTGAGAGACTAAGAGGAGTTTTTCTAGTGGTGTCCTGTTGGTCCGGGTAGCTTACAGCGGTGTTTTACTTTGTGAGTTCTTCCTTGTGGTTTTCTGGGTCATGTTTGTCAGCCATGAGATGGAGAGCCACAGAAGGGACCAATGATGGTTGCAGAGTTCTTGGTTTTTGTTTGTTGATGTTTTTCCTATTGTTTCATCTTAATCTATTTTTCTTCCCATCATGTATTGTTGGTTTCTTTCTTTCCCTTTCTCTTCGTGTCTTTATATATTCACTAGGTCTAAAACTCTGCTAATCTAGAAATGGACTAAGTGATAGCCATGGGCAGGCAATGCATAACATGTGATTAACTTTTTCTGAATGCGGCTGGATTCAGTTGCTATAGAAGGCAAAGAGAGAAAGCAGCATTGAGGGAAATAGCTGCTCAAGTCTTTCACCCACCGGAGACAGACTGGGCGGTAGGGTTGCTGAGAACAGCTCTCAAAATGGCAAACCTTGTGAGTCAATGCTACAGTGGAAGATTCATATAGTGGTAGGCATGTCTCTGAATTTACATTCTGTTCACATGATATATGAAAAGCAATCAAGTCGACTTTCTATTCCGATGACTTAGACAAGATTCCTGGTGAAGAAACATAAGCTGCTTTCAACTTCGGTGATTTTATTGGGGGTCAGACTGTGAGTCGGTGACCTGTGACTTTTTTCAGGAAATGTGTTCTTACTTTAGCATGATCCCCTGAGTTGTAAAGTTATGGTAAGTTTGGACTCATGTGGAAGAGAGGGAATGACTAATGAAGTGGCTTAGCAAAGTGCTTAGGGGTACGGGTTCTAGAATCAGAAAGATTTTGAATTGTGTCGTCTAGAGAACTTCCTAGCTTTGTTATCAGGTTGACTGACCTCTCCAAACCCCTGTGGATTCATTTATTGAATGGGAATATTGATAATACTTCATAAGGTCATAAGACTAAAATGAGATGAAAAAAGTAATGTGCTTAACACACTGTCTTCTAAGGAGAATATTAGCTGTAATCATGAAAGGTGGATGGTGGGGAGTGAAGAGAAGGCTCTAGGTGCATATTAGGACCTTGGGGACCAACCATGCTTTTGAATTTTCTGTAAGATTATTTTAAATATGATATTTTTTAAGCCATTGAGATCAGTCAGTACCTTCAGGTTACAGTTGATCTAGGAGATTGTGTATTATTTTTACTGTTTTAATAATCAAGTTTTGAGGATGAATAAAGAGGAGAACTTGTTAAAATTTACTTTGCTATTTATTATAGCAGAGGGGCAACTTTTAGCCCTTGTGTGCAAAGCACTTCTGATAGAAGTGTAGTAATTTCTTAATACTTTGGTTACAGAACTGCCAAAAGTCCTTCACATGCAAAGCTCTTTATAAAATGAAGCACTATTTAATTAAAGACAATCTTGTATCAATAAGTATGTTGTTACTTAGACACAGGGACTTAGAGAAAGGATTGTGGGTAGTTGATCAAAGAGTTACATGGGTTTTTCGATCTAAGGAGGCAAGTTGTCTTTAAATTGGAAGGATTATGAGTGTTTAGAATCCCTTCTGGCTAATGCTGGAATGACACGGGTTTAAGGGAGATCATCTCATTTTATGAGTTGCCTGTGGATTGCAGAAGATACCTTGGAGGGAGAGATTTAGTGCCGGGGAACCTGAGAGAAAGCTCTTACTTGGCAGTGGGAAGACTGCACACTGAAAAATAACATTATTGTTTAGTGTCAGCCACTCAAAAAAAAAAAAACACTGGGGGTTTTGTCATTCATTGGAAGGCTTTGAGGGTGCTAATAAAATATATTAGAAGCAGGTTGTTCAAAATGGTTCTAAAAATGGAAAATAACCCAAATGTTTATTGCAGCAATTTTATTGCTGGGAAACATGGTCTTTACGACCAGCATGTTTATAATATATTCAGTTGGGTCTCTGAGGAATTTCAGGCTGGTGAGAATTATTTGGATTGCATGAGCATAATTATGTTACAATTTGAAAACTAAATCTCTCTTTGTTTTTATCATACATTTTATTTTATTAATCTTTTAGATGGGAGCAGCTCATGAGGAAAATTGTTAGCCAGCCAAAGGCAGGCACTGGGGTCCATCCAAGATACCTTCGTTATTGGCCAGTAAATCCAGGTTTTGTGACAACTCAGAGTTCTCCCCTTGGCAATGTTTGTGTGGCATCTGTGCTGACTTCCACGGAATTGTCACTCCACCAAGGATGCTAGTCGGATGGAATGAGTTTCTCACACAGGACCTCCCTGGTTTGTTTCTAGAGAATCTTTTGCTTCAAATTTTTATTACCCATTTTTCCAGAATCGGGGGGCAAAATTTCTTTGGAGGGTTCATTAGTTGATACCTTGGCATCTAGTAACCTTTTTCTTTCCTTACTCTTTGCTTTACACTGAAAGATGTAGCAAAAAAAAAAAAAAAAAAAAAAAAAAGAAAGAAAGAAAGAAACCTTTAGTAATGGTAACTTTTGGAACAAGTGATAATTGTTCATTTCCTTGGTATTTCCTTCAGGATTAAGTGCTAAGAACACATGAAGCATCAAAACCAACCCTCCACTCTAGCCAATGTTATAGAATGTGGCTACTTAAAAGATGTGTAGTTCTTAGTGCCTTAACACCAATGATCCAATTCCAGATAGAATCTGTGTTGACACACCTATGGAACTCTTCCAAAGAATGGTGAAAATTCTGTATGTAGTGAGAGGTATTATCTCCTTCAGAGTATTTCCTTATGATCTCACCACCATTTATAACCAATTAACTTATTTTTTATTTTATTTTTTTAAAGATTTTATTTATTTATTTTACAGAGAGAGACACAGTGAGAGAGGGAACATAAGCGGGGGGGTGGGTGGGAGAGGGAGAAGCAGGCTTCCCGCGGAGCAGGAAGCCTGGTGCGGGTCTTGATCCTAGGACCTTGGGATCATGACCTGAGCTGAAGGCAGTCGCTTAATGACTGAGCCACCCAGGCGCCCCTTAACTTCTTTTTTAAATTTAATTTAATTTTATTATGTTATATTAGTCACCATACAATACATCATTATGTTTTGATGTAGAGATCCATGATTCATTGTTTTCGTGTAACACCTAGTGCTCCATGCAGTACGTGCCCTCCTTAATACCCATTAACTTCTTGAGAAGTTTTTATGTATTTCATGGGGAATACAGTATAATAAAATGTGGCAACTGGGCTCAATGAATTTAAGGCTTGTTGAGAATATTTTACATAAATACCACCACCGTGAATCAATGAATGATATTACTATTGTTTGGTGCTTAATTATGAGCTATGGGATGTTACTGCTTTGGAAGCTCAGAAGAGAGGATGTTGTGGTCCTGGAAGAATGACCAAATACAAAGGTTTAAGTAATTCAACTGGGAAGAGTTTCCTAAACACAGTTCATGGAGAAAAATGCAGAGAGCAGCTTGTGTAAGATTGGGTGCTGGGGGGATACTTGGAGACTGGGTTAAGTGGAAGACGTGTATCCAGACCAAAGGCATTCATTCTGTTTGGAATTGTTTTCATTGCTAGAGAAAACTTTAGTCTGGGATCTGGGCAAGACTGTTACGCAGAAAGAGTTCACATGCAAAGTCCCTAACCCCACAATTCAGTGTCCGACACAGGCTCCCCTCCCTTTCTTGTTTCTGATCTGGTTTTGAATTCTCTGCAGGCTGAGCTCGAACTGAATGAGTATTTTTTTTTTTTTATCCCACACACTTCTACTACTCCAGGGCAGGACCCCTTTTTTCTGGCTGTAAGTTATCTAACAGTGTGGTCTTCTTCTAGGAAAAGTGAAAATTGTTACACTGGAAGACTTTGTTGGTAGGATTAATGAAATAGAACCACTGTCCCAAAGTATTTTTACAATAGTATTTAATGTACATCACCTAGGAAAGCATTTCAAACGTAACATTGGGCTTCCTCTGAGTTTTTCTAATTCCCTTTTACTCACATAACTCTCTATATTGATTTTAAGTGATCTAGGAATAGCAGTTACATTGAACAGATGGGAACCGTAAGTTTCCCAGACATTAAATGGTGGTTTGGAATTGCAAAATCAGTGAAAATGAGTTTCTTGATGTCCCAATTCTCACCCTACTTCTCTTCCTAAATGTTTCCTTCTCCCCTAATTGCCATATTCTCATCTAAACCTCTTCCTTTCCTCTTGCTATAGGAAGCATATAGAGAGCAGATTGTCATTTTCTAGAGGCATCAAGGCCTCATGGGTAAAAGGGAAATCTCTGGAGTCAGAGATCTGAGTTTGAGACCTAGCTCTGTGTTATACAGCAGTGTGGCCTTGACCCATTTATTCAATTCTTCTCTGTTTTGGTTCTCTCAAGTGTAAAATGGATACAATAGTGGTAGCTAACTAATAGATTATTGTGAGAATTAAATATGGCACTTAAAATGCTTAATACGGTGCTTATATTTTAACAAATATTCAATCAACTTCAGTTATTAATAAATGAATACATAAAATGAAGATCTCTATGTATGTTTTCCCAAGTTTTATCCTATACTTCTTTTCATATAAGCATCCAGAAGCTACCACAGTAAAATCATGCCTGTTATTTGATAATAACCAGTGGTAGATGAGTGGTAACAGTTTATAAGAATGGTATGATTTTCAAGTATGTACTTTTTTAAACATTTGAGACTGAATTTAGAATTTATACAGCAGGTAACATTCATTATGCCATCTAATTTGAGCTAAAAATGTTTATAAAAATGGTATTCAGTTTTGAGAATTTGATTACCTAATTAAATGTTTAAGTATTTTAAAAACTGGAAACACGGTTAAACCACGTGCAAGAGCACAGAGACCATGGGGGAAAAAAGTAATAAAACATCAGAGGGGAAAAATGAAACAGGAACACATGAAACTCTAGGTCATTGGAGACTGGAAGTCTCAGGGAAGAAAAGTATGATTAGAATGAAAAAAAAAAAAATAGGGCGAATCCCTCCAAGGTAGAGTTATTAGAAGTAACAGATGCACATAGTCAACAAGCTGCTTTCATCTTGAAAAAACACAACAGATAAAGGATGCATGTCAAATGTGAGTGCTACAATATAAGACTTTTCACAAAGGAGTTAAACTTATTGGATAAACACACCAACTTCTCTCATGATGCAAATCTTTCATTCATACCAATGTCCCAGATACCTACAGTATTATGAGAAATGGTTCCAGGGATGAGTGGAGTAACAACTACCACAGTCAGGACAATCAGGAAAATAAGCTCCAGGGATGCCTAGCAGAGTCCTCTTTACCATGATCTTCACCTCAGCGGGAACCCAAATAAAATATTGACCTCTGGTTCCTTACAAATAGCTCTATGGTGCTTTCTCAAAAGTTCCATCACTGGGCTCATTAAGTGTTGGCTCAGAAAAGGAAAGTGAATTATGCTCATACTGAACCAAGGGAATAAACAACTTGCCTTTATATATTATTAATTATTGACAAATAGTTGTTGGATGGATGAATTAGACCTTGTTCAAACATTGGTGATATGCTGGGTACCCTAGTTTTGAATTCACTGGACTACCGTGCTTATTGTTTAGAAGAGATTGCTATGAGGAATATCAATGTTAGAGGATATTAATATGTGTTAACAAGTGTTAAAAAGGCTTCCATAGTCAAATATGTTTGGGATATGCTGGTTTATGCAATATTAAGTAGATTTCCTGACTGTAGGACGTCAGAGACTTTAATATGCTGGTGTGCATTGTGAATCACCAAGAAGGCTTCTTACTTATGTCACTGTGGCCTGAGGTTTTCAGAGTGTTGTATCTCACAGTCCTGATGTTCTGCTAAACTCCGTGCCAAAAAACCTAAGAGCAGACTTTGATATTACAATGTCACAAATTTGTGGCAGCCCTTGGAAGCCTACGGTCTGAGATAATTTTTAATTTTGTCCAAGTTAGTATTTGAGTTTCAGGCACTGTACAGAAAGCCATTTAAGTTAATCAGTGAGTCCAGCTGTTTTCTACATCCTTAATTTTTTTTCCTGGTGGTGTCACCCTTTTGAAGTAATAAAGCTTTGTTTCTTTATGGGAAAAAAAAGAGAGAGAGAGAGATAGAGAGAGGGCATCAGAAGAAAGTCAGCTGATATGGCTGGGGACAATGATAAAGTGAATGGGAAGTGAAGAAATCTTAGCCAGAAACAGAAATTGCAGAGACAATTAAGGAGTGAAAAACTGAATTCAGCTGTGGCTGTTCTCGATAGGAACACATCCAACATGTAATCTGTATGGAAACAAGAATGATTCAAGAACAGATTTTACTAAGTTCTCCAGCTAGGGTGAAAGTTGCTCTCTATATAACCAAAAGAGCTTTCCTGAAAGGTAAAAAGCTAGATTATTTGTCTGTAAAGCTGTACATAGGAAGGGTGTGACTTTAGAGACATGAATGGAGGAATTCAGGGGTCTGAAGAAGTCTTCTGTATTTGTGAACTTGGGGATTTCTGACAACCTTCATGATTTTATCATGTGAGAATATTAATGTCTCTTCTGCGTGGTGGTAATGTTTATCCAGTTCTCTGTGCCAAGGACATTTACTCTAAAGAAGACATTGATTCCACTTTGCAGATGAGTAAACTGAGGTCCAGAGAGATCAAGACACCCCATCACATAAGACTGGATGTTCAACAAAGCCTGCCTACTTCCATACCATGCTGTACCATCCTGCTTTCTAATGAGGGAGTGACTTCTTCAGTTGGCATTAACTGAGGAGTCACCATTACTGGTTTGTGGTATCAGAACCTCAAGCCCTCTATTTTAACATATCAAATTTAATATATTCTATTCATTATGAAGCTGAACTGTCCAGTTGATAAAATCTCCAGTGATTATTTTGAAGATTTCTTCCAGGTGAATGTACTTAATAAGGCTGATTTTTACAGATATTTACTGTCCCAATTTTGGATATCTATGCCTTGACTTTCTACTGCCTAACAGTCAATACTCGATAAATGTGATTACCATTATCAATGAAAACCGTTATAGAA
This sequence comes from Phoca vitulina, assembly GCF_004348235.1. Classification (NCBI taxonomy): domain Eukaryota; kingdom Metazoa; phylum Chordata; class Mammalia; order Carnivora; family Phocidae; genus Phoca; species Phoca vitulina. The sequence goes on along the minus strand of NW_022589731.1, from coordinate 5,478,711 downwards.
TGTATCTTATTGAAGAGACCCCTGAGCCTGATTACATGTTATCTTCTCCATGCCATTTTCCCTGGTCCCCCAAATTAGAAGATATTTTTCCAGTCCCTGAGTGTCCAAAATGCTATATGACATTTTGCATTTCCTTGCTGTCATTATGAGAGGCAGTAGGGCCCAGGAGAGCACAAAGGATTTGGAGTCAGAGTTCCTGGAATTAAATGCCGGTTCCACCATTAATTGGCAATGTGAGTTGGGCAAAATGCTTAAACTTTCTGCGCTTTAGTTTCCTTATCTGTAAAATGGAGATGCTAAGAATATCTGCCTTATAAGGTGTTGTGAGTATGTTATTGTATGGTCAGCAGGTGCAACCGTGGCTGGCAAGTGTTAAAACTTAACAAATGGTGGTTGCTATTGAATTCATATCCCTACTCTCCATTGGATTGTAAGCCCCTTGAAGATAGTGGTCATACCTCATTCATCCCTGTCTGGCAAATGATAGGCACCGGATTAATATTTTTTATTGAATAAATGTGCCGAGTGAATGCCTATGGAGATGTTTTCCTCACGGTTTTGCGGTGGTTTTCATGTGTTTTTTAAAGAACTGTAAACGTCAGGTGAATGCTCTTTAGAAAATTAGTTGCATCTCTTTACCCTGTTATTCTTGGCCATTCCACCTTGGCTGATCCCATCTCTCCAAATCTTTTCCTCTGTTTAAAGTGGTATCCTTAGGGAAGAATTATATAAGAATATCTGTGCTGCATGTAATTGAAGCAGTAGCTCATTGTAATTAAAAGTAATTGAGACCATACAGTGAATGGGCTCTAGTAGGAGCGCAACAGGCATCAACTAGACAGAGTGTCCTGGTGCTCTCCTAGCCCACTGAACTCTAGTAACCCTACAGCCCTGGGGCACAACGGGCCTTTGTGTCAGTGCCACTGAATAGCACGGAGTGCCTACTGGGGAAGTGGCCTTTGAAAGACAGAGATCTGGTGTGTCTCTTGCGGGCTTTGCAGAGTAGTGTGTAGATAGAGTAGTTAAGAGCTAGGGTTGAGGGTCAGGTCTGCATGTGGCGTCTGGGGCAATTACTCAAACTTTCCTAGTCTTGCTAGTTCCTTTTTGTTGTTGTTATGTTTTGTTTTGTTATGAGTATTATATTAGCTCTCTAGAATTGATCCAAATAATGCGTGTGCTCTCATTTTCTTTCTTTTTAAAGATTTTATTTATTCATTTGTGTGTGTGTGTGTCTGAGAGAAAGAGAGAAAGTGAGAGAGTGCTGGGGGGAGAAGCAGAGGGAGAGGGACGATACCACTCCACGGGGAGTGCGGAGCTTGACACGGGGCTTGACCTCTCAACCCTGAGATCATGAGCTGAGCCGAAATCGAGAGTCGGAGGCCTTAGCGACTGAGCCACCCAGGCGCCCCTCATTTTCTTTCTTTTTTTATACAATATTAACTGCTCATTCTTTTTTTCTCTTTTTATACATATATCTATAGAGGTATGTATATACGTGTGTCTATATTATATATACTATTAATATACATATATAAAGAGAAAGAAATTCATGTAATAGAGATGAAATGAAATAGTACCGATTAAATCATACTCTGGCATTTGCAGATGCTCAATGCATGTTGTAGTGTGATTGGCCTTTTAAGGCATCTGGATGGGTTAGGTAGATAGAAACTTATTCAATTGCTGATTTGAAAATGACATAATCTGGATGTTCTCATTGGCAGAATGTGGCTTGCCTAGTATTATTACTGGCTCTAAATCCACCCCTAGGTGCTCCTCTAACTGCCCTTCTTTCTCTGGGACTCCATGTTCGGCTCTGCCCAGAGAGCGCTCAAGCAAAACGGCAGGTGGGAAGGGAAGTCAGGACCTGCTCCTTCGCTGCCTTTGGCTCCCTGTCTTCCGGTTACCATGAGCATCACCATAGCAATGCTGCTCACCTGAGCAGTAGGATTGCTTCCCTTCCTGTAGCGTCAGCCGAACCCAGGTGTAGTTTTGCCAGCACTTGAAGAACCAACCTCATGGTGCCCCTCAGAGACGCCCCACGAGCCAAGCAGCACCCGCTTCTCTCGGGTATGAGTTTCTGAGTTTTGGCAATTCTGGCCTTTTTCCCCTCTAACCCCCAGCTCTCTGCAGTTAATCACCTCGTGACACCTTTAAGTTCCCTTTAGCCACGGTCAGTTACCTAGTTCGCAGTTTTATACCTAGCTCACAGTTCTTCATTTGAAATTCTGCCTCTCGAGATAAGCGGTATGCTTTCTGCCTGGTGCGGGGGCTGCCACGTGGGTCAGTGCACCGTGTTGGCGGTGCCTGAGTGAGGCCAGCTGGCAGATGCCAGTTGGGTGGTGGCTTGCTAAGTACTGTATAGTTCTTAGAGCCAAGGAAGTGCACCAGTCTGGAGGGACAGTTCTCCATGGATGTGGTGCCCTCAGTGCTACTTAAATGAAGACAAGTCTCACTTTCCCATGGGAACCTTAATTGCAGAGGATGTTCTCTGCCCATAGCCAGTGCCACAGAGGTGAAATGACTCACCCCAAGGCAGTGTCCCTATGAAGGTTCATAAGGTGCAGGGGTTTCACATAATCTCTTGCAGTAGTGTGCAAAAGCTGAGTGCATGGACACTTTTCGAAGGGGAGGCTTTTCTTTTCAGTAGGTTTTTCACAGAGCCCTGACCCATAAAAACTTAAGAAACACAGTTGCAGTGGTGTTATTTGGAAGGAAAATATGGATGGGTTTTTAAAAAAGCCTTTAGAATTATTTTAGGAATGAACATAAATAAAAATAACTACACAAAAAATCTAGTGGGATATTTCCTGCCCTTGAGGCTGATTGGGAAGAGCTACTCCTCTTCCCTGCCAAGGTCCATGCTCCCTCTTTTGGCATCATGATTCTGAGCCAGATGGGCTGTGTTTCTGACTTGTGCTGGTCATTCCAGCATGCCCAACCTCAGACTGGATAGAGCCAAAGTAAATGTTTACATTTTGCATCTTTTGCATTATTCACTGTTAACACCTAGTAGATGCCAAGTGGGAAAAAGAAAAAAAAAACTTCCTGGTGACTTGACTCAGGTCAGTAGCAAGCCTCATTTATGAGACTTTTTTTTTTTTTTTGGTGTATCTTCTCTTAAAATGATCATTGGAAGATTTATATTATTCTCCTTATGTAGCATATATTCACAGGATAAATGTATGTATTTGTAAATATATACTTTTATATATATGTAAATATATATTCATATATAAGCGTATATATGAATTAGATTCTCCAAAATATTCAGTGTCATCGTTAAATAAGTAATAATGATTTTTGGTGTTTTTTTTTGTCTTGAGAATTTTCCAACAATACATGCAATCATTGCAAACCGTGTATTATTTTTCTGTATTACTCATGCCCTATGAGAGTTGGTAGAGTGGATTAAAAAAAGATTTTAAAAAATGATGAGGGGAAAGTAAATTGTCTTTCTTGAGACTGATTTTGCATCCACCAGATCTGAGCACGGTAGGAAGCCTAGGAAAATATGATTTAAATGGAGGATAAGTACTCAAAACTGAGTTTTAAATTCTGCAATTCTCCTCTCTTAATTGTCATTAATTCTTATTCTCTCAGAGTGAAGAAAGAGGCATTTAAGTGGGAGTGTAAAATGGTGCAGCTGCTGTAGAAAACAGTCTGTCAGTTCCTCAAAAAGTGTAGACTTACCATATGACCCAGCAATTCCACTCCTAGATATATACCCAAGAGAATAGTCACAGGCAAGAAAATGTACCTGAATGTTCATAACAGCATTATTCCTACTGGCCAAAATGTGGAAATAACCCAAGTGTCAATCAGCTGATGAATGGATAAAGAAAATGTAGTTGATCCATATTTTGGAATATTATTCAGCCATAAAAAGGAATAAAGTACTGATAACATGCTACAACATGGATGAACCTTAAAACATGCTAAGTGAGAGAACTCAGACACAAAAAGGTATATACTATATAATTTTATTTATACGAAATCTCCAGAATAGGCAATTCCATAGAGAATAGAATCAAAATAAATTAGTGGCTTGGGGGAGGAGAGAAAGAAGAGTGACTGACAAGGCGTATGGGGTTTCTTTTGGAGTGGTGAAAGTGTTCTGAAATTTGGTAGTGGTGATAACTGCACATCTCTGCAAATATACTAAAACTCACTGAATTGCGTGATTTAAAAAGATGAATTTCAGGGTTTGTGAATTATATCTCATTAAATTAAAAAGAATTGATAAAAATTAATCTTTTGCATTGAGAGAATCATTGCATAAGACACTGTTTGAATTGTGTACTCCTTCCTCTTTCAAATAAAGACTGCTTAATTTGCCTAATTCAAAAGAGATTTTTAGGGAAAGACCCATGATTTTTAAAATTTAATCTTCAATGGAATTTTGGAAACACGAAAATGTTAGAGATGCAAGTGGAGTCATCCTGGATATCTTGCAGTTTTGTGGCCACATTCCCTTCCCCAGATAAGATCCTCCATGCTCACACTGGAGGATCTCCTCAGCTCCCCTGGAGGTGCTTATTCATCAATAGCTACACCTACAATGTCAAACCAAAGTCAAGGACACTCTTAAGATTGAGAACTGAGTTTGTAATCAGAAAGACAGATGAGATAAACAGCAATAACAATAAAATAGCAAGTATGCATCTTAGGAGCTATTGGGAATCTGCTAACAGTATGTTCTCTCACCAGCTAGGTCTCATATATAATTAATTATTGTTGAATTTGGATAATGCCCACTCACTCTCCCCCACCACCCGAGATCATAGTGAACTAAGGAGAAAAACAAACAAAAAAACCCACCACCACGAAACCTCAAGCTTTTAGTCAGACTGATTTGTGCCTAAAGTAATGATTGTTCAAATACTTACTAGTTACCCAACCTTTAGAAAAAAATTCTAACCACTTAAGTAACCAGTTCTTCGTGGTTTATCATAAGATTTGAAAGGTATAGTGCATATGGGGCTTGATAATATTTTGAGGAATTAAACTATTGTCTCTCCTTGTTACCTTGTACTGTTTCACCAAATTCAAGCAGGTAGTGTGCTTGCTTCTCAATCGCCTCAGTGAGGAAATTGGTTGGAAAAAACGATAAATGTGCTTTACAAATCTTCCAGGCCTTTCTTTCCAAAAGCCCAAGCCCAGGGTAGACTCTGGACTTGTGGTAACAGGCTTCTCTAGAGCAGCTTAGAGAGAGTTCCTCCACGCTAGGAAGGGGAGGGGGATTAACGTCACCAAAAAGCAAGACAGTCCTTGTCTTGTTTCTCAGCAGTACCATTATGATGGAGGCAAGACCTTGGAGAGGAAATGAGAGATGGGGTCTTTTTTTTTTTTTTAAAGATTTTATTTATTTATTTGACATTGAGAGACATAGTGAGAGAGGGAACATAAGCAGGGGGAGTGGGAGAGGGAGAAGCAGGCTCCCTGCTGAGCAGGGAGCCTGATGCGGGGCTCGATCCCAGGACCCTGGGATCATGACCTGAGCCGAAGGCAGACGCTCAATGACTGAGCCACCCAGGCGCCACCAAGAGATGGGGTCTTAAGAAAGCTAACAAAATCATTCTGCACCTTGCTTGCCATGGAGGCAGCAAAAAACTGGCTTTTCTTCTTTTTTCTTCCTTTCTTTCTCTTGACAGCTTTGTGGGATAAGGGCTTAGAATCATCACAGTTATCATCATTGTCATCATTGCCAACAATGAATAGTGCTTTAAATGTGCCAGACATTTTCTAAGCACTTTACACATATTGCTTTATTTAATCTTTACAACTCTATGCAGTAGGTTCTCTTTATTATCTTCCTTTTACTAATGAGGAAACTGAGTGAAGACCACAGAGGTAGAGTGAGTTGTCCTGCATAACACAGCTAATAATGGAAAGAACAGCCATTTGAAGCCAGTCCGATTCCAGTGACTAGGCATCATGTTATATGCCTCTCATGATGATGAATTAAATCTTGTATAAAATAAGGGAACTAATAGTTCCTAAAAAGGTGTATTTATGGACCAGATTTCACACGTCCTCTGCCTGAGAAGCACATAACATTGTATAAATCTCATCAATATAGTTCTATAAATACAAAAAATACACTAAGATGTTTTGGAGTGCTAGACGAATTGATGCCCCATTTCAAAGAGAGTGTTCGTAACTGTCACCTGGCAGTAGGGACAAGTCTAGGAGGCCACTGTGACCTTTGCTCAGACCACTGGGCAAGGGTCAGAAGATGGTCATCCAGATGGGCATCCCGAGACTGGCCAAAAACTTACTGTGTGGGGAAAAATGTTGAACCAGCTAGCTTTTCTCCTGAGGATTTGGACTTGGATCCAGGGGAACTGTGTCAGTCAGGTGTAGGAGAGAAGGCAGGCTGCATTTATAGAGCAGATGAGTTTACGAAGGCAGAACCCAGGGGGGATGACTTCAAAATCCCACAGCTGAAATCCCTGGAACTGCCTCATCTCCAGAATGATTTTGAGTTTCGGCCCAGTTCCCATGAAACCACGCTACCCTTTCAGTTCTTTATAGTTTTACCAACGTACTAGATGTTAGAACTTTTCTGTATTAACCACACATTTTTAGTATTAGAGTTGACTAATTAGATAAGCAAGATTATGTTACAGAGGGCCCCACTGTGGCCAAAAACAGATTTTTTTTTTACATCCCAATGGCAACAAGTCAACATCTGTCATTTCTCCTTGCCCTCCACTTAATATGTTTGGGAACACTCTTTTCTTCTTCCTTTTATCTCTTAATCTTTAATAAAGGACCCAATCCTGTTTTGTGTTTCTCCCCTAGAAAAATTTCACTAGTGTTCAGAAAGTGGTGATAGAAATGATTAAATTATTGTAACAAAGTAGGCGTCTGGACTCTTATAAGAGTCAAGGCCTAATCAGCATTAACTGAATGACTTTTGATCACTGAACTTCATTTCTCTCTAGCCTTGGGTCTCCAGTGTCTAAGCAAGAGATTCATTTGTGGACCCTTGTAGCAGATGGCTGGCTCTTCACTTTCAGATGGCTATTATCTTTGAAAAGGAAGACTGAAGATACTAAGTAATATTTGCAGATTTCCTTGTGGTTTGCATAGCACATTCTCATTTCACTCATAAACATTTTTATTTGGTAAAGCGATTGAAGGATAATGAACATGGTAGCAACTCCTAGTTTTCTGCCTGAAGGGATTTGAGGCTCGTGGAACACAGGGTACAGAGACAACTCTAGAGTGAAATGTAGGAGCTATTTCATGCCTCAATGACAATAGAAAGTGCTCCTGATGCTTGGAACCCTAGGGCTGGACTCCGAGCTACAGATGCCCTCTCAGCTTCAGACGGAATGAGAAAATCAGCCATCTAGATTGATTTGAGGTAACCTTAGGACTTGGGGGAAAAAGTCATAAAAATATTAATGACCATGAACATTTCCACTTTTCTTCAAAGGTACAGTCTCTGTAGGATTGAGAACTTGCTTTATGAAGGTTGAGAAAAATTGTTTTCTTTATAACAAGGAGGTGGTGGTTAAGTTTCAGGTCCTAAAATTAAACAGATTGGATTTGAATCCTGTCTCTGCAACATTTTAGGTTTGAGTTTGAGCCTCAGTTTTTTTAATTTGTAAAATGAGGGAAATAATAGTACCTACCCTTAGAGCTTCTGACAAGATTAAAAGAGATGATGCTATTAGAAGCTTGAAGTACTCACTAAATGTTAACCATTGATCTTTTTATTGTCTTTTGCTGCATTCTTAGGGCTTGATGTCAGAACATGCTAGTTAAGAATGCTGAACATATGCAGAGCTTCTTAGGATTCATGGTATTGGTAGGGGAAGAGAATACTCAATCAAATTACAGGCAGTTCTAGGATATCAAAACAAAGTGGTGCTGCCTTTATTTGGGTTCACTACTCTGCTTTGCCACTATTTAGATGTTGTCCTTAGGCAAGAACTTTGAGACTCACTTTCACCTTCTGTTAAATGGGAATCACAGTAAATGATACTTCATGGTTGTCTTGAAGATGGATGGAAGCTATTTGCAAAAATAACACTATAGAATTACTACTTCCTTTAATCTGTATCCAGATCACTGAGGGTGTATAGTAAGTCTTCTGAACAGAGCTTACAGAGATGGTATAATTATACAAAAATATAACACAGTGCATCAACAATAAGAGATTGCTGTCAGCAAGAGAAGAGGAATTCATGTCTGCCGAGGGATGGGTAGGAGCAGGAGGGTAGATCCCACTTCGGGATAGACTGTCAATAAACAAACCTTCAAAGAGATTAAGTATTAATAAAATTCCATCATATAAAGTGTGGGTCAGTGTGCAGCAGACTGTTTACATTAACTGGGGCTTGATAGGAGGCAGGCTGGAGGGAAGGCTTCAGAGAGGAATCACTTTCCTGGTTGTTCCTTTGTGCCCTAAGCACTGTTTCCTTGGGAACAGCTGTTAACAGTGAGCCAGAGTGGATCTGCTTCTCCTTCCTGTTTGTCTCCCTCAGGTGCAGAAAGTATAGCTTTGAGCAACAGGCTATTGAAGACCTAAAATCAATCAAGACAAATGTATCAGTTGATTGTGGGAGTCAGGGGAGACAAGGGTAGGACAGGTAAGTCTAAATAATTTTTAATGTCCCTTCCAGTTCCGAGTTTAAGATTCTAAGATGGTAGGCCCAGCTGCTGGTACCTTATTTAATCTCTTCCCTTATTAGCCAAGACAACTGTTTAAATTTTAGAAGTGAGTTAAGCTTGGTGGGGGTGGGGGGGTTTTAAAGCCACAGGTAGCTGCCTAAAAAATTTGTAAACTTTTGAGAACAAATAGTATTAGTGGAGGGAGTGAGGGTGAAGGGAGGATGTAATGAAGATTGTTGGTTCAATGTCTTTCAACTCAACGAGGTGTAGCAAGTATTGAACTCTACTGAACATTTTAGGCCTGGTATCTTTACTTTCTTCCCATTCTTCATTTACTTCAAGTATTTTAAAAGTCACTCAGATTTCATTGCAACTAAGGAGTTACTATCATGAACTTTTGCACGATCCCAGTGAGTTTCCATTTTTAATTGGGAATGTGGAGAACTGAGGAAGAAGTTGCAAATTCATTTAGGTACTTGACTGTTGTATGAGAAAGCTAAGGACTGATATCAAAATCTTATCATCTATATTCATATGTTTATAATATGGGGGTAATAAAGATGCTAAGCTCCTTTCATTAAGAATGCAAAAATGAGGGGTGCCTAGATGGCTCAGTTGGTTGAGCGTCTGACTCTTGGTTTTGGCTCAGGTCATGATCTCAGGGTCCTAAGATTGAGCCCCATGGTGGCTCTGCACAGAGCACAGTCTGCTTGTTCCTCTCCCTTTGCTCCTCCCCCCACCCCCACCCCAACTCATGCTGTGTGTGTGCATGCTCTCTCTCAAATAAATAAAGAAAACGTTAAAAAAAAAAAAAAAGAATGCAAAAATGAAAACTCATAACCAGGCTTAGTTTAGACTCATGGTCAATGAGGATTTATTTTTATTGTTATGACCATGAGGCACCATGAGATTTTGATGCCTTTCACATTATCAAATGGATAGTAAATAATGTTAAACATCAATGAGTGTCACACATCCTAGTGTTTGGGAATTGATTTTCTACATATGGTACTCATGATTACTTTTTATTAACCAGAATTGAAAAAGCCACCAGCTTTAAAAATTTTTTTTTAAGGTTTTATTTGAGAGAGAGAGAGAAAACGTGCGTGAGGGCACACACAGGAGTTGGGGGGAGAGGGAGGAACAGACTCCCCACTGAGCAGGGAGCTCAACACAGGGCTCCATCCCAGGGCCCTAAGATTATGACCTGAACTGAAGGCAGAGGCTTAACCAACAGAGCCACACACGCACTCCTAGCTTTTTTTTTTTTTAAGATTTTATTTATTAGAGAGAGAGAGAGAGCATAGAGGGAGAGTGAGAAGGAGAAGCAGACTCCCCACTGAGCAGGGAGCCCGACATGGGGCTCAATCCCAGGACCCTGAGATCATGACCTGACCTGAAGGCAGACACTTACCAGACTGAGCCACCCAGGCGCCCTGCCCCCAGCTTTTAAATGGTCTTAAATGGTTGGGGTTCTGCAGAACTTTCTCAGCTACTGGTAATATTGGAATGTTCTCCTCTCATAGAAATAATAATAGTGTGTAAGTATCGTGATTTTCTCCAAAAGGTTTTTTTATACGGTTTTATTATAAAACTACTGCCTACTCACTTTAGAAAACATGAAAATAGAGAATCATATAAAGAAGAACACAAAAGCTCCCATTTTTCCACTAATAAGAAATAACCCCTAACGTGTTGGTGAATTTCATTACATACCCATACACATTTACATAAATATATACAATAATTTATCCACACATAGATATGTACATACACATATATACATAAACATATGTGAGAATAATTGCATATACACACTCCTTCTAGCCAACTTTCTAGTGTCTAGCAGTCATTCGAGGAAAGGTCATCCACTTCTACTGTCTGATTGTCTGATTTTCTGGAAGCATATTTATTCCTCTGTAATTTGAAATGAGTACTGTGGAATTTGTCCCTTGGCTAGAAAGAATTATTTGAAATAACAAAAGCAAAAATCAAGCACACAGCACCACAGTGAACCACAGTAAAACTCTAAGTCTTCATACATTCTTACCACTGACTTCACATTTAAGGGTGCATTATCCCTGACCTTGTTGAATTCTTGGAACTGGAGAGAGAAGAGGTACTAACTAAGGAAAAAGGAAGTAATAAAGGCATGGCATAGATTCAAGTGATTTGCAGATCAGTCCCCATGCACTTACGGAGTGGCCACAATTCCTTTTGTGGAGGTCTCTCTGGATTGTTTAAACAACTAACTTCTCTTTTCTTGACCCTGAAATTCAGACCTCGTGTCTCAGCTGGGCTGTATTAATTATTCTGCGCTATCACAGGTAGGTGATGAATAGTTTCAGCTTCCTGTGGTGTTTTAACATTACATCTCCTGTTTTTATGAATATTTTAATGAAGACTGTTTTTAGTTAGCTCTAATTATAACCCAAAGTGCCCCTTCCTCAAATTAATTTCACCTACGTCACTCATCTATAATAGAAAATGATACCATGGAGGTATTAATCAATTTTAAAATGTTAATATTGATAAAAATATGGTGAGGATTGAAGGGATGACTTGATTTTTCCATCAACTTTAGAAGAAATTAAATTCAACATGCATTCCTTTTATGAATATTACTGTTGTGAATATAAGCTCTTTTAAGTTAAGAAAATAACCCTGCCTTTAAAATGATATATGTGTGTCCTGCAGACTATGTGGTTTTGGACAGATTACTTTACTTCTCTGTGCCTTAGTTTCCTCCTCAGTAGATGAGGAACTGGGGGCTGCTTATACCTACTTTATAGGGTCATTGTGAGGATTCATTCATATAATAAAATGTGAAGTACATTTAACAGTGTCTGATACAGAGTAAGAACTCAGTAAATGTTAGCTACTAATATTACTATCCACTCAGATTAGTTTCTAATATTTCTTCCACATTTATTATTGACCAAACCTTATTTTGTTAATGTATTTCTCTTTGCATTGCAATCAGCATATTTGCAATTTGCAATGATTCATTCATGTATATACTATGCCCTACTTATTTCCAAATTAATTTTAAGGTATTTTACATTATATGATAGATAAAATTAAATAATAAGTTATATGAATGAAATAAAACAACCACATTACTAAAGGGATGAAAGAATAATTATATCAGAACCTAGGCTAAGAAAGCTATTATATTGGAGGCCTGGAGTTTGCTCTGAACTGCCCACAAAAAGGCAAAAAGGAAAACAGTGAATTATGGAGCTTTTAGTATCTTATAAGGGAAAGCCTGTTGGTTTTTCAAAGTTTTTTTCTTGTACTGCAATCTAAATGAAACATATTGCATTGGCCTTTATGTAAGGGATGTTGAAAAACCAAGTGGATGGTGTCTTTATTAACAATTTTACTCCAAAAAAATCATGAATAGTCTTAAAGTCATATTCTTTGCCTTTTATAAGCTGGAAGTAAGCATTTTAATTAGGTATGTAGTCTTTTGTTATGATGTTATAGTGATATTTGCTTGGGAATTTACTATTAAATTTATTTTCCATATGATAAGCATCCATTAGGGATGTTTTTGAACAAGTTATTTTTCTTTTATCCTTTGATTATTAAGTTGTATATTTTGTTCCCTGAAATAGATTATATAATAAGTGGTGAAAATTCATGTTGAGTATCAGTAGATTACTTGGTAGAGAGTCTGAGCTGTTCATTTTTACATCTAATTTTCCTTAAAGTTGTCTTTTTCTTGATAGAATACATCACTAGCATAGCTCTTATACTTGTCAGGGAAGATTACTGTTATTTTTTACTCTTAGATTTATCTAGGTGGAATGGAGACAGAGGCTAAATTTTCTTGAGTTAACTTGGGAAGAGGAAGAAGGTATATTTGAAAATGTACTTGATTCAGCAAACATTTTTAAGGCTTTGGTTTGGCTCTAGTGATTATATAAAATTAACTAACATATGATTTTTTAAAAGACTTTATTTATTTGACAGAGCACAAGCAGGGGGGGAGTGGGAGAGGGAGAAGCACACTCCCCGCTGAGCAGGGAGCCCGATGTGGGACTCCATCCCAGGACCCTGGGATCATGACCTGAGCCAAAGGCAGATGTTTAACCGACTGAGCCATCCAGGCACCCCTAAAATATGATTTTTGAGCCCCTTAAAAATCTAGTGGAAAAGGAAGACAAACAACGAGGCAATAAAGAGAGGAATGAAGTGAGTTACATTCAATATTTTTTTTCATCTAAAATATATTGTCTAAGAGTAAACATAATTGGAAATGTCAAAGAGAGGGGAGAATTGTGACCTGGGGCTTGTGATCATAATTATGACAAAGTAAAGGAAGAGGGTTGTTGGCACAGATACTGAATTGGGCAGCTCCTTTCGTGATTACGCAGGGATGCTTTTGATCCAAAGGGGGTGCTCGAGGGCTGAGAGCCTGCTGGGACTCTAAGGAGGGAATAGCCCTGTGTGAACAGGGGATAGAGTAAGTCTGGCAGCCTGCATTTGTAGGTCTGGAACGTCTGAGACCTCACTAAGTACATGACAATAAAAATTAGAGCAAAGAGACCTACTTCTGTGTACACTTTGTTATCTTTGAAGGCATTTCATATGCGTTAATTAATTATAACCTCACAAGAACCCTCCTCAGTACTATTATCCCAGTTTTACAAATGAGAAAAAAAAGTAAGTTGGATGGGTCATAAATTACTGAGAAACTGATAAATGAAAGCACGGAATACAGGGGTAGAACTCAGACTGTTTGTTTGTTTTTGAACTCAGACTTTCTAAATCCTTGTTGCCATTTCCATTCTGCTCTCTACATTTTAATATTGTGGTGATCATGTGTACGTGTGTGTGTGTGTGTGTGTGTGTGTGTGTGTGTGTGACAAGGTCTGGCAGGGGATATTTAGTTACAGCAGAGCTGTGTTCCATCACTGGTAAGGATTCTGCGTATGAGGACAAATGATAAATTAAAGATCACTGTTTGTCAGAAGCATTCTTTGACCCTCATGATAATCAAATCTCTGGCATTCTGATATACTTCATAATTGAATTTTATTTCATTTGGTAGAACATCTACTCTAGAGTCTGAGTAGATTACTGAGGGTTTTTTTTTTTTTTTGATTTACTTTTTTTTTGACATCCAAAAACATTAAATAAAGTATTATCTCCATTGTCTGCCCTTGTGGAACATAAGCCTGCTTGATGGCAGGAGGATGGGCCAGATGGACTTCTGAGGTCCCTTTCATTTTACAGAACTCATTATTGTCTCATCTCCGACTGCTCCAAAGCAGTCCTTTCATAATAAAGCTCATAGTCAAAGCCCTAAACAGGACCATCGTTTATACAGAATCCCCTGGATTCTTTACAACAGCAGGACTGCAGTTCCTTGAGTCTGACATCCACAGTGTTTCTGAGACTTTTGCTTTCATTGTCATTTATGACCTCGTGGGAAATCTGAGCTTCTTGTTTCACTGGGATTTTGAACATCTCTTCTGCCATCTGAGCAGTTATCAGGCAGCATGGAAGCTTTGTCTCCACCAGAGATAATGCCTTTAAACAGTGTAAAACATAGCAAAGTAATTGCTTTTGTTTTAAGGTCCTTATCTTGGAAGAGAAAACACTGAACAATAAGATTGTGTGGGAAACTATAGCCGTATCATGTCACAGTTTCAGCAAAATGAGACTGTTTGCATTTGTCACTTTTGCTGAAAGAGTGTCTTTATAATGTGTGCGTGGGATTTGCTTTCGCCCTCCTTGTAGGAGCTGGCTCTGTGGAGGGAAGTCCCTTATTTTGAGCCTATTGGCTGGCCCGCCTGTAACCCGAGGCTCCAATGAGAAAACAACAAAGACAGGTTTTATGTTCTGTGTTAGAGATGATTTAGATTATGCTAAGGAATTTTTATACAGACATTCGTCATAGGAAACAAATTCAGGTCAATGAAGACATAAAAATGGCGTATTGGTTTTCTTTCTTTTTTTTTTTTTTTTTTTTTTATTCATGAGAGTCAGAGAGAGAGAGAGGCAGAGGCAGAGGGAGAAGCAGGCTCCCCGCCTAGCAGGGAGCCCGATGCGGGACTCGATCCCAGGACCCCGGGATCACGACCTGAGCCGAAGGCAGACGCTTAACCATCTGAGCCACCCAGGCGCCCGCGTATTGGTTTTCTTTCACAAGATGCACGACAAGGAAGAGTTTCAGCACATGAAAAACAGCCAGGGCACCACTGTTAGCATTGTGCCTTTCCAGTTGGTGATTTCCCTAGTTTTCTCTGAAAAGTTGAAAAATTGTGTTTATTTTAATGCCATTTTGATATCAAACAGATTCAGATTTTTTTGTGCTTTAAGTTGTACTACTTGAAAATAAAATCTTAGGCAGTTGGAATTATAAACCAAAATTCTGTGTCAGCCTCCTCTTTAATGTAAGGATAGTTAATATTTGGAAAAAAAAAAAAAAGGATAGTTAATATTTGTAATTGCTAACATGTGTGATTGCTAACATTTGCTTTCTGGTTCCCATGTGTCATACCTGGTTCTATCTATACAAATCTACCACCCTATGAGGTATTATTTTCCCCATTTAGCCATAAGGAAACTGAAGCTAGAGTGGGTGAGCCACAGACTCCAGACCACACTGATGAGTTAGCAGGGCTGGGATTCGAACTCAAGCATTCCGAACTGGGAGTCCTTGTTCCCCGAGAAAGGACAGCAAACAACTTGAAGTGCTTTCTGAATCATTGAAGAAAATTACAGTCAAGATAACTTTATTGTTTCTTAATCTAACACATTCTATATTTTTGAATGACAATCCATGTTGAATATTTAAATACAAATCCTCTGTTAGCCAGAATATTTATTAACCAGAAATCCCTATTTCTCTGTCATGGTGAATAAAAGTTGACTTTAGATGTCTCACTTTTGAATTAGGTCCAGCAGACACATTCCACTATAGGAGGGTTGTTATTCCTGTGCCATAATAGTTGTCTCGTAACAAGTTCTTTTTTCTTTCGACAAGCAACAAAAATGGTCTGCAAATTAAATGGGTTTCTTTCATTTAAGGTGCTATAGCCTGAATATTTTTATCCCCTCAAAATTCATATGTTGAAACTTAATCCCCAGAGTGATGTCATTTGTAGGTGAGGCTTTCAGGGAGGTGATTAGGTCATGAGGGTGAAGCCCTCATGGATGGGATTAGTACCCTTATTAAAGAGGCTCCATGGAGCCCCCTTGTCCCTTCTGCCATGTGAAGACACAGCCATCTATGAACAAGGGATCTGGCAGAAGAATTAGTATTAATGTGTTGATTGTAGTATCCTTCTATTTTCATGTAACATTTAAGTGTGTAATTTTAAATTGGACTATACGGAATTTGAAATTTCTAAATTGAGAACAAATCTCATCTAAAATTTAATATATTTTTCTCTTACTGCCCTTGTTAAATGCTGGAATCTGTGTGCCAAATAAGATACTGAAGCTCAGTTCTATCAGACATTGTAAGAGCCTGGATTTTGAGAGAGAGAGGGAGGGAGGGAGGAAGAGATGAGGGGGAAGAAAAGGAGAGACAGCCCCAGCTCATGGACAGAAACTCTCTACCTAACTCTAGTTAAACATGAGAACAGAGCTGAGAGCAGTTGGATTCTTGTTGCAGGAGGTGTGGGTTGGGAAAGCCTATGACTGAAGACTATAAGCACAAGAGGCAGATAATGTTTCGTAATGCCTGTTATATAAAGGATAGGCCATTATTGTAATGGATTCCTTTTTCTAATAATTAAACTTAGTGAGTTGTGTTTATGTGTATGTAAGAAAGAATACACTGGTTGGCTTTATAACGATGATCACTTTAAGTTGAGATTTGTGTTCAAGAAACTCATGGGTAATTTTTTAAGCTGCGGGGATACATCTGTTTCACAAAATGGTTTTACACTGATTATTTGAGAATAAACAATGGGAATTTCATCATTTTCCGTGTCCTTTGAGTGCTAGTGGTGTGTTTTTCAACTTCTCTGTGTGTCCCAGTCATGTTTTTTGGAGTCTTAATGATGACATTTAGAACAGAGAGAGGTCAGTGGTCAGACGTGAGGATTGGGGAAGTGAAGATTGGGTGCTGGAGCCGATAATTAAAGTTTTTGAGTGTAAGGTGACAAGGAAGCCACCCAGCACAAAGAGGAATAAGCATAAAATAAATAAATAGAAAATGACAGTAAACTGAATGTATAATGTCTCATGTATGGTTATATTAATTAACTGTGGCTTCTTAGTGACATGAACCTCCCCTATATGATTGGGCCATAGATAGTTACTATAAGACAATAGTAAGATTAGAAATACAGCTCCAGTTTTCTCTCTCTGGCCTGGAAAAAAGTTTGGGTAAGGAGAGAATAAATTTCTCCAGTCCAGTAGCTAATGGGATCAATCTATTTCCCTTATTTCTTGCCCTCTTGCCCTTTGTGAGTTATAAATGAGTTGAATGAAAAAGAGCAATACTATTCCGCTTTCTGTACATCTTTGAATTAGCTATTGGTGGCTGTGTGCTCAATATATGGTGGGAGATTTTCTCCTGCCCTCACAAGCCATTTCCTTCAGTAAACTCAAGTTTCTGTGCCACTGGGGGACATGGCGCATCATTCTATTTCCCAGTAATTGGCAGATAATGATTAAAATGAAAAGCTCAGTGGCAAAGGCAGGACATTTTATCTGTGTCTCACAGGCTGATGGCCCATAACCCTCCTCCTGTGTGCCCTGCAAGGTGGGGCGGTGGTCTTGCCCCGTGCTTTCCCAATGAGGCAGGAGAGCAGTGTGTGGTAAGTGACTTGTTTTTCCAGGACATGGTGGCAGTTTGGAATCTCTCGAGTCCTGGCCCATTGCTCAGCTCACTGAACCATACGAGTACATCACTTCATCTAGGTTCTTTTATGAGGTTCTTTCCCATTCCTGAGCACATTTTTTATAATGGTTGATGGGCTGTTTGTCGTGATTAAAGCCCCCCAGACGTCTGTACTCCGTTAACAACCAATGTCTATAAGGAGCTAGTTCCACAACTTCTAACATTCTTTTCTGCCAAATGTCATAAAGAAACTACTGGTTTCTGAAATTAAATAGCTTTGTTTCTCCATGGCTGGAGCTCAAATTGTCAAAGGGGGGTGTGTAAAGAAGAGTAATCTCTCAAAGTGATCCCTCACGGGTGACTTCAGCCTTCAAAAGAGAAAAGGGAATTACGGATTGGGTCTGATAGCAACTGCTTTGAAGGAAGTATTTCTCCTTGTTTCTGTCTTGATGTGGCTCATGTTGCAGCGGGTTGCACTCTCAGCGGACTGGTGCCAGGCATGTCCTGATATCTTCTCTGTTTCTGAAGCAACCAGGAGGCAACTCTAGATGTTAATTAGAAATGTCTTGCTGCATTATTTTCCCGGTCTCCTGTCATGACCACTATGGACTTCTCTTCCCTTTGAATCAAACTGTCATTGCTGCTGTCTGGTAGGGAAAAAAGCACATACTTTGTGTATTAACGAACAAGTTCATCACCAAGTCAGATGGTGCAGAGTGCACTTAAAACAGCACTCATATGCTCATAGCAATATTCCCTGCCCACTGGTGAAGTGCGAACATGTAAGGCCGACACTGCTTTTAAAAAGTATTTTTTTTAATTATTTTTTGTTTAAGTTATAAAAATGTTATCAGTTAAAGTCATCTTCATTGTAAGTAATGTAGGAAATCTTTGGACATGTATCAAGTGCTCTTCTTTATTAAACCCTGCCTGTATAAATTAAACTTAACAACTATTCCTTTATGTCCATCTCTCTTTCCCCTGGGCCAGATCTCTGCTTCTCTTCTGCATCCTGGCTTAACATGAAAGGATGCTAGTGCTTTGCTCTTGTTTAGAACACAGAAGGTAACAGGGATGAAAGAGCTGGTGGTACAGGCACAATAAACCAGAGGGGAACAGGAAGATGATCTCTTTGTTCTTCAAGGGTTCCCTCAGACATCTTCTCTCCCCATGAAGTCTTCTCTGGTCCCACGATTCAGAATCAATGCCTTTCCCTCAGTGCATTCTCTGGTGGATCCGAGGTAGCCGTGTTCACATCTGGTCTCTGACTACCAGAAGGTGGTAGGCTCTTTTGAGTCTTAATGAGTGTAGCTAACTCTTACTGGGCCTGCCCTAGTGACATGGGCTCAACAAGCATGATCTCATTTGATCTTTTCCTAGTAGGCGCTAGGAGGAGAGTCTACATGTTATTGCATTTTATAGCTAAAGCGAAGAGATGGTAAATAATTTGCTCACGTCAGATAGTACTTCCTAGGTGTTGGGATTGAATTTGACAACCCCAAACCCACTCTCATCAGTGCGTAGCTCCTGCACTGCTGTTGCCACTTGGCCATTGATTAATAAATGTCTGAGGGAGTAGAATTCTCGGCATTTAGCCGAACCGTTTCACCCCCTGCCCTGAGTTGTCATGTTAGTCTTTTAGCAAGGCTGTGAATGTGACATTTCCCTGGTTATCCTTGACTCTCAGTTAAAATCTCTCTCTTGCACTCAGTTCCAGCCAGACTTTCCTTCTTTCTGTCCACCGAATGGGCCCCCGCTGTTTCTGTCGCACAGGTAAGGTATACATGCGGATCTCTCTGGAATCCTTCTCTCTTCACCTGGTGCTTTTCTTCTCCTCCTTTAGACCTCAGTCGAAACTTCCTCAGGTTATCCTCCAACCAGAGCCCCCAGTTACACGCTCTCACGGTGCCATGTACTTTTTCTTTTTCAAAAGTTATTACAGTTAGAGTTCTGTGTTGTCTCAGGGCCCTTGGCTGGATTTGCTCATCACTGTATCATCACCACCCATCACAGTAAAGATACTGAAGTTAAAAAAAATATATATTTAAGTTGTTCACTTTTCCACTCGTATCTCACCTGTTGTGAAGGTTTCCACTTCCTGTTTCCTCTCTCTGCACCATATTGCGTATCCTTCTGGAACCATTTGTGAAGCATTTCAAAATAAATATCACCTAAATGAGAGGTCTTGAACGCTTGAGGGATATCAAGGTCACCTAGGGAGCTTTTAAAAATTTTGATAGCTGGGTCCCACTCCTGACCAATTAAATTGGAATCTGTTTGGGGTAGGTCCCAGGTATTGTCGTTTTTATTCCCTTAAGGGTTTCTAAAGTGCAACAAGGACTGGGAACTACTGATTTGAATGGTGATTGCGCACCATGGGGACTCTGTGTAGAAATGCTCTTTGCCAAACAGGTGTGTGCATTTCATAAATGTAGACAAGTTATGTGCAGCAGGAGGTGAGCTTGTGTGATTGAAGGGACTCTTACAAACTCCTGCAAGTGATGGTAAGACACCAAAATCTTTACGAGACACCAGGACTTCTGCTTAGTTTCATTTTTAATGAAACCTATTCAACTTCTGACTCATTTGATTTGCCTCTTCTTTTGCCCCAGGCAGATTTTTGCAAGCATTTTCAGTGAACTCTGTAGGAGGACTCTCCATGTGTGTGTTTCAAATATTGTAGCTCTTCAAAGTTGCAAGTCAACCTTCTTTTCCAGTTGGAGTCACTTGACTAAAAGTGTTTTTCTGATTCAGAAAGAAAATACACAAATGGTGAAGTATAAATATTCATATCTGGCTCACTCTGCATTTCATATTCTACTACCTACTTAACCTTTGCCTGTCTAACTTCATTTACTTGTGGCAAAATGTGATCTGCAGGTTTTTTTTTTTTTTTTTTTTTTAGAAGTAAAGATTTTTAAAGGCTTTCAGTAATGGCAAAAAGCCTGCTAAAAGCTGTTCTTATTTTAATATAATAAATCATAAATGTGTAAAGTGGATTTCCCTGGAAGTATGCATTTTAAAATTTAAGTGGGGGGGTACATATTCGAAGAGACTAATGCATCACTACTCTGCTAGTGGAAATCACAATTAAAGAGTTTAAGTAGGAGAATTTAGCTTGGGCCAGGGTTTCTTAAGCGTTTGAGTTAATGATTGAGTGGCTTTAAGTGAGAAAAAGCAATGGGGTTTGCCTGTAGGCTTTTAATGTACACATAGAAAATGTACTCCCAGGTTAGATGCGCCATTGCCTCAAGATTTCACCACACGTAGAAAGTCGTTGATTCCTGCTTTGTACTGATTATGTCCTTAAAGTAAAGTGAGCCATATGGCTTGCAGTAAAAATGCGGAGAAGGGAGAGGGGAGAGTTCCTTTGTTTGTGATGAGTTTCTTATAGAGTTCAATGGGGAAAAAATCATTTTCTGCAAATATGGATTTCACGCCTTTTCCTATCACTGATGTTCTAAAAAGGGACTGTTCTACTAGAATATGATCCACAAAATTTGATGAAAAAAGTTGCCGTTGTAGGATAGAAGTTGACAGGTAGCTGGAAAATAATTCATGGGGGCAAGGAAAGACAAATAAATCCATGGGAGACTAGGAGCAGATTTAGGATTTCTATAATGTTGTTTTGAAAAGTGCTTCTGTGATTGCAGATGCTGGAATTCAGTGTATGTCTTTACATTATCGCTTAAGGAGATGATATCTACTTAACTATCTATATCTCTATATGTATTTATACCTGCCAGAACCTGGTGCTCAGTAAATGATACTTGAATATGAAGATACAGAGAAGTAAGGTGAGCATACATCCAGGAAAGTTGTCCTGGAGGGTTACAGTTTACATCTGTTGTTCTGGGTAATTATTCACGGTGCCCTTTTCAGAAACATCCTGAGTAATTGCTCATTTATACGGTCACTTTCCTTAGAAGCAGTAAGTCCAACCTCGTGGACTTGATTAACTGAGATGTAACTGATTGGACAGTTCTTGAAATCTGAAAATGATGCTTGATTTGGACTAAAATGTCATCCTCATGTCTGAGGTTGTCCATGGATTCCCAACTGCTGAGAAATGATAAATGAATCTGTCCTGTAACCAGCAGGTATCTGCAGGGGTGGGTCAGGACCAGAGGTATTTAACAGCTCCATTAATGACCTGGAAGAGCTGTGATAAGCAGCTTGCTAATGAAACCTGCAGATGATACTAAATTTGTAGGTGTTGAAAGCAACAATTGAAGCATGAATAAAAAAGGATCTAAGCCAGGCAGGGGCCAGAACGTAAAAGTCCATTTAGGGTGACTTTCTAAAGCAATTTTATGCAATGTCAGTAATCCGTAAGACAAAAGTGAGGCGTAGCACAGAAGTGACTTATGTCATTGAAAAGTCTGCGGCCACAATTCTCTTTGTCTCTAAGCCAGAGAGAGAATACTGGCAAGACATAGGATTAGTGTCAAATAACTGGATCCAAATTCCAGCCCTTTCATGGATTAGCAAGTTTTGAGTGACTCTCTGCATCTCTGGGATTCTTAGTTCCTTTTGTAAATGTTAAAATAATTATGTATCTGAAAATGTGTGGTACACCCATGTAGCTCATTATGGATTGGTTGAATCAGATTTTAAGAGCAGCATAATAACACCAAAAATTGTTCTTTCTTCTGTATCAAGAGTCCACGAGTCTCCAGTAAATATATAGATGGGCTTCAAAGCTCTGAGATAATATACCAAATATTTGGTGTGTGCCTGTGAACGTGGCTGGGGGTTTTCCTGGGGGAGGTGTGTATAGCTTTCATCGTGTATTCGATGGTGCTGACATCTAGGAACACAGTAGAACCTCAGCACTGGACTGTGAGCTTCTTGTAATTTCCATTTCAGTACCCTGGCCACACATTGCTTTTTCTCTACCTTCATCATGCCAGAATGGCTTGCAGCTCCGGCCTTGGGCAATTGCTGTTACTCCTGCCATCCCCTAGATATTTTAGTGGACGAAAAAATGCCAGCTCCTTGGAAAGGTTCTGAAGTTCTACCCCATCCGTCTTCAGGTACTCTCTATCACTGTGCCTTGTTTTGTTATCCTCATAACACAAGACCAGCCCAAAGTGTGAGAACTTCTTGTTTATTATTTCATTCACTTGTGTGTTGCTAGCCATTGAACTACAAGCTCCTTGAGAACAGTGTCCTCGATTTTCTCACTCACTGCCATATGCCTGATACCTAAAACTGATCCATAACAGGTGCTCAGTGGCTACTTGTGGCAGGGAGAAATGAAAACACCTACTTTACTTCACGTGGGACCTGGCACATAGTATATATTAAATGATTTAATGACTACAAGACTGAAAGGATATGTGAATGAATAAATACAACTCACTGAGGGCTGTGTGGGTGGCTCAGTTGGTTAAGTGCCTGACTTTGGCTCAGGTCATGATCCCAGGGTCCTGGGATCCAGCCCTGTGTTGGGCTCCCTGCTCAGCAGGGAGTCTGCTTGATCCCTCTGCTCTGCTCATGCTCTCTCTCTCTCTCTCTCTCAAATAAATAAATAAAATCTTAAAAAAAAAAAGGTACTACTCACTGAGATTGTAAAAATGTGGAGGGAAGGATGACATCTGAGCAATGGCAAAATTCACCCCACTCTTCTTTGGCACAATAGAGAGTTTTGCTCTCTAGCCTTCAAAACCTTTTATATTATCTAATCCTTAAGTAGATTTGGGTGGTGCTTTTGATTCTAAAAAGAAGATTCCCAGGCACATTTCCTCTATTGCAAGAATGGACTGAACTATCCACCGATCCATTTCTTGGGTATACACAGGAACTTCGGTTCAACTGCTGACAAGATGAACTCTTGGCATATTGAACTTCTATCCAGAATTCAGTTTTGAGGAGAGGTTCCAATAAAAGTATTTGTGCCTCCTTTTATTCAGCTGGACTAGAAGATTCCAGAAATAAAGCCTAAATGGAATGGCATTTTTGTCACTGGGGTTTCTGTTGAACTGCTCTGCAATCAAAATACATCCTTCAGAATCAGAAAGCAATGCCTTAGATTCTTCCCCTCACAGGAATCAACCTCTTCTGATTGTGGAAATGGAATTTGTCTTATGGCTGAGGCCTATACTCCTGTTCTTATTTGATTGATTCATATCTCACATTGGATTTACTCTGTCAAGTGTTTAAAAGTGACCATTTTCTCTGAAAGCCTGTCAACCCTGGATAGCAAGCTGCAGAATAAAAGAAAATATATGACCCTTATATGTAAGCATTGGCTATTGAGCTAAATCTACCAATATCTAAGATTCAGAAAGGTTAATTAACAAATATATTTGTTTTGACCTAATCTCTCCCTTAGGCTAGTTTTTAAAACTTAAGGATTCTGATTGCTGAGACCTCTTCCTACAGGAGCATGTGTTAATGGGCCAGGTTTCTTGAAACTCCTGGGATATATGTGTGTACTTTGTGGAACAGCAAACCCAATTTCATATGCTAATATCCCTTATTAAATGAGCTTGAAGCCAAAATCCTAAACTGAGGCAGATTGCACTTGTTTACTGATTACCCTCTCTTCATATAAACCATGAACCAGAACTGGAACTTCAGCAATATCTTATATGTGCCAGAAGTAGTAGAAAAATCTTTTTCCTAAAAATCCAGATTCATTCCTAGACTCTTGTAATTTTAACTGCATAATTAACAATAATGTCTGACACTGTCATTCTCTTGACAGAATCTAACTTGGAGCATCTGGTATTATTTAGCCAAGAGCCTAGTTCTATTCTCCCAGTACAAAAGGGCTCTGATTAATTAATCATTGTGCAACCTGAATAATACATTAAAGATAAACTTCAATGCCTAGTAAAAAACAAAGGGGAAAGTTTTCTTGTGTTCTAGATGATGGGGTTTCCTATTAATAGAAATGTAAAAATGAGTATAGTTTAGCATTTACTCACCACAGGTTTTAAGCCAGAAGTGAAATAGGCTAAGTGTCTTCTTAGATGGCTAGTTGTAGGTTCAACCAGCTGCGCCTACCACCTGCCCTAGGGTGTTTGTTCCTGACTCCTCTCCCAGCCATGCCGTCTTACCTGTGATGCTTCTGTCTCACACCTAATATGTCCTGTTGTCTATGAGCCAAGAAGGACTCAAGGAGAGGACAGTTCATTGGGAGGCTAGATTGTGAATTCTGTGTGAACTTCCTCTGTTTCATTCTCTGTTGGGCCCATAGTGCCCAATGGAGTCCCAACCAGCTGTGCCAACTAGTGGTGTCTAGGTTCCCAACCTATTAGTGCCCTCCTCTGATCAAAGACTAGAAGTTGGTGCAGTTTATCATTCCATCTGTTTTTCTCTGTGTGAATGTGGCTGTCTGACCCACAGGTTCAATATCTACAGGCTTCTAAAATGCCTAAAGCGTGTGATCTTCATTGGGCTGAATAAGATTAAAATGTATTTATGATTGGTGTTGCTTTTTTTGCCTATTTTAAGATTAAAATATGCCTATTTTAAGAGTCTTTAATATGAATTTTTCAAACACAGAGTCTCCGTTACTGTTATTAAATGTGGCCTTGTGTGGCTTTGTCAGAATACCTCCTCCATAAAACCTGTCCTTCTGTTTGCTCATTATGTCCCTTCCATGGCTTTTCATTTACACCTAACACAGATGACTTTTCTACCCTATCCAAAACATTCTCTCACCTACATTCTGAATGGGTATGAAAAGCTGCACTTCACTAAACTTACGTAGAGCATATAGATCAATTCCAAAGGTCATGAGATATTTTTCCATCTTCACATACCCCATGCAGTACTTATTTCTGAGTGCTTATCAGTTATCAGTTCATTCAAAAAACATTTACTTTGCAAATAGTATACCCCAGGCAAGGTCCTAGGCACTGGAGATAGAACGGTGAACAAAACAACAGGTTCCTGCGTTCATGGAGCTTATACCTCATTGAAAGATAGCAAATAAATGCAAGGCGTACTATTTTAAATAGTGTTAAGTGCTACGAGAAAAAGTAAGGCAGAAAAAGTGGAAAGACAGTGAGATGCCAGGCTGACTTGTGTTGTAACTGAAGAGCTTCTTGGGCATGACTGAGCACCAGTTAGATGCAGCGCTTTATACCAACAGCTCATTCCTTATAACACACTTTTCAGTGTGATGATGGAGATAAGGAATCATAAAAATAGTTAAAACAATATTGAATATAAGCAAGCCAATAAGAGAGGTACAGTACACTGTTAAAGGGCTTTGAAAAAGAGAAAAGACCCAGAACAGGGGTGTAGAAGGTGGGGCTCCATTCACAGGGAACAACATGAGCAAGGACATGACATTGGGAAAGTGTTGGCAATGCACCGAAGTAATGAATGACCCATTTTGGCTAGAGTGCAGTGAAAGAGAGAGAAGTGTCAAGTTTCCTTGCTGCCGAATTTTGAAGGGCTTTGTATGCCGAAGTGAGAGATCTGAATATAAGAGCAACTTTAAAATATATTTAAAACATTTTTTCTGATTATCAAAATAACACATTTTTATGATGTAAAATGCAGGCAGTTCTTAATAATGAAGTTTCAGACAGAAAGGCAACTTGGTCAGAGCTATGGTAATACAGTAATAAACTGTCAGTAGTATATAGACAAGCTTAGAGTAGAAGAGTTGCAAAATATCATGTAAGTTTATTGATGTCACCTACAATAGGTTTGATTTTTGATTTTTAATTACTTGTTCTGCTGACATCTGGGTTCTATCTAAAATAAAATTGAATGCCAGATGGGCCTTTTCCGGAAACCTTATGAAATTCAAATATGCAGCCACCATCATAGTTTACGGACTGTTTGACAGATACCAAGCCACCTTTGCTGAATGCTTTTTCTTGTACTTTCTACTCTAAATGGTTGTCCAGAGTGTCGTGAGGCCTCAAGGGAGACTGAACCTAATTAAAGATTGTATTTTTTTCTGGAAGGATTTTAAATCCCAACAATTAATACAGGAATTTAGAAAGGCAAATGATTCCTTCCCTGGAATCAAAGTCATCCCGCTTTTCGGATTCTTTGTTTCCTGTTGGAATAATAACTGCGTCTCCTTTCACACCCCCTGGCATATGTGAGATGCCTGTCAGTGCCTGATGTAAAGACTTCTTCATCCTGTTGCATTTTCTCACCCTCTCTGGGCTGCATATGGACTTTTATGGGCTCTAGTCACTTTGCCTGTGGAACCTGCTTCCCTCTAAAAATATATTAAAATTATATTTTATGACTGAATTGGTATAAAGACAAACATATGTTATTTATTTAAACATTTATTCGAGCTAAAATTTATTTTTTTCTTCTGATTTCAAAATAAATTAAAACCTTGCCCTGGCAATCTAAAACTAATATGAACCTTAGTGCCTTTTGGGTTGGTTTGTACTTCTTCCTTTCTGTGGAGAATTGATGATAAGCCGAATTGAAAACCCATATGCATGGCTGGGTCCAAGGTTGTTCATGCCCCATAAGACTACAAATATGGACTTCAAGTCAGATATTGCATACTTTGAAAATACCTTACGTTCTCCAGTAGGAGCATGGGGAAAGGTCAGATGCATTTTACTGACCTTTTCATTCTGGTCAGTAGTGGCAGATGTAATCTCTTATTTGCAGTGAATTTGGGGAAAAAAAAACAAAAACAAAAAACACTTGCATGAGAACGACCAGCTTCCAAAATACTTACATGAGAACTACCAGGGGCAGTTAACTAGGCCCCTTTTAACGACTGAGCCACCCAGGCGCCCCAACTAGGCCCCTTTTAATGGACTTTCAGCTGCTTAGGCCCTGTTTAATGGAATCAGGTATTTTGGATCAGAGTCATAGTGTGTGAGGCATAGAAATCTCATGCACACATGAGCTTGTAGTCACTGTCCTAACAAAAATCTATTTGGGTTCCTTCGTTCTAGTAGTTCTCCATTATAAGATAAAGCCTAACTCTTTACCTGCACTGACTGTCCTTCATACGGTGGTCGGACAGCCCTCAACACCTGGCATCTCGTTCTCCAGCCATGCTGAAGTACCTCAAGGTGCTCAAACGCTCAGCCTTCTCTTTGGGCTAAAATCCCCTTCTTTCAGAGTCCTGAGCTTGTGTTGACCCCTTTGTGTAAAAGCCTTTCCTTTCTTTGTGCCCTGCCCGCATATCTGATATACCACTAGTGACACATTATTGCATTTGTTTAGTTGTGACTTTACCCATAGGAGTAGAATGTTTGTTTCTTTAGAGTAGGACCTATTTCTTATTGCTTTACAAATTGCAATGCATGTTTCTTAAAAGTAGAGTAGATTTCTTATTTATGTTTGTTTGCTCTGTGTGTGTGTGTGTGTGTGTGTGTGTGTGTGATTTGTTTATTTATTTAAATCCTTAAGACTAAACGCAGAATCTAGCTAATGTTAGGCAGGCAGATAGGATATCTTGATTTCTTTCCTTCCTTCCTTCCTTCCTTCCTTCCTTCTTTTCTGCCTTCCTTCTCCTTCCTCCTCCTTCCTCCTCCTCCTCCTCCTCCTCCTTTTTTTTTTTTTTTAATGAGGAAATAGCCAGGCATGTATTGGGTTAGATAAGATTGAGATTAGGAAACAAGTTGAAAATCACCAGAAAAATATTGAAAGCAAACAGTTAAAAATAAAGGATCATCTGACTTCATTACAAGACTTCATTATGAACAGTTCACCGTAGGTTTTTGTTTTTGTTTTGTTCTTTTTCTCCAGCAAGAGAGAGAAGAGAAAAACTAGCAGGGAACCAACACTGTGTGATCTGTTGTTGGAGTGAGCAAAGGTCGGCAAGCTAATGTGGCATAATTGGGAGAATATAAAAAGGGACAAGTATGCACTCCCTACTTTTGTGGAACTTAAATTTGAATGCAAACATTATCAAAGCCCAGAGATGGAAACTAGCAGGGCTTTTGGAGAGATAGTTCAGTTCAATTCATTGAATATTTATTGAACCAAAGACACACAGATCATGGAACTTTTTACTCTAGTAGATGGAAAGACATTAAACATCAAATCCTACAGTGAAAAATATAATTGTCATTTCTTGTAAGCATCACAGGTAGTTTCTTGTGGATGGGCAGGGGCAAAAGCGGGCTCGGTGTGAACATGAGGCTGGAGGGATAAGAGAGGGCCAGATCTTGGCAGTGAGGAGTGTGGCCTGAAGGCAGTGATAACTTAGAACATTTTAAGGCAATGGAGAAAATATTTACTTTGGAAGTTTTGGGGCCATGGAAGAAGGGAAGAAGACCACCACAAGGAGTGCTAAGAAACACTCCTTACCTTGTTAATGATTTTAAAGAAAGAAAGATTTGATTGCTTTTTGTGTTTGGAGAGCTGTTCTTCCTATAACCTCAATACAGCTATTTCCTATTTCCCTTATGTCTTCATGGAAGGAACACCATTTTGATATAGGCTGGCTGAGTCTGAGGACCCAGAGGGGATCCCACAGGACTAGCCAGGAGGGTCCTTGGCTTCAAGCAGGATAGAAATCAAACACAAGCTGAGAAGAAGTGGGAATAGTTGATTGAAGACAGAGAGTACAGACACAAACAAGAGTGTCTGGGATACAGAAAGGAGAGTGTGTCTCTGTCTTAGCCCCGGGGGCTGTAGTTTTTATTGAGGATTGTTGTCCAGTGCATGTCTTCTCAGGCAGCCAGGAACAAGAATGAGTGTTTAGGTCCCTCCATTAAGTCACTTTTACCCTGGAGCCAGGGGTCTTGGTGAGTCAGTAGTCTTGGAAAACATTCATGACGAGTTTACCCAGTCACTCCTTAGATGTTATCTCCTATGCTGGAAGACTCCAAAGAAATCATTAACTCTTTTACAAGGATGACATGCATTCTCTGTTCTACAAGGCGTGTGTAAGGTGGAGGTGTAGGTCCTAGCGAGAACAGGAGGAAAAGGAGCAAAAAAAAAAAAAAAAAAAAATCCTTCACGAGTCCCTTCAGTTTCCCTATCTCAGTTTCATCTGGCAAGGGAGAACATGAACCTTTCAAATGCAAAGTCAACATTGTAAGACATTTTCCAATATGAAACCTGCAGGTTGAATAGAAACTGTGACAGAAAGAATCTGTGACACTACCCAAAGTAAGTCCTCCTCCTTCGGTATGTGCGAAAAGGGTTTTTTCCTTCTCCTTACATGCTTTCTAGATCTTTGCCTGCACCAGATTTTAATAATTGAGAACCCACAGGTCCCAGTATTTCCCTGGAAAAATATTTCCTATCAAATTGGATTATCTTGCAGATTGGTTTTTTTTTTTTCTTTTTCTCTTCACTTAATTTGATTCTTGATTTGGTGGGTGACAGATGATGAAGAGGAGTGAATTAGAAGCCTGGGGTCTTTGGGAAAATACTTGGGAAATCTAGCTCAAATATCTTAACACATTTATTTGGGAATAGCCGCAGCATCTGCAACATGGAGCTCTTGCCCGCCACCATCACCTCCCCACTGGTACAGTGGAAGCCTGAGCTGAGTCAGAGGTTTCCCACACGCAGCATTGAGAGCAACAACTCTCTCTTCCCTTGCCAAAGGCAGATATTCCTGATCTGTGGCAACACATTCACAGTCCTTGGATGGCCGTGAAAAAGACTCACTACCAAGAAATTTGAGTTTGCACCAGAGAGAACACTTACTTGCCAGCCTGCTTCTCGATGATTTCCAAGGTTCTTTGTAAGTCTAGATGATGTGAGTCTCCTCGAGGTGTTTGTCCTAGAATTCAGTATGGGTCCCTTCCTGCCAGGTGAGAGCTCTTCGTTATTATTATTCTGGTTCATAGTTCTTGTTTTTGTTGAGTTATTGGATAATTTTACCCAGTACAATGCCCGAAATGATTACACCAGACTCAAAGACAGAATGAAATCTATAGGTACAAGTTCTAAACCACAACAGGAGATCTGTGGCCATCTGGTTTGTCAGCACCCTTTATTTACTGTGGTTGTCCCATGCGTAATTACAGAGGGGGTGTTTAAGAGTTTGCTCTACTTGAGGGTTGACGGTATTGTGAAGTTTTGGAAGCTATCATCTCTTTGCTTGAGATGGTGCATTTTAAGGTTAATGAATCTTTGTTATGGACTCATATTTGAAACCCAAACAAGGATTTTAATTTTAAAAAGCTTTACAGTTTCCAAAATGCCTTAAGAACTGTTCTTCTCTCTTTTATCAAAACCTGAAAGGTACACAGGGAACATACTATTATTCCCATTTGTGATAAAGAAATCGAGGCATTGGAAGGTTAATTGGCTTGTCTAGAGAAACAGATATGGACTCTGAAAGTGCTGTTTGAAATGCAGTGCCACAGCCCTGCTGGCTAAGGGTTCTAAGGTCTGTGATCTCATTCCTCCTCACTTTTCACTGCATAGCTGGATTTACTGGGCTTTTATGTAAAATTCTATTTGAATGTAGGGCTAAAAATGTTTAAAAACAATTGGTGTAAAGGAAGGAGAAATGAGCTGGAAGTCTGAGTGTTTTTCATTTGCAAGTGAATAACACCAATGGAACCC
Source organism: Phoca vitulina (assembly GCF_004348235.1). Lineage (NCBI taxonomy): Eukaryota > Metazoa > Chordata > Mammalia > Carnivora > Phocidae > Phoca > Phoca vitulina. Next base: position 5,447,786 of record NW_022589731.1, on the reverse strand, counting down.
CACTGACTCCAGAGCAGAGGGGTGGTTACCACTCCTGTAACTACAACCTCAAGCAGCAGCCCCAGCTTCCG